>NC_136965.1:17131419-17206419 GCF_032717465.1 Coenobita brevimanus | reverse complement strand
CCACGTGACTCCACAGGCTCCTCTTAAATAACTCATTTCCACTGCTCTCACTCTTGACTTGTGTCCTTCCAACAATGTCCAAGCTTCACTTCCGTACGTTAGAGTTGATATCACAATACTGTCATGTAGTAACTTTTTCACTTCCATGCTCACTTCCCTGTTTCTTATCACTGCTTTCAAAGAACCAGCAACCTTTCTTCCCTGTTGTACCTTTTCAAGCACTTCACCCTCCAAACCTCCATCCTTACTCATCACACTACCCAAATACTTAAACGTACTCACATTTTCCAATTCCTCACCATCTAACCTCGCTGTACATTCACTAACTTCTCTCTCAAAGACCATCACTTTACTCTTCCCTACATTCACCTTTAGGTTCCGTTTCTTACACACTCTCTCAAACTCATCCACCAAGCCTTGCAGCTCCCCTTCGTCTTCACTCAACAACACAGTATCATCTGCAAACAACAGTACAGGGAGTTTCCAAACACTATCCTTTCTCACCAGGGCCACTCCAACATCCACTACCCTACCTTGTACCTCTTTTATTACCCCATCCATGTACAGATTGAACAACCATAGAGACATGACACATCCCTGTTTCAAACCAACTTTCAAAGAGAAAAATTCACTTAGTTCACCATCCACACGCACTGTAGCCTTCGCACCATCGTACATACTCTTCACAGCATTCAACAACTTCCCATCTACTCCATATATTCTTAACACTTTCCACAATCCTTGTCTATCCACCCTGTCATATGCTTTCTCCAAATCCATGAAAGCCGCATACAACTTCTTTCCGTTCTCTAGAAACTTTTCCACTAAAGATCTAAGAATGAATATCTGATCTACACAACCTCTTCCCTTCCTAAAGCCTCCCTGTTCTTCTCCAACTAATTTCTCTGTTCTTTCTCTAACTCTGTCTATAAGTATCCTACCATACACTTTTCCTATTATACTAAGAAGACAAATGCCCCTATGATTACCACACACTTCTTTTTCCCCTTTTCCTTTGTACAAGGGAATAATTATACCTGACTTCCAATCCTTAGGGACTCTACCTTCCTCCCAGGCCAATCTGCACATCTTCCACATCCATTCTATTACTATCTCTCCCCCATGCTTCAGCATTTCACCACACACTCCATCAATTCCTGGGGCTTTCCCCGATTTAACTTTCTTCATTGCTTCCACAACTTCTATCCTACTGATTTCTTCCTGTCTTCTCACCTCCCTCCTTCTCCCAGCCATTCCCCAGCCACTTATACTCGCATTACTTCCATCCTCTACGTTCAACAATTCCTTAAAGTGTTCTCTCCATCTGCTCACTTTTTCTCCCTTCTCCACTAGTAATCTACCATTTTTATCTTTCACTCCCCTGCTAACTTCACTTCCACCCTGCCTTACTCTTTTCACTTCTCTCCAGAACATTTTCTTACAGTCCCTCCACTTTACACTCAAATTCCTTCCAAATTCCTCATCCACTCTCTTCTTACTCTCTCTTACTAATCTTTTCACCTCTCTCTTCCTTTCCACATATAACTCTCTCTTCCGCCTCTCAACTTCTTAATAATAGTAATAATAATAGTACAATTTGGTGGTAGGTGGGGCGCTCACCATCCACTCACTCGATGTAGTGCTGCTTTGGGTGTCTGCCCTATCCTCTCTTCCGTCCTTCCTCTTCTTTCATTCTTTCCTCATCTTCCTGCCTACGGGTAACTTTACACTTTCTCTTCTGTCTGTCTCTCCTTCATTCTTTCCTTTTCCTTCTGCTTGTGGGTGACTCTGCACTCCATCTTCTTTCCTTCCTTCATTCTTTCCTCTTCTTTCTGCCTACGAGTGACTACACTCCCAATTCTGTCTTTCTTTCCTTCATTCTTTCCTCTTCCTTCTGCCTACGGGTGACTTTGCACTCTTTTCTGTCTTTCTTTCCTTCATTCTTTCCTTTTCCTTCTGTCTACTGGTGACTTTACACTTTTCTTTCTTTCCTTCATTCTTTCCTCTTCCATCTGCCTACGGGTGACTTTGCACTTTCTCTCCTGTCTTTCTTTCCTTCATTCTTTCCTCTTCCTTTTGCCTACGGGTGACTTTACACTCTCTCTTCTGTCTTTCCTTCATTCTTTTCTCTTCCTTCTGCCTACGGGTGACTTTACACTCTCTCTTCTTTCATTCTATCCTCTTCCTTCTGCCTACAGGTGACTTTACACTCTCGCTTGTCTTTCATTTTTTCCTCTTCCTTCTGCCTATGGGTGACTTTACACTCTCTTCTGTCTTTCTTTACATCATTCTTTCCTCTTCTGTCTACGGGTGACTTTACACTCTCTGTCTTTCCTTCTTTCCTCTTCCTTCTGCCTACGGGTGACTTTACACTCTCTCTTCTGTCTTTCCTTCATTTTTTCCTCTTCCTTCTGCTTATGGGTGACTTTACACTCTCTCTTCTGTCTCTCTTTCATTCCTTCCTCTTCCTTCTACCTACGGGGGACTACACTCTTCTGTCTTTCTTTCCTTCATTCTTTCCTCTTCCTTCTGTCGGTGGGTGATTTACACTCCCTCTTCTGTCTTTCCTTCATTCTCTCCTCTTCCTTCTGCCTGTGGGTGACTTTACACTCCCTCTTCTGTCATTCTTTCCTCTTCCCTCTGCCTGTGGGTGACTTTACACTCCCTCTTCTTTCTTTCCTTCATTCTTTCCTCTTCCTCCTGCCTATGAGTGACTTTACGCTTCCTCTTTTGTCTTTCCTTCATTCTTTCCTCGTCCTTCTGCCTACGGATGACTTTACACTCTCTTCTGTCTTTCTTTCCTTCATTCTTCCTGTTCCTTCTGCCTATGGGTGACTCTACACTGAGTGACAAACCAAATGGTTTCCTGTATACCAGGAAACCATTTACTACTCTGGGTGGTAACCATATAACCAAATTATGGTGCCTGGTGGTTTAGTGGGTAATTACAGTGCTCCAATCGGATTGAGCCGGTGAAGGTTTATATCCAAGGGATGGTTGGGTTTATTGCTCATGTAATGCCACTCAGGGATGAATGAGGCTGGTCACTCTCATCTTAAATGTCAGGACCAACTTGTCTAACCCCGGGCTCCTACGCTTTTCATCGGGCAGCGTAGGATTGGATGATGAATGAATGAATGAATGAATTGAATTTTGTTTTTTGTGAAATAAATGTTATACTTAAATACTACGTTGTTATCAAACCTAATGATTATTGTTAACTGTCCTAACCTAACTTAATAATTTCTTCACCCAAAATATATTCGAATTTGGAAGCAGCTTAAAATGTGACGAAAATTATATATAAATGGGAGAACGTGCACCAAACAAAAAAAAGTCTGGATAGGATAGTAATAAAAGACATAAGAACTATTTACTGTTTATTATTTATTTATTTATTTATTTATTGGCATATGACAGGAGAGTGAGGCAGGGTGGGGGTGAGCAGGGTGGGGGTGACAATGAGGCAGGGTGGGGGTGAAGGTGAGGCAGGGTGGAGGTGAGGGTGAGGCAGGGTGGGGAGGAGGTGGGGGAGGTGGGTTTGGGGGAGGGTTTGTGGGAACGGGGGGGGGGCAAGAGGGGTTGGGAGGTGGGGGTAGGGGTTGGGGAGGGTTTGTGGGAACGGGGGGGGCAAGAGGGGTTGGGAGGTGGGGGTAGGGGTTGGGGAGGTGAGGGTGGGGGTAGGGGTTGGGAAGATGAGGGTGGGGGAAGGGGTTGAGGAGATGGGGGTAGGGGGGGTTGCTTGGGGGATGTGGGGGGTATGGGGGTTGGTTGAGGGGGAGGGGGTGGGGGGAGGTAGGGGGAGATGGGTTGGGGCGGTGGGGGGAGGGGGGAAGTGGGAGTTAGGGGTGGGGTTGGTGGTGGGGGGAGGGGTTGGGGTGGAGGAGAGGGGTAGGGGAGGGGTAGGGGAAGGGGAGGGGGTGGGGGGTCGGGGGAAGAGGGGGGTAGGGTGGAGGGGTTGGGATGGTGGGAGGAAGAGGGAATTTGGGGGTAGGGGAGGGGTTGGGGTGGGGGGAAGGGGGAGGAGTGGTAGGGGAGGGGTTTGGGGTGGGGGAGGGGGGAGTAGAGGAGGGGTAGGGGGAGGAGTTGGCGTGGTAGTTGGAAGGGAAGAAATTGGGGTAGGGGGAGGGGGAGGGGGGAGAAGGGTTCGGGGTGGTGGGGGAGGGGCAGGGGTGGATGTGTGGGGGCCGGGAAGAGTGGGGGAGGAGGGGGAGAGGTTGGGGTAGTGTGGGGGTGGGGGAGGAGGGGAGAGAGGTTGGGGTAGTGAGGAGGTGGGAGAGGAGGGGGTAGGGGGACGATTTGGGGAGGTGGAGGGAAGGAATTGGGATGTTGGGGGAGGGGTTGGGGAGGTGGGGGTGGGGGGAATTGGGATGTTGGGGGAGGGGTTGGGGAGGTGGGGGTGGGGGGAATTGGGATGTTGGGGGAGGGGTTGGGGAGGTGGGGATCGTGGGAGGGGTTGGGGAGGTGGGGGGTGGGGGGAATAGGTTGAGGGCGGTGGGGGACGGGATTGGGAGGAGGGGGTGGGAGTGATGGGTAGGGGGGTTGGTTGAGGAGGGTAGGGGGACATGGGATGAGGGGGGAGGGGGATGTGGGGTGGAGGGGGCGGGGTTGGGGAGGGGGGAGGGGGGTAGAGGAGAGGGGGATTAGGAGGGGAGGGGGTGGGGGAGGGGGATAGGGGAAGGGGTCGGTGGGGGGGTGGCAGGGGGAATGGGGGAGGAGGGGGGTAGGGGGAGGGGTTAGGGTGGTGGGGGATGGGGGAATTGGGATGTAGGGGGAGGTGGGGTTTGGGGGAGGTGGGGGTGGCGGGGAAGGGTTGTTGGAGGGGTGGGGGAGATGGTTGAGGGGGGTGGGAGAGGGGATGTGGGAGTGGGGGAGGGGGGTAGAGGTGAGGGGTCTGGGGAGGGGGAAGGTATGGGGTCGGGGGAGTGGGGAAGTAGGGGGGAGTGGGGAGGTAGGGGGGAGGGGGAATGGGGAGGTAGGAGGGAGGGGAAGTGGGGAGGTAGGGGGGAGGGGGTGGTGGTAGGGGGTCAGGGTTGGGGAGATAGGGGTGGGGGGTTGGGGTAGGTAGGGGCAGGGTTGGGGAGGTGCGGGTGGGGGGAGTTGGTTGAGGGGGGTGGAGGAGGGGTTGGGGAGGTGGGGGTGGGGCAAGGGTTGGGAGAGGTGGGAGGTGGGGGAGTTGGTTGAGAGGGGATGGGGAGGAGGGGGGTAGAGGTCATGGGTCGAGGAAGGGGGAACGTGGGGGGTTGGGGGAGGTTGGGGGTGGGGGAGTTGGTTGAGAGGGGATGGGGAGGAGGGGGGTAGAGGTCATGGGTCGGAGGAGGGGGAACGTGGGGGGTTGAGGGAGGGAGAGGTTGGGGGTCGGGGGGAGAGGGAGGTCGGGGGTAGGGTGACGTGAGAGGGGGCGGGGTTGGGGAGGTGGGGGTGGTGGGGAAGGGTTGGGGAGGAAGGGGTAGGGAGAGGGGTGGATGTCAGGGGAGGGGAGGTGGGGGTAGGGGAAGGTGGGGGGAGGGGATGGAGAAGGGGGAGGGGGAAGGGTTTGGGGAGGTGGGGGTGGAGGGAGGGGATGGGGAGGTGGGGGAGGGGTTGGGGAGTTGGGGATGGTGGGGGTCGGAGGATGGGGTGGGTTGGGGTCGGCAGGAGAGGGGGAAGTGTGGGGTGGGGGTGGTGGGTGGGAGGGGGTTGGGGGTGGGGAAGAGGTCGGGGGAGGGGTTGCGTTAGGGAGTTGGAGGTCGGGGTAGGGGAGGTGGGGGGTTGGGGGAAGGGTTGGGGAGGTGGGAGGAATGGTTGGGGAGGTCGGGGGTTGGGAGTTGGGAGGTGGGGTAGAGGGGTTGAGGGAGGGTGGGGAAGGGGTTGGGGTTGTGGGAGGTGGGGGCAGGGGGAGGGGTTTGGGTTGGGGGAGGTGGTGGGTGGGTGGAGGGGTGGGGGATGGGGGGCTGGGGAAGGGGTTGGAGGTGGGGGTGGGAGGAGGGGTTGGGGTAGGGGTTTGGGGTTGTGGGGGGTGAGGAGGGGCTTTGGGGGAATGGTTGGGATGGTGGGGGATGAGGGGTGGGTGTGGGGGAGGGGTTGGGGGATGTGGGAGGAGGGGTTGGGGGTGGGGTCGGAGGATAAGGGGTGGGGGGAAAGCTGAGTGGGCAGGGGGTGGTTTTTGGGTGGGGGGATGTCGGTGGGCAGAGAGATAGGGGTGAAGGGGGGGAAGGTGAAGGATGGGGGAGGGATGGGGGTTGGGTTGATGGGAGGAAGTTAGGGGGTATGGGTGGGGTGGGGAGGGGATTGGGTGGGGGAGTACAGGATGGGGGATCGTGGGGTGGGGTGAGGGAGAAGGGTGGGGTGAGGGAGGAGTGAGGGTGGGTGAGGGGTGTGGGAATGAGGTGGGGTGTTGGGGTTGGGTTTGGTGGGGAGGGAAGAGTGGGTGGGGCTGGATGGGATGGGTGTGGGTGGGTGGGGTGGGGTGGGATTGGGTGGGGGAGTACAGGATGGGGGGGATCGTGGGGTGGGGTGAGGGAGAAGGGTGGGATGGGGTGGGGTGTTGGAGTTGGGTTTGGTGGGGAAGGAAGAGTGGGTGGGGCTGGATGGCATGGGTGTGGGGTGTGGGGGCAGATGGGTGTGGTGGTTGAGGTGGGGTGGGTTTGGGGAGAGGGCAGTGTGGAGTTGGGGGTAGGATGGATGGGTGGGTTGGGGGAGGAGAAGGGTAGGGAGTGAAGGGGTGGGGTGGTTGGGTGAGGTGAGGGGGATGGGTGGGGTAATAGTGTAGGGGGCAGGGGGGAGAGGGGGCGGTGGGCGGGGGGGGCAGGGTGGGTGGGTGAGTGGGATGGGTGGATACAGGACTATAATTACACTAAATATTGTATGTTTTGAGAAGTGATATATTTACTTTAATAAAATATAAAAAATTTTGATGGCAATTATTTCAGTTTTTATTCACCTTACACACTAACCCCCGCCACACCCACACACCCCACCCACCCAACCACCCACCACCACCTCACCCACCCTCCCCACCACATCCCACACCATCCATCCTATCCATCCACCCATCCCATCCATCCACCCGCCCCCACACACCCCACCCATCCATCCATCTATCCACCCACCCACCCACCCACCCACCCACCACATCATACTTCCTCACCCCGTCCCACCCCACCAAACCCCACTCCTCCCAATCCCACCCCACTCCACCCACAACTATATGAACCGCCCTCCCACCCACCACACCCCATCCCACTTCATCACCCCACCCCACCCCGCCCACCCACGCACTCACCCCTCCTCACCCCTCACCCACCCACTCACCTGCCCCACCCCACTCCTCTCCACCCACCTTCCTTCCCCAGCCCAGTCACTCAACCACCCACTTCCCTACCCCTCCTCACCCCTCACCTACCCACTCACCTACCCCACTCACCTACCCCACCTCACCCCTCACCCACCCACTTACCCCACTCACTCACCCACCTACCCACTTACCTTATCCCACTCATCCACTCACCCACTTAACCCACCCCACTCACCCACCTACCCACTTACCTTATCCCACTCATCCCAGTGCATTTTTTATCATTATAACTGGGCGACCATTTGGTCGCCCAGTGATGAAAAATGGTCGCCCAGTAAGAAGAATTTTTAAGTACTGGGCGACCAGATGTGTCGGTACACGGCTAGCACTAAATATCGTGCCACCGCTAGCACCAATAAAATATCGTCGCACTGCTGGCCACCAATTTAATGTAGCCGATGGAGTAGCAGTTGACTACATATTAAGTGTTCTGCTGTTTAGTATAACTAGACCACCGTGTTGGATCGACGACACTGTCTGTAGTACACGTCAGCTACTCGCCGTCACTGCCCGACACTTCCCACCAAAGGTCCTCTGCCACGAGAAGGTGGAAGCTGGTCTGTTATTAAGTGGTAGCGTAAGGTGACAGAAATGAGCAGATTAAATCTCTCTTTACTGGGCACAGAGTAATATAACTGCGACCCGAGAGATATGTAAGAGCGATACACCCCCCCTTTAAAACTGTAAAACGGCCTCTGACGCTAACGCTCACCGAGCCGAATAGGGCGCGGTGCTGAGGTCAGCTAAAAAGTGAGGTGCCGAGCATTACATATACTCTGGGCTTATGCAAAAAGTAGAGATAAATGACAACTCTACTAGCACATTATACACCTCTATTAAATGGTATTAAGTACATTCACATATACCAACATAATAAATGGTTCCCCAGGACTTTACACTTACGCACTATTCAGATATCTTTTCACTTCTCCTAACCTTCATTTTATAATTGAAACAGGGTGGCACTTGTGGTCTGCCATCCACCTTCTTCTATACCACAGCTAACAGCGAAATGATATTTGGTTGTTCATCATTCACACTTCATTACACACTGTTAATTATGATTAAACAGCTTTAAAAATTATTATGTAAAATGTGTGATACTACAACTTCTTATGGAAAAAGATGTTGACACCAGAACATCGCTCGGCCACACCATTGACGTCCTCGTCGACATTGTTGTCCTAACTACCGTGTAGCCTAACCAGAGTGTAGGGTAGCTGACTATTCAGGAACATCCACTTGCAATCCTCGAGTACGGACACGTGGTATCAGTGGGTTCCTTAATTGGCGCCTTAAATAGTAGCCTAAACCACAAACACAGGACAAGACCACAATAAGTAGAAGACCAACGCCAGGACCAAAATAGGAAGGAGAAAGGTATGAAGGAAGATAGGACAGTACATAAGGCTCTAAATCAGTCCTGTTCAGGTGGGAGAGGAAGGTAAGCTCCTTTAATACATGAGACAGCCTGTTCACATTCAAGGAAGTAACATTGAATGAAGGTAAAAAGGGTCGTAACTGGGATGAGAAGTTCACTGACAAAGCTAGATAATGCTTGCTAGGCAGAACTGCTATCTCTTTACTGTGTAACTCACAAAAATCAGGTGCAATATAGTACCCCTTTACTGTAAGGAATTGATTCTGTGAGGCACAAATCACAGTTACATCCTCTGTCTCAGGAAAGTAAAAGTACTGTTTCGCATGAATATGAGCATGGAAAACTGACTTCAACTGGACGGGTTGGAAGGTGCAACGTTGCAGAGCAGAGGAAGTATTTGTGTCCAACAAGACCCTCTTACACTCCTCTACCTTTAATGGTACGAAGACAAAATGCAAAGCAGGACATACATGGAGATCAAGATACACTTCTCAAATTCATCCACAGTCGTTTCTGCTACATATTTCTTGTCATCTGAGACAACTAGCACCTCTGGACCCTCTTCAATAACAACAAGTGTATTATTAGCAGTAGCAAAAGGGAAGGAAATGAACCGCCATGCCTGGTATGTTACAGCATTCCTCATAGGTACCAATATCAGGATGCCCTCATGGGTCAACTGGGCCTCTAACAATGGGTAATAATATTCCAGTTGACTCAGATCAAAGAGTGGCATAAGTCCATGCTTCCACATAGCTATATCAAGTGCATTTGTTAATATATTAGTAAGCAGCAATAAAGCATTAACCCTGTTCAAACTTGTATCGATTAAGCCGTCCACCATATTGGCTGCATGCTTCTCCAAAGCAGTGGTTGACTCGTCGAGAGCATGTAAGTACTCAGCGAATAACACCAAGTTAGCTAGGGTTGGTAGATTAATTTAGATGTTGTTCACAAGCTCTACTAGATGGTTGGTAGTCCTAATTATCTCGTTAGCTTTGTTAGTGAACTCATCTAACTGTTTATACACATGCATGATTAATCTATTATTGGCTTTAGCGGCCAGTGTCAAGTCATGCATCTGTCTACCCAATTGCACTACATCCTTATCTAATGCCGTACCAAAGAGTTGTTGAGACAGGATTCCTAGAAAATCCACAAGTTCTCTCTTAGTACGTGCATGGACATGCTTGGAAAGATCAGAGTGTACGTTAGGTAAAGCAACATGCAAGTTAGTGAGCCTGTCGGTGAGCCTGTCTATATGCCTAGTCTGAAGCTCAACAATTCCATGCAAGGTTCGTTCCAAAGCTTCAGTGTCAGAGTTCGTCAATCGTGGGTTTCGATTAAACATCTTTCCCACTTCCAATAGTTGCTGTCTGAGATTCGACAAGCCTTTGGAGACCTTGACAATATCTGGCGTTTGGAGATAGCCTTCCATTCGATAGTAGACGCATACTGCATCTTCCACTACCACGACTTCTCCAAGTGGGCTCTTCAGTGCTCCTGGCATTAACGCAGTCGTGTCCATGTCCGATGTCGTTCCATAGGTCCACCCCAAGCAACGCACGAGGAGTATAAGCCACAGCCACATTTTTTTTTTTGCAAGAGTAGATACTCCCTTAATCACTCTTGTTGTGGGATCGTAGCTTGCTGCGATACTCTTGGTTAGGGACAGGTACGGATGACGACATAGACTGCGACGAAGACAGAGGGTACAACACATCAGATGATAGGCCTAGCTCTTGACTTACTAGTTTGATCCTATCAGTATGTACTGCCTCCTGAGTTCCATTAGCTTCATCCTTTATTCTATAAGTATTTCCACGTACTCATTCCACAACGGTATATGGTCCGCGGAACTTAGGTCTGAGCTTGGAAATTCTCTCAGGGTTGTGGATCATGACCTTCTGGCCTGCCTGTAACGTCTTTTCTTGACTACCTTTGTGTTGTTTCGCCATCATCTCCGCTCTTGAGGCTTTTAATCTTTTCCGTACTTCACTGTGTATACATTGGAATTTCAACAACTGTACCTTTGCGTAGTCTTCTTCGTTGTATACTGGAGTAGGAGGTCCAGCCAACAAATCGTAGGGTAACACTTTCTCTTCTCCATAAAGGATATAATGAGGAGACTTCCCAGTTGATGAATTTTCTGAGGAGTTGATGGTCGCCGCCACATGTGGTAACCAGTCTTCCCAGTTATCCTCCTGATTTGAGGTTATTACTGGTCTCAAGACTTCTAGTATCTTCCTGTTTGTTCTCTCCACCAGGCCATTGCTCTTAGGACTGTAAGGCGTTACAAAAACTTGCTTTACTCCATACATACGACAGATTTCTTGTAACATCTGGTTACGAAATTCACCTCCATTATCGCTGAGCAATACCTTGGGTGTAGAGTATGGACAAATCACTGAAGTCACAAAAGCGTGCGCCACCTCCTCTGAAGTTTTCGTCTGTAAAGGTGCTAAAACAGTGAATCGTGAGAAATGGTCCACTGCCACCAGTACATAACTTGAACTTTGACGACTTCTCGGCAGCGCTAAGAGATCAATGGAGACTGTATCCCAGGGTTTTTCTGGTAGAGGATACTCTAAGATGGGAGTCAGAAGTCCCGTCGTTCCTCGTATTTCTGCGCATTTGACACATTGACTGACGTGGGCTTCTATGTCCTTCCTCATGGTCGGCCGATAGTATCTCTTTGTCGCCTCACGTATGCATCTATCGCGACCAGGATGACCCGCTTGAGGTACGTCATGAACTAACTGTAGCACAGCTTGTTGTAAGGTAGCAGGAACAACCAACTGATATGCAGTGTCCTTCCCTGGGGGTTGCTTATACAAAAGACCCTGTTGAAGATGGAAGTGAGTCATTGGTACTGGGAGTTCAGGTAGACAAGTCTCGTCGCCAGACTCCAAGGCATAGATGACTTGAGACCACATCACATCATTACGTTGTTCCGCTTTTACCGTGTCTGAGGAATACTCAGCAAGAGCAACATCCTTGGCTATGGTAGCAGCAATGTTTCTACTCAACGCGTCGACTACAACATTTTGACGGCATGGTAAATATCTGACCTCTGGATCAAACTTCATTACCTTGCCAAACCAACGCGCAACCTTACCATGCAAGTTTTTTCCTTTAAACAAGTCGTGTATGGGTGCATGGTCAGTTAAAACAATTATCCGGTAGCCAAAGATAATATCCCAGAAATGTCCTAACGCCCACACGACTGCTAATGTCTCCAAATGTGTCGTCGAATAGTTCTTCTCTGGGGGTCTTAATGCCCTACTAGCATACGCTATGGTATGTGTCTTTCCTTGCTCATCCTTCTGCTGTAACACCGCTCCCAGACCCAGACCTGAGGCGTCCGTGCACGGATAGAAAGGTTGAGTATAATCAGGAAACGCTAATACGGGTGCTTCTGACATGGCTTGCTTGAGCTCGTTTAAGCTTTTCTCTTCCGAGGGTCCCCATTTCCATGCAGCGTCCTTCTTAAGTAGCGTTGTTAAAGGTGATGCTATGATGGCATACCTGTGGACAAAACTCCTATAAAAGCCAGTGAGGCCTAGGAACGATCTTATCTGATCCTTGTTCTGTGGTGTAGGAAAATAGGTCATCTAGATACGCTAAGACGTCTTGCCCTAACATCTCGCCAAACAATTGGTTTATCATTCGCTGAAATGTTAAAGGAGCATTACTCAGTCCAAAAGGCATCCGGAGAAATTCAAAGTGCCCACGGTGAGTGCTAAAAGCAGTAATGGGACGTGACTCTTTGGTCAGCTCCACCTGCCAATACCCTGACGCTAGATCCAGACAAGTAAACACAGTATTTCCCTTACCTAATGATTGAAGTAAGTCTCGCAGATGTGGAATCGGGTAACGATCCGGTACTGTTACCTTGTTCACTTGCCGAAAATCCAGAACAGGTCTCACACCACCGTCCTTCTTAGGCACTAGAAAGAGTGGTGCATTCCAAGGCGAGGAGGAAGGCTGGATAACGTCATCACGAAGCATCCTTTCAACTTCCTCATTCACTGCTTCCCTTTGGCTGTGCAGTAGACGGTATGCGGGCACATAAACTGGATTTGTACCAGGGCACAAACCAATATGATGCTTCACCCTATCCGTCCTACCCAGTGCTTCTCCTGGAAGTGCTACTACGTCGGAAAATTCTCTAAGGAGGGCTAGGAGTCGTGTTTTATGGTCTACATTATCCGTGACCTTCACGTATTGCTCCAGCTGTTTTTCCTTAGCCAGAAGTATGGGTTCCGACTGAGTCCTTGCTTGAGATGTAACTACAGGAGAGATCACCGGCACGTCGTCGACTTCCTTTATGGGGGCACCATAGCACATCAAGTCACCTATATAACAACCATCTCTGAGCTTAACTGCGCCACCACTCATATTTGCGATGAAGAGGGGCGTCTTCTGGTCTTGGCCAACGCTAGTCAGAGTCGATTCCAGCGACAATGCCTTATGTTTTACAGTCTCAGTTAAGCATGCTACATCAGTTCCCACCGACACGTCAGGTACTCGGACAGGAATTTTACAGACAGTTTGACTGGGTAAGTGGTGATTACCACTCACTATAGCCCTGACTTTCTTCCAGTCCATACCCTCCGCTTCGTGTGCATCCGGGGACTCCCTTGACGCTTCACTTGTCGGGGTCACAACTGGTTGGACGGCTCCTGATTGGATGCCAGTTCCAGTTTGTGTCGCTGAGGGATTAAGGCCTACAAACTCTTTCCCATTAAAGGAAATGGAATGTCTTTGAGGGTGTATTACTATATCATACTCCTCCATGGTTTCAAACCTAACAGCCCATCAGCTGGCAGAGGAAAATCCTCAACCACATAAAACGTAGCACGTAACACAGGAGATCGTTTATCTGCCCTCAATGTCAACGGCACCTGGCTTACAATCTTCATTCTACTCCCTGTCACACCTGTCAACATTACATCAGGTGGTGATAATGTCCAGTTTGTTAGAGGCATTTCACTTTTAAGTCTTTCCAGTGCTTTACTAGAAATAATGTTTGTACATGACCCTGTATCTACGATCAGGGACACTTGGCCCTTCCCTATGATCCAAGGAATAGATAATAAGTCCACTTTAGTAATAGCTGCCACACACGCATCGGTGGATTGTACTATTTTAATTACTTTTGCGCGCGGCCCTGAGCTTCCCCCGAACTAGCTGGGTTCCCTAGTTTCTTCCTCTTTTCAATGACAAAGGGGCAACAGTCCGTTTCATGTGGACAATGCCCATGTATGACGCACCATCTTTTCACCTCTGGCTTAACAGCCTTGGTCCTTTGCTGTGGAGAACTAGTAGCTGTATCTCTCCAGCCCGAAGTTTGCAAGGCTTTGCTAGCTTCTGCATAGCATATGCCTGCCTTCGCCAAAGCCTGACTTTCAGTACAGTTAGGATGCTGCTGTACTATATCAGTAGCCAGATTAGGTACAGGTATCTGCCACAAAGGAGGAGGGTTAGTCTGACCTTGCACGCCCATATTGTTAGTCATGCCCCAGGTATTTGGATAAGGACCCTGGGTTTGCATGCCAATATTAGTATTCATGCCCCATTGATTAGGATTCTGGGTTTGCATGCCAATATTAGTATTCATGCCCCATTGATTAGGATTCTGGGTTCGCATGCCAATACCATCTGTGTTTATACCCCATGCATTTGAATAAGGAACAGAAAATAAATTCTGTCCAAAACCTTGTGGTGTACTGAAAACATCTGAAGTATACACAGGTATGTGAGTGGTTGTAGTACTATCACTAATGACTGGATTTTGCATATCCTGAGTGACCAAAGGTACTGTTGTTGTCTCAACTTCCACAGTCTCCTCACTAGGATTACCCTCATTAGCAAGACTAGTGGCCATTTTGGATCTAACTGATTGCTCTGGGACTGTTGAATAAGTATGACCAGAACGCAAATGCAAAGCGTTCAAATCCTCATCCAGTCTTTCAGAAATATCCTCATCACCTTGATCCTCAATATGTCCTTCACTCATTTAATATGTCTGAGCACTTTTATTTGATGTATCAACCCACTCATAAAATTCTGAGTCTAGTGGGATTAATCTCTATTTCCCTAATTCTACGTCCCCACTTTTTCACTGTATCCATCCAACCTTGTCAGTAATATTCCCCTCCCAGTTACAGGAAGATAAACTGACATAAAAAAGGATAGTTATGGTAAGTGACAGAAAACGGGACACATATAAAATACACAGAAAGTATATTTATTTCAAGGGAATTCTGAGAAACCATTATTTCCACTCATCAAATAACTAACGTGTGTTGATTCAAGTGTGTGTGTATGTGTGTGGATTACTATGCATGGACACTACCTAGATATGAAAGTCCAGGATAATGTTCCACATTCCACGTTCCACACTCCACCAGACTCCTCCAACCATACACGGCAGCCCGCTCGCTGTGGGAGTTAGCAAGAGAGTGGTTCGCCCTGCATCACGCCAGGCCCGCCGCTTTCGGTCTCCCTCGGCTCGCTTCGGCCGTCCGCGCCTCTAGTTGCCAGAAGTCGCTAGTTGACCCACTCCTAACCGCACTGGCTTGAACTCTCCTTATCTCGCCTCTCGCACACGAGAGCAAGATTCTTGCCAGTTTGCGTTTGAAGATGGAGATATCTCGCACACCACAGGGCGAGATAACTGCCAGTTTGTGCTTAAGATAGGAATCTCACACTGGCAGAATAATGGGAGGAATTAATATGCACCACTCCAGTTTATCTGCTCCACTTAACTCACTGGTAATTAGTCCCCTTACAACAGTAGAGTAAGATTTTCTGTGTCACCTTCAGGAACGAGCGATTGCAAGGGTTACTGGTTCACAGCATAAATCCCTTTAGCACGTATCATATCCCACCGCTGCCACCAATTTAATGTGTCGGTACACGGCTAGCACTAAATATCGTGCCACCGCTAGCACCAATAAAATATCGTCGCACTGCTGGCCACCAATTTAATGTAGCCGATGGAGTAGCAGTTGACTACATATTAAGTGTTCTGCTGTTTAGTATAACTAGACCACCGTGTTGGATCGACGACACTGTCTGTAGTACACGTCAGCTACTCGCCGTCACTGCCCGACACTTCCCACCAAAGGTCCTCTGCCACGAGAAGGTGGAAGCTGGTCTGTTATTAAGTGGTAGCGTAAGGTGACAGAAATGAGCAGATTAAATCTCTATTTATTGGGCACAGAGTAATATAACTGCAACCCGAGAGATATGTAAGAGCGATACACCCTCCCTTTAAAACTGTAAAATGGCCTCTGACGCTAACGCTCACCGAGCCGAATAGGGCGCGGTGCTGAGGTCAGCTAAAAAGTGAGGTGCCGAGCATTACATATACTCTGGGCTTATGCAAAAAGTAGAGATAAATGACAACTCTACTAGCACATTATACACCTCTATTAAATGGTATTAAGTACATTCACATATACCAACATAATAAATGGTTCCCCAGGACTTTACACTTACGCACTATTCAGATATCTTTTCACTTCTCCTAACCTTCATTTTATAATTGAAACAGGGTGGCACTTGTGGTCTGCCATCCACCTTCTTCTATACCACAGCTAACAGCGAAATGATATTTGGTTGTTCATCATTCACACTTCATTACACACTGTTAATTATGATTAAACAGCTTTAAAAATTATTATGTAAAATGTGTGATACTACAATTTCTTATGGAAAAAGATGTTGACACCAGAACACAGATCAAATCCTCAAACTGTAGCAGGAAATTCCACAAAAATTATAGTTAGCCCCTGCATTGGCTTTTCTCCATTTTCTTTCTTTAAAAAATTCGTTGATATCAAAATTTTTCCCCCTTAGTGACTTCAATGTTGTTAACTGAATATATTAGTTTATTATATCATAATAACTGATCAAAGTAGTAATGATAAACTGATGTTTTATAAACAGCCTAGCATACAATGGTGGAGGCTTAACATGAATAGTTCATGTATAACAGATACAAATGTTACTTAGGGATGTAAACAGTTGACTCTGGTTGTCCCGAGAGGTGGGAACTAGTTTTGTTAACTTGTAAATTGATTAATCACATTTTTAATGGAGTATTTAATCAATTTAATTGACTGTTATTTATAAGGTAGGCTACAGTCTGATATATTTACGTGAATTTAATGATAAATGAATCCAACAGTGGGTGCTATGTGTTTTCACATTGGTGTATACTGTATACATTGTTTGAAAGCTTGTGTCTATCTGCCTTTTTGTTTCTATGAATGTCTGTCAATCTGTCTCCAGTTGTCTGTACAGTAGTGGGCATAATGATCTTTAAAATTTCTCAACCACCCTATCGATTTCATTATACAAATGCACATTAACTTGTGTAGCAGGATTGACATGATTAAAATCAAATCAGGTGATTATAATCGATTATAATTAGAGAAAAAATAATTGATTAAAATCAAAATATTATTTTGCTTTTAATAATATGTGCAATATATACAAGCATCAATGTTTGTTACTGTGATCAAACAGTTCAACCACGAAAAGGAAAAAAATCCCTTTGATACCCCCAGAGTACTTTTCTTGCCTTATCGTATGTGTATATGACCTGAACTGTACTGTATATAGGCTAAAATTAACTATGGTTATTATATCTTAAAATAGAGCATTGATGCCATGATATAGAAAATCTAAAGTTACTTTAGATTTTTATATCATGGAATCAATGCTCTATTGATTTGTCCACAGTTATGTCCACAATTGCACATGAGGAGCAATTTCGTATGTCCACATAGAATCTCCTATTACTAGCTCATCTGGCCTTTGTTCACAACATACAGTAGCTATATTTTTCTAATATTGTTTCGTTATGATATGCCTCATACATACAAACATATGTTGGCCTTATTCACCTGATGGCGGCTCTCCAGGCTATTCGGTTATGGACAGCATCTCATTACTAGTGAAATTTTATTTGCAGTTTGGTGTTATAGAGACTAAATACTGTTTATTTCTATTTTTCAGTAATTAAAAGAACTCAAGCATGGCTAAACGTATCACAGATTATTTCGGTGCTCCAGCAAAGAAAAGACCAGCTGAATCAATACCCCTCAATTATGATGAAACATCTTCCAAAGATTTTCCTTTAAATGCGTCTGACAATCTTTCCCAGAAAGGAGGAGGTAAAGAGTGGAGCCATGGTACAGTGCCAGCAAGCCCAGCAACAAAAATACCAACAGTTGCAGAAACGTCATCTAAATGTGATATTCTCACCCACAAGGAGGAGTGTACAGAGACTGAGTGGTATAAAGGATGCAAGGTTGATGTTCTTTGGCTACTTTCCTCATATCTTAACGTACTAGAGAAAACACGTTTAGGAAGGCGACATGGATTAAAATGTATTGTGTGCTACCATCATATTGCAGAAGCAAAGAAGTATGCACGCAATGGACAAGTGCCAATGGCGGATGATGTGAGGTCAGATGGCAAAAAGGAACTGAAGAGAATTATTGATCATCTGAAGAGTGATGCCCACAATGCTGCAGTTAGTGCAGAGGAGTCCCAAAAACTCTGGTCAAGTCAGTCTGATAAACATCCTTGGGTAAACGTTCTTAAGTCACATGAAGCTGAAATTGTGTTCCAATTAATCGAATTAGCAGTTGATGTGCATAATGACAGCAAGCAAATGACATTATCTGCAAATTCATGTACTAGTCGATCACTGGCAAAAATGCATTCTAACAACCAGATTTCTGTATACTGTGAACATGGGCTAGATGCATCCTTTTGTGTTTTTAAGCCGCCAGCATCTGCATTTCATTATCGAGATCCAAATGTGTATCGAGCAATGCTTGACAAAGTTGCTGAAGTAGTTATGAAAGCTACTGCTCAGGAAACAATTGATGCTGACTGCTTTTCACTACAAGTTGATGGTTCTGTTGATAAATATCAGTTGACAACAAATTTATTACTGCTCGTTTTGTCGGGAGAGAAAAAAACTTGAAGAACATCTTTCTTGGTGAAAGTCATTCCGAAAAGCGTGGGACTGAAGGCTTAATAGATGCTGTACTGACTAAATTAAAGTACCTGGGTATTGACGAGGTGGCAAAGAAGAAGCTGACTGGATTGACCACAGATGGTGAAAGTGCAAATACAGGAAGGAAGTCTGGGTTATGGGCCAGGCTAAATGAATATCTAGGTAGAGAACTTCTTTGTGTATGGTGTGTGGCACATCGATCAGATTTGGCATTTTCTGATTTAGAGGCATCGGTGACTGAGATCAAACATTGGAGAATAAATCTCAAAGCTGTAGCATCATATTACAAAGCTTCTGCAGTTCGAACAGAGGAGCTCAAGAAAATTGTTGAAGCATCAGGCTTTCGTTTTTTTAGGTTTCCTGAGCACTTTGAGGTGAGATTTGTCGAGCATCTCATAAATTTGTGTGAATCAGTTTGGAAAAACTTGCCATCAATACGGACACACTGGAATTCTGTATCCTATCTATCTATCTATCTATAGCCCGACGCCCTAATCCCGCAAAGGGTGGCCGCAGACAAAACGCCTCCAAGTCACTCTGTCACCCACCATTTGACTACCCTCCCCCCAACTCACCCCCCCCTCCCCCATATACCTCTCAACTCCATTCCTCCCCCTCATCCTCGGTCTACCCCTCCCTCTCCCTCCCTCCACCTCACCTACATACACCGTCTTAGTCAGTCGTTCATTCTCCATTCTCTCCACATGTCCAAACCACCTCAGTGTATTTCTCCTAATCTTCTCAACCACATCCACATCTACCCCACAACGTTCCTTCACTTCTTCATTCGTCAACCTGTCCCTCCACGTCACTCCACATGCTCCTCTCAAGTAACTCATTTCCACTGCTCTCACTCTTGACTTGTTTCCCTCTTGCAAGGTCCACGCCTCGCTTCCATACGTCAGGGTTGGGATCACAATACCATCATGCAGTGACTTCTTAACTTCCATACTCACCTCCCTATTTCTCATCACTGCTTTCAGTGTACCAACAACCTTCCTTCCCTGCTGTACCCTTTCACGTACTTCATCCCCACATCCAAAATTAGCATCCGGAATGAAAAAGCGACAGTAAATGGCTTCATGAAACTCTGGAAAGAAGTTGGTGACCAAGAGTATCATACAGCACTGATGCTTGATCTCCTACGTTTATTTGAAAAGCTACAAAAAGATAGAAATCTATGGCCACACTCTGTGATATTGAAGTATCTAAAGCTGTTGCTCTTGCATCTGTTACATTAATGGAATCTGGTCCATTTCCAGGAGGTATGGAAGAAAAACTGAGAGAAAACCATGAACCTTCAACAAGTGAAAGTGGAAGAAGAATCTCTCACAATCAGTATGTTACAACGAGGAGGAGCACAGCAAGTGTTAGAGCTGAAATTGTCTTAGGTGCAAAGGAATATCTTTCTCAAAGACTTGACCTGGAACAAGAGGATATAGTAAAATAAATTAAAATGTTCTACGAAGGTAAAAGAGCTGCACATATGATTAACTCAACAAGAAAGATTGTGGAGAGTCTTTTTGGAGTAGATTCCGTTACAACATTCTCCGATGAAGTCATTGGACATTTTTCTTCTGAGAAGGTACCTTCCTGTCCCAGGTAACAATACTGATGGAACAGGGAAACTCTACCACATGTTAAAAATCTCCCAACCTGGAACTGTGTTTTCCAAACTGGTTCAAGCCTATCTGTCACTAACCCCTCACAGTATTGGTCCTGAACGAGCTGTCTCATGTCATACTATTCTCAAAGGCCCTAAATAAATCAAGCTACTCAAGAGAGGCCATCAACAGTCGGATGTATATAGCCCTTAACAGTGGTGGGACAGCTCATTTTGATCCTAGACCAGCTGTGGCAAAGTTTCTGCAGAAAAAGCAGCGCAGATACAGAGTCCCAGACAAAGAGTTGTATCAAGATAGACATTTTATACAGAAGTTCTTTGCTAAGGATAGTTCAGTTTAATAAGTATGCCATTATTTGTTTCACGATCATGGTGCATTTTATCGAAGCCCAATTTTTTTTTTTCTTTTTTTTACTAGCATCTGAAAATTCAAATTCAGTTTGTGGAAATTAATGTTTATTTACGCTTTCTTTCTTTTGATACACAAATGCATAAAGTAATAAAATTCTTTTCTATATCCTACAATTTTCTATACTAGTGAGATGAAGAAAAATAGCACAAATATATATTTCTAGTGTAAATGAATGTATTTTTTGTTATTGATAGGATTACGATTTACGTATACAAATATTTAGATAATAGGCTTTTCTACTTTATTGATGTTTGAAACTTGATATACTATCACATTACACAGGATATATCACAGTGTGCAAAGTTAGAATATAAGTTCTTCATTATTATCAATAATACTTAGTTTTATTACATTCCTTTATCATATATATATATATATATATATATATATATATATATATATATATATATATATATATATATATATATATATATATATGGTTTCGGGAAATCCAAGTCATGTCGCCCAGTGAAACTTGCTTAAAAAATGCACTGTCATCAGTACTGTGACAGACAGTTTTTGGGTGGATAGGTCATACTTAGACGTCATAAGCCTCATCACTGATAAAACTTTGAACTATCCAGGATCTGAAGGGGATAAATGAACTGTTGGTCCTAATTTTGCCCAACTTTACCCCTGAAGTACACAATATATCTTTAGTAAATACACTTGATGTGCTTTGAGTGTCTCAGACCATAATACAGTATGCAGTTTAAGGACAAGGTAGACTTTTAGACAATGTACAGGTAGTCCTTTTTATGTGTCAGGGATGTGTTCAGAAATATCACAGCTTTTTCCATAATTTTGGTGCTGTAAATTGGGAATTGGCAGATCAGCTGCGTAAGTAACAAGGAAAATTCAAGTAGCAACATTTCTGTCACTTACTGAGGAATTAACAGCAAAATAGAACATGTAAAATGCAACATATGTAAGTGCTTGTTAAATAGGAAGTTCTCATTTTAGGTCACCTTTTTCATATATATATATATATATATATATATATATATATATATATATATATATATAGATAGATAGATAGATAGATAGATAGATAGACAGATAAATTTTGGCTGTGAAGTCCACAGTAAATTGTACACAGTTGCTGCCAATTATTCCGCTGTGACCTGTAAAGCTGGTATGTCAGTTACCCTCATATAACATTATGGAAAAAGTTAGTGTATTTTTATACACATATATATGACAACCTCTTCAATCTGATGATCTGTTTTTGTGGTTTATTCTTGCTGGTCAGATTCTTATAATTACCATAAGGACGTCTTGTATATACGGTAAGGGGTTAATGAAAGTTATATCAAGCCCCATCGGTTTGAGGAATGTCTCCTAGGCCAAATAAAATTGTGTAGAAATAGCAAAAACAATATACAAAGTAGATCATTGGATTGATGAGGATAATGAGGACTGTCTCTTTGCAGTGTAAGGATCATTTAGACTTGTAGTAACCCAGATGGCACAGTATTTTTCTCAGAGATCCATTTTCCACTTAAGGTGTATAGTTAGTTTCCTAGTGGGGGTGTGGCACTATGCTAAGGTTATATCTGACCCTAGAAGACCATGTACAGTTGCAGACATAAATACTCACACTTCATGATGATAGGAAACAACACAGTGAGCAGTGACCTTCAAGACTCAATGCAGTGAGTTTCACTGCTCAAGAAACTTGTGAAAATATGCTGTAAAAAAAAGTTATCCTGTTAGAAAATGGAGTAATATTACTCACTGGGAGTGTACTTTATTCTAATGTTCAACCTATCACATACACTTCTCTTTTGTATGTACTGTGTTTAATTGCTAGATTGTTGTTAAAATGGCTGAAGAAAGAGAGTAGGCATTTAGATTTGAACATGTGAATTGTAGGTTAAAGGAAATTCTCATTTAATGTTGTTTCACCTAAAGTTGTTTCATTATCTAGCAGCTGATAGAGTAGTTTCCCCTTTTTAATGTATAGTTGCTTATGATTAGTTTAAAAATTGTTTTGAAATGTGAAATACTTGTTTCCCTTTTTTTCTCCAAATTTGTCTCGTATGAATCAAAAGTATGAATTTTGCCTAAACATATCCTAGACTTAATGTGAAGATTAATATGCATGATCGAGAATGAGAGTGATCTGGGGGGAGGGCAGCAAATGGTGGGTGACAGAATGACATGGAGGTGTTTTGTCTGCAGCCACCCTTTGCGGGATTAGGGTGTCGGCTTATAGATAGAAAGATAGATAGATAGAGAATAGTTGTTAAATGCTTGAGATCATAATACAGTGTTCGAAACAAGAGGTTAGCCGTGCTGTATTTGGTTCAAGCATGGGTGACGGGTTAGAAACATATATCAGGTCAGTGGTTAAGTGTGTGAGGTTAAAGGTAAATTATTTTAGACAAGATTAGATTTTGGAGGGTACACTAAGGGTAGACATTAGTATATTTGGTAGAAATTAAGTGTTTGGAGGTAGTAGTGAGGTGTTAAAAGTTAGACAGTAGAGGAGGCCGGAGTCAGCTGTAATTTAGCAAGTGTCATACCCCCTTCACCTGCCTTCCATATATCTAGACTGTACCATATAACACATGAAGCTCACAGTGTAATTAGTATAGCTGTAGGAGGGTGATGTACAGAAACACCATTTACAAACAACAGTTTAATATTTCCTGACTGGTTTGGCTAGTAAGCTTCTTCAGAGGTTCTTCATTGGTTAGACTCATCAGGAATTAAGGTTTTTCCCTAACTTGCTTGGTGGTCTTGTGGTCAGAGTGCCCAGTCAGAAGTATCTAAGTTTCTATGAATGTGCAATGCCACCAAAGGCAGTATGCCGGCAGCCTGGTCATTTACCCTGAAATGTACTGGACTGTAGTAGCCAATGCCCGTATGCCTCAAAAAGGATACATTGCAGTAATATAGGATTAGCTCTGAGTGCATTTATGCCCTAACTGGCGTTTCTCTTCAAGACCTTCCTGTCACCATGTAAATTTAATTAGGGGTAGCGTGGCCTGTTAGCTAACTGGCAGAACATAACATTGCATCTGTGTGACCTGTCTTTACATAGCATAACATAATGAAGTGATAGCATGTGTATCACATCAACTTCATATATATTTAACACAACATACAGTAAACTTATGCTATATTGGACTCCACTACACCATACGGTACTTTGATTTCAGTAGACTTAATGAAACTGCCTCACTTATATTAGACAGTCTCTAATATCTAGGTTCATAGCAGCTACCACATAACATACACTATATTAAGGTAAATGATATTGTATGCAACATTATACCAGTATGTAAACCTAAATATACTAAAAGCTTCACATGTTACGCAGGCATTCTTCATATGTATTGGGTATTTACTATTAGCCAGTATGTCTGGAGAAAGTCCCTTGGGGTGAAAACACTTTTGTCAAACTTTCACCTTTACTGGACATGATCGTGAGTGAATCCAAAATGGTAGTGAATTCAGAGTATAGTCGTAGTTTACTATAACATTTACAGGAATGACATGGTGCCTCTGACCTGTCTTTGCAGTATATAATGGAGGGATGTCATTTTCTCTCTCTCTCTCTCTCTCTCTCTCTCTCTCTCCCTCCCTCCCTCCCCCCCACATTAACCCTTTTAGTACTGTAACGGTAGGGTTTTTCAATCCCACCGTTATTGTTCATTCAGTGTAATGACGGATATTTATAATCTTACCTGTTGTTGGTACTGATCAACTTACCCATGGATAATACAGGTGGTACTCGACTTAGTATAGTAGATGATAATTATTTAAGAAAAAAAAATTTGGTAGCGTTTGTAGTTTTTGACCGAGCTTAGATTTAGTCAGTACCACAGGTGGTCGTCGTTCCCTCAGCGAAGGAATCTTGAATTGGAAGGGGAGTGAATTAGGCTTGAGGACTTAATTCCCTTGATTAGGTACACTAAGAAAGAAGAAAAAAAATGATATATACTTTACTCTACTTTAATAACTTTATGCTAGTTTCCACAAAACATTGTTAATTACATGACCTTTTGTAGTATGAAAGAAGATTGTACATTAAAACCAGGGTTTGGATGATCATTCCTCCAACATTGTCACCAGGCGAAAACAATTTGATACATACAAGCGATTTATGAGGTCATTGTACCTTACTTTCTTTTTGTCAGTTATTCTTGGGCTCAACCATAGCCTCAAGACAGGGACCTGTTTACGAGCTTGGATTGTCTTTTCGGGCTGGCCTAGCCTCGAACCAATAAAAATAATTACTCGTGTTCCATCTCGTCCGAATAGTATACTCTCATTATGTAATTCTCGATAATCCACAAACACTTTCAATTCATAATTATTAATAGTTCATAATCATCATTACTATATAATCACCAAAAATGCATAATCACTCGGGCTGGTTTAGCCTCGAGGTACAAATCAGACATTGTATAATCACCAAGAATACATAATCACTCGGGCTTGTTTAGCCTCGAGGTACAATTCAAAATTACATCATTGCTTACAACCACTAAGTTCCCTTCCACGCTCCTAATTTCCTAACCTTAATTTAAAAAAGAAAACGGTTAATGGTTTTGAATTTCGCCCTTCCGTTACCAGGTTACATCACTTTTAAATTTCTGTTTCTTATTTACAAAAAAAAAAAATTCACTTGATAGATCAATAATACTATTACAATTACATTTGGTTTATAAAATAATTCATGGGTAGTGTAAGTGTGTATGTTCAAGTCTTTGGACAATACTACGGGAAGGCCTCGTGCTCACACTGACGTCGCCGGTGTCTGGGGACTGAACGAACGTCCATTATACACGACGTCTGGGCCTCGAGTCTACGTTAAGCTTTCAATAATATTACTTCATATGATCCATGCCAAGTAAGGATTAAACAAAGAAAAAGAGGGGGGGGAACGAGAAATGTGGACAGCTCACCTGAACGAACATCCATTATACATGACGTCTGGGCCTCGAGTGGGCTTCCTGGGTACGCCCGCGACGCCACTGCTAAGTCAAATGAGAAGGTGTTTTTGAAATATGGTGGGTTTCAATTCTTTTCATAATTTATTTAGCAGTGTACCCATGACGCCAGGACTTTTGACTGAATTGGGGAAAATTTGGGATTTAATCCTTACTTAATTTGGATACTGATTTTATCACTATCCCGCCTTGAATTTTGGGGCAGCTTATGCCATCTAGTGACAGCTAAGGTAAACGGGACCATTAAATCCTCACAAATTACATTATTTAGGCCTTTTTGACTGTTAATCACACATATTTGGGTTCTAGCAGCTTCATTAGCAAACATTTCACAACTAGGATACGGAAAGAATTGTATATTCATCATAATTCTGTTTAAGGTTTAAACTCGGCGTCCCACAATCGACGCACAAAGAAGGGGACAAGCTGCGCGCGTCTGTTATTCATTACTTGACCGGAGGAATTCCCATAGCTCAACATCCACAATTACATCAACTAATGCATAGATACAGAGATACATACATATAAAAATAAAGTTAGCCCTACATTAACCATTAACATATGAATTACTACTTAGGATAGGAATTTATAGACTAATATTCAGATTACATCCTATCTAACTTAAAAATTACAGTACCTTTAAACACATACATGAATATTAAATTTGTGGCACTACACGGCTCCCACGTTCGGAAAACAAATTTTACCCAAGTCAATCTTCATTGACATGTGCATGGATGGAATGTTGTTACTCTGATAACTGCTATGAACACTTTGAATTGGATTACTTTCCCCCACAATCGGTGGCACTTGTCGGTCCACATTAAATACCTGATGCTTACCTCGGAAGGTCGCTTATTCACTTCATTAGGAGGTATGATCACTCCTTACACAGGATGTTATGAGGGAATTTATGCCCCAGTCAGCCTCAGGTTTTGGAGGATAGCTTGTCCCTCACCTGAGCTCGACAGGGTCTCTTGAGAGTGAGATCACCATGGGAGGCGCTTCCTTCCACTCTTCCATTCGCAATCACATTCACTCTGTCCTTTTGTTTCCAGCTTTCTGCCCGCAAGAGGTGAGCGCTCATTCTGTCCTGAAGACTCCACTACCTCACAAACCGTGCTAACTGTAAGGTGAGGGGATTAATTACTCCCCTCGAAGTAAGGCACTTCCCGGTTCCAACAGGAACTCTTCTCTCTTTTCCTTTTTACACCCTTTCCTCGGGGATGAGTCCACCCGGAACATAACTTTAAACAGTTATGTTTCACAACATTTGTCACATGCACTTGTCTACTTTTCTAACTAACACTCCTCTATGAGCCTCCAAGGGGCATTCCTCACTTGCGGTGGTAATCGCTCATCTTCGGGCTCCAGGGCGAGCTCCTGTTGCAACGGTTCTAAGAGCCATTCCTCGGTACCATAATATGGTTTTACCTTTTCAGCAGCCCTTTGTATTTTTTTTTCCACTAAATACATTTTCAATGATATAAACACTTCCATCTAGCAGCACTTCAATCACTTTATACGGGCCGTCCCATTTGGCATTCAGTTTCCTACAGGTACCCGGCTGTATGGTCTCTTTTTTTCCCCCACACCAAGCTATTGATTCCAACCTTCTGTGCTCTCCCCCGCCCGTTGGCCACCTCCCAGTATCGCCTAGTCATCTTTTGGTTAGTACCCTTGATGAGCGTGTGTGCTATCGCCAGGTCGTCCTCCTCTGCATCCACGGAAGGCAATAAGGTACCAATGAGGCGAGGGGGATGGCGTGAGAAGAAGGCATAATAAAGCTGTTGTCCCGTGCTCGAGTGCACCGCTTGATTTATGACGGTTTGACACGATTGGAGCAGCTGTGGCCGACGCAAGGGGTGTCCGTTGCAGAGAGATCTAGGATACTTTTCATAGTTCGATGCATCCTTTCAGTGGTGGAATTTCCCTGGGGATGATAAGGGGTGACGTAGAACAAGTCCACCTGGTTCCTCTGGCAGAACTTCTTGAACTCTCCACTCGTGAACCCTCCGCCGTTGTCCAGCACGATACCTCGTGGCGTCCCAAAGTCGGTGAAGTATTGCCCAAGACAGTGTATGATGTGTTGTGTATGTTTATCTCTGAGAGGATAGTATTTCACAAACCTACTATAATGATCTATCAAATTAAGGACATAGCGGTAACCCTGAGATCCAGCAACCATATCAGTCAAGTCAATCCCGATACATTCCAATGGTTTGCTTACAGGCGGGAAACCTTTCCAAGGTTGCTGCAACCCAGTTTCACCTTTGAATCTCTGACAAGTGGGACACTGTTTCACATACTCGCATACATCTACCTTTAGATTTGGCCAATAGAATAGTTCTTTGGCTTTCTTAATGGATTTTTTCTGACCTAGATGCCCTGAGATTTCATGAGCGTGTTTGATAGCTTCTTTAGTGATTGACTTAGGAATCACCAAACAATATTGGATGCTACCATCATTTGTTTCACGAGCAAAATATAATAGTTCGTCAATCAATGCGAACTGGCTCAACATAGCTTTCGGTAGTCTTTTAGTAGGGAGCTTGTCACCACGCAAGTACTTAACTAACTCATCCCACATGGGTTCTTCTCGTTGCTTATCTCTCATCTCGTCTCGACTAAATCCAAGCCAGTTTGTTTCTGACTGGTGGAATATCACTCTGACAGGTCTAGAAAGTTGATCAGCGACTACATTATATTTACCCTTGACGTACTGCACGTTGTAGTCATACTCACACATCTCGAGAATCCATCTGTTCATACGTGGGGATTTGGTTTTTCGCTTAAAAATGCTGGTAAGCGGTTGATGGTCTGTCAAGATAGTAAAGTGGGAACCCCACAAGTAATGGTGAAAGTTGCGGCATGTGAGAACGACTGCCAATGCTTCTTTGTCAGTTGCGGAATATTTTCTCTCGCAAGGATTGAGCTTTTTGGAAAAGTAACCAATAGGCAAGTTGGAGTTGTCTGGTTGGATCTGACTTAATACGCCACCGATATGGGTGTTGCTCGCGTCGGTGGTTACAATGAATGGTCGAGTCACGTTGGCTCTTACCAATACTGGCGCATTCACTAAGCTCGTCTTCAATTGATCAAACGCGGATTGACATTCATCTGACCATTCGAACGCTATTCTGGATCTGGTTAAGTTAGTAAGGGGAGCTGCTATTTTTGCGAACGAAGGTACGTGTTTTCGGTAGAACCCGCACATTCCAAGGAATCTCCGGACTTCTTTTACTTTTGTGGGTCTTTTCATTTTGTTGATGGCCTCTATATTTTTTGGGTCCGGCGTACTCCCGGCCTCTGAGATTTTATGGCCAAGAAAGGTTACTTCTTTTAACCCAGAAGTACATTTGCTTAAATTTAACTTGGCCCCATTCTGTGTGAGTAAAGTGAATAATTGCTGTAAGCGACTCAACAACATGGGGAAGTCATCAGCCCAAATTATCAAATCGTCCAAATAATTCTTTACCCAACCTTGCTTCAATAATGGAGTAAGAATGTCCTGCATTCGTTGGGAAAATATGGCTGGTGAACATTTTAGTCCAAATGGTAAGCGCCTAAATCTGTAAAGTGTGACTCCATCACTGAATGTGGTTAAATCACGACTTTCCTCGTCCAGCATGATTTGAAAATATGCCTCACGCATATCAAGAGTCACATAGTAATTATGACCTGCGGCCAGCTCGACTAACTCTTCCAGTCTGGGCGGTGGATAGATATCCGTGGCTAGATGTTGATTCACGTGGCGATAATCTAAACACATGCGCTTGCTGCCGTCCGGCTTCTTAACTAATACTATAGGAGATAACCAGGCAGCTGTTGATCTTTCAGTAATTTCTCTCTCTTCCATGTCTTGCAACATTTCAGCGATCACCTGTTTAGCTTGTTCAGGGTATCGATAGATCGGTCCACGGCTGGGCTGTGGATCTGCTACTTTAATTTGAACGGGGGGACCGCTGATATATATATATATATATATATATATATATATATATATATATATATATATATATATATATATATATATATATATATATATATAACTGGTATCTTGTGTAATTACCCTTTTGAAATGTTAACAGGCTTAAATATTAGCCGTAAATAACAAGCATAATTAAGTAAGCATTCTGTGAAAATGCTCTGAGTACATAATGGGTTAACTAAGGACGGCAGAATTTAAGAACAAACCAAAGAAAAGATAGCGAACTCAGGCATGCCCAAAAGCACCCCACATGGCCTCTCTAGCATTGGAGTACTGGATATGTTGGTACTCCACTATCTGTGTTAGTCATGGAGGCTCAGTAGTACCCTTAAGACAAACTACTATATGAAAATCTGGTTGGAAAACTTTGAAAGCTTTGAAGTGCAGAGATACCAAGAGCTGAGATAATGCTCAAAATGTCGTCTCTTGAATTAAAGGGAACCGATCAAGCCAGTCACGGCTCACATGTCGTAACTCTACCAGACATTTCTAACCTGAAGATTCCATACAATTCGTCAATGAAGGCTGGAATGCTGATCTCTCAAACTACTACTACTACTAACACTACTACTACGACTACTATTAACAGTAAAACTCCCAGCCCAAAAGCAGTCAAGATGGAGTTCCCAGCCCCTACATCACTTCAAAATCTCTCTACCTAAAATCTCGTGGCCAGTGACATGCAAGATTTTCGCATAATAATCTGTACGTAGGACGAATAACACGCTAGTTCATGGAATACAGGAGTCTGCCACAACTCTCCATTTGGGGAAAAGAATGGTTAAAGGAAAAAACGTAGACAGAGGCGAGTGGGAGAAGGCTGTGGTATTAGACTAATGGGGGTACTGTTGATATTTTCACTGCCTTTTTTTCTTTTATAGAGAGTGAAACTTAAGCTTTATTAATCCTCAAATACGCACATCATTGTTAACTGACGTGATCTGGTACGAGTATGGCTGTAATCAGAAAAGCGACCAGAAAAAAAAAAAATCGTTGCTTCTGCTACTAGTGGATGTTATTACAGTCAACCGAGAAAGCCCGATGAAGATATGTGTTTGGCCAGGTTTATATATCTGTCTATCAGTCTGCCTGACCGCCTTCCTGTCTGCCTTTTCTGCGTCCCTAACTGCCTGCCTGTCTGCCTTTTCTGCTTCCCTGACTGCCTGCCTGTCTGCCTTTGTCTGCCTGCCTGTCTGTTAGCAAGATTATATGGAAAAGTCAGCAGATTATCTTATTTCTTTATATAGATTTTGAATTTACCATTCTATACAAACCTTACGAACTCGGGAACGTTGTCGCTGGAATCCAAGCAGGAAGAGTCAGCGAACAGTGACTAATTTTTCGCAGTTACCCATCCATTTTACTGCTTTCTCTGGATAGGAAGCCCACCCCGACTTAATCGGTTGCGTCACAAAAGGTGCGCGGGGAAGTCAAGTGAGCAGATCATCTCTGTCATTAGACTTTGAGTTAGGTTAGGATGAAGTAATTTTTTTTTTTTCTTATAGCATTCAGTAAAAGGTCAGGGGTACAAGACAAAGATAAAGGTTCAGTCAGCCGTCATGTCCGAGCGAGAGGCTCATCAATTTCAAAGTATTGTGATGAACAAGTAATAAACAGTACGTCAGTGACAGACTCTGTGGAGAGAGTGCATCAGTACATAATGTCTACACGATTATTTTGTTTTCAGTTACCACACTTCACGACCACAGGTGTTTAGTGATAAAGGGACGGCCGTTTGAACAAATTGTGTGGCGCGAGTGTTGTTGTCGTCACTTCATAAGCTGGTGGTTAGATTTTGCTGGATATTTCCGCCGTTGTCCTCCTGCCTGTGATCTGTCGCCTTGTTCCCACTGCACTCACTAAAGGTATGCTGTTTGACTTTATTAATTCTGTACCCATTTTACTCTAACTTGGCCTAAAATTTCCATCTCTCGAACTTGAATACTGAGTTGTAGCAATAGATTAATGCTAGAATATGTAAATCACAAAAAAGTGCCATTGAAGAGGAGCCGTAGCGCTGCTCTTTTCTGCCAATGACCCATGTGAAGTAAGCGGCAAGAGGACAACAATCTGGAACAAGTTACCCTGAAAAAAAGTAGTATTCTGCAGGATACTATGATATTCTAGGAAGTAGTGGACAGTTGAGAGTTGTTTGTGGTTTGCAATAAAGGGACATTGAGAAAGAAAGACACAGACAGAAGACAAACAGACGCAAGGCAAGGAGACAGAAAAGGGGAGAAGAAGCGTGGCGCTCTTTTGAGTGAAGTTGACTTCATAGCACATTATATTTGTGCCGCAGCTTTAATAGCATGTCTTCTTATGTATAACCAAGGTCCTTTGACGAACAGTGAGCTAACACTCACACACACACACACACACACACACACACACACACACACACACACACACACACACACACACACACACACACACACACACACACACACACACACACACACACACACACACACACACACATAAACACACACACACACACACACACACACACACACACACACACAATACTCTCTAACGGAAGGTGGTGGTAGGGAAATCTGTGTATGTAACTGTGGTGGTGTGGGGAGGTTACCATGGTAACACACTGGCCGCACACACACACACACACACACACACACACACACTGCACCCACACCAAACCATACACTCCCCATCTCCCCACCACCCCACACATACAACACATCCACCCACCCTCCCTCCCCCACACACACACTGCAACCACATCAAACCATACACCCCTTATCTCTCCACCACCCAACACACACAACACATCCACACACACACACACACACACACACACACACACACACACACACACACACACACACACACACACACACACACACACATACACACTCACTGCAACCACATTAAACGATATACCTCCCACCCACCACACACAGCACATTCACCTACACACACGCAGACAAACACACACACACACACACACTGGAACCACATCAATCCATTCACCCCCATACCCTACCCCACACACACAACACATCCACAGACACATCCACAGACACATCCACAGACACACACACACACACACACACACACACACACACACACACACACACACACACACACACACACACACACACACTCACTGCAACCACATCAAACCGTACACCCCCACCCCCCCACACGCCACACACCACACACCCCTACACACACACACACACACACACACACACAGACAAACACACACACACACACACACTCTGGAACCAAATCAATCCATTCCCCCACATACCCTACCACAAACACACAACACATCCACATGCACACAAACACAAACACACACACACACACACACACACACACACACACACACACACACACACACACACACACACACACACTGCAACCACATCAAACCATTCACCCCCACCCCCCACACTCCACACACAACACACCCCTACACACACACACACACACACACACACACACACACACACACACACACACACACACTGTAACCACATCAAACCATACACCCCCACCCTCCACCCCAAACACACAACACATCCACATGCACACAAACACAAACACACACACACACACACACACACACACACACACACACACACACACACACACACACACACACACACACACACACGCTGCAACCACATCAAACCATTCACCCCCATCCCCCACACTCCACACACAACACACCCCTACATACACACACACACACACACACACACACACACACACACACTGTAACCACATCAAACCATACACCCCCACCCTCCACCCCATACACACAACACATCCACATGCACACACACACACACACACACACACACACACACACACACACACACACACACACACACACACACACACACACACAACCACATCAAACCGTACACCCTCACCCCCCCACACACACACGCAATTTATTTTTGGATAGGGCTGGTAGAGAGAGCTGTATGATCATGAGAGTTAATAGAGACAGCATTAACACTCTCAGAGTAGTATGACTCACTCTCAGCTGAATGCTATCGCCAAGCAGTACCTGGAATAGAATAATAGAGTTGCCCCTACCATGAGAGGGCCCCGGTACAATCTAGTGGTTGTAAAACTAGCTAGAAAAGTTTCTCGTCTTGGTAGGCATCGCTATTTGGCTGCTTTTGCTTTGCTAGTTGTCGCCGGACAGTGGAAGGACGAGGGTGTGTGTGTGTTGCTGTTGCATCTTTCCGCTGAGGTAAGTGTTGGATATTTGCTGGTTTAAGCCATTAAGGTGACTACATTAGGACACAAAGATATCGCACTGACAGCCAGGAAGTATCATGGCCCAAAGAAATAATATCTATAAGGCTACTAGACGTAATTCTGATGAGACAAGTGGGATGTTAGTGTGAGGGAGATGAGGAGGCCTTGTAGTCCAGTGCTGCCGTTTTGTGGAAAATCGTCTGCTAATGTGGAAAAACAAATGAGCGACGAGCATGGATGTGGGCAGGCGGACGTCGTTCCACACTAATTGTTCACGTTATTTTCTAGGAATAAGGGGGATTTTGTCATGATTGGGAGGAACTAACATGTATTGTTATTCAGACCCTTCACAGTTAAACCAACGAATATGTAGCGTTTGTCTATAATACTGTCATTTAAAACAAGGAAGAATACGTCGTTTAACAGTCTACCTCTACCCACCCGGTGATATCATAAAAAAAATATGTATTATTTACAAGACACGTGCCAACCATTAGCAGTCCACACTTGCTTTGTAATATTAAAGAAATACCGAAATAATGTTGTAAATCGTGTACAGTTGATATACTAGAAAACTTGGATGTGGATAAACTTACTTGTCTCCTGTCTTGTTATTAATCAACATTTGCTGACTTATTAACTCTCTTAATCATTTAACGTCCTTACACTTGAATCATAATAGGTCTGACATCATTAATTATACCCTCTCTTCCAGTATTCACAGTATACCAAATTTTATGGTAGTTATACCAACAATACATCCTCTGTCATCCTGGTTACTAAACGGGACCGTGTGCAATAATGACGTCACAACCAGTGAGCAATTCACGGCAACTTTGCCTTGTACCGCCTCAATCTTGGTGTCTCAGCACCAGTGAAATAGCAGTGTGAGTGTCGTCCTGTTGATTCTCGTGCCGATCAGACTGGTGGACTAGGTTTGCCTGCCCCCGTGTCCCTGTCCACCCAACAGTACAGTTTGGGACCTGAATGTAAACTGATAAGTGCGATTCAGATTTCAGAGGGACAATGTGACGGAAAAAAAATATTGTATATAAGTTATTTTGTCCTGAAGAGCATGCGCGCGCACACACACGCACACACACACACACACACACACACACACACACACACACACACACAGTACTCTCTAATGGAACTTGCTGGTGGGGAAATGTGTGTATGTAACTGTGATGGTGTCGGGAGGTTGCCATGGTAACACACAGGCACCACACACACACACACACACACACACACACACACACACCGAGTAGGACGAGCGACATCGGCGCTCCGTACCGAATCAACACGGCCAGTGGCATTACCTAAATTAGTATCTTTGCATGAGTCATTCTCTGTACTAGGTTAGACTAAATGATTTTTCATTATTAAAAGGAAAAAAAATAATAAGTTTAAACAAGACTTGTTGAAACAGGAAAGAAAAACAACACGAAAGAATAATGCTGAGTCATCTGAGGTTCGTTTAGACTACAACAACACTGGGATTGTAAGTATATACTTTGCACCTTTAATATTGCAAAATGGATACATACTTTAGTAAAGCAAATTTGGAAAAGAAAAGGGATAAAAGTAAAAAGCAAAATGATGATTTCTACCAAGAACTGGTTGAAGTGGAGACTCACAATAGACTGGTTGAACGTGTACACAAACTAGAAATGGCTTTCAAAAATGAAATTGATGAAATAAAGAAGCAGATGCACTTGCAAAAGGAAGAGATAGAAAAACTAGGAAGGGAGGCCAATAAGAAAGACACAACCATCAGTGAACTAACAGTGGAATTGAATACGCTTAGGAAGAAAGTGAGTGAAATGGCAAGTACAGTAGTCAATCACGAGAGTGTTATGGAAGATTTAAAAAATGACACAGAGACAATTAGGCAAGTAAGCAGTCTTATTGACCAGAGCAGTGATATTGAGGAGAAGATAACACAGGTGAATGAAGCTGTGCAAATCTACAAAAATGATGTAGAAACCACGTATGCTGAAATGGTGAAAGTAAAGAAAGACTTAGAAACAAGGGTGGAGGAAAAAGGCTTTAAAAAGGAAGTGAAAAGAATAATCCAAAACAATCCAAAGTTAGTCAGAGATTCAGTAGATATAAACAAATCTATAGTAATCACCGGTATAGAAGAGGAAGATCTAAAAAACAAGATCACAAGAGACAAAAAGGAGATGGCAAATGTAATGAGCTTACTGAAGGAAGTATCAGAGGAAATCTGTAGTAAAGACATAGAGGAACACAAAAGGTTAGGGAAATATGAGAAAAGCAAGACAAGACCTCTAAAGGTGACTTTCTAGAGTGTAAACACTGTGGAAGAGATACTAAAAAATGCAAAGAATCTTATGGAAAAAGAGGAGTTCAAAAATGTGTGGATAAAAAGATGCCTAACACAAGAGGAACTGGAATTACTGAAAGAGAAAAGGGAGGAAGCAAAAACAAAAAATGAGGGAAGATCGGAAGAGGAGCAGAAGTTTTTTTTTTACAAAGTAATAGGATTGCAGGTACGAAAGTGGTACACAAACAGGATGGAAGAAAAAGGAGGAAGGTAGTAGAACCATGTCATGACAAGTATATAAACAAGAAGATAAAGTTGATGTACTCAAATGTGGATGGAATGGTATCTAAATTACTAGAGATGAATGATTGTCAGAGAAAATGAACCACAAATAATATGCCTAACTGAAACAAAACTAACACCAAGGATATCCAATGACATACTAAACTTAGAGGAATACAATATATGGAGAAGAGACAGAAATTTAAAAAAAGGAGGAGGAATTATAATATTAACTAAGAAAAATCTAAAAGTCAAGGAAATAAAACTAGATATACCATCACAAGTAGAACTGATTGCAGTAGAGATCATCACATCTGAAGGTAAAGTAATTGTAGCCAATTTGTACATGCCACCCAGATCAAACACATGGGAAAGAGATGAATATGAGGACCTGGCAGAGAGTACAATTCAGAGTTTAAGATCATTGCTACATAAAATGGAAGAGAAATCAGAAAGAATTATACAAACTGGGGATTTCAATACAAATATAAATTGGGAATACTCTAGATATAATTAGCCAAGAAAGCTGTTGGGACCAAAAGCTCCTGGATCTCGTACAAGAGTTCTTCCTAACGCAACATGTGAGGGAAACCACCAGAAAAATAGGACTTGATGTACCTTCAGTGCTAGATCTAATATTTACTGGGCAAGAAAATGATATTGACAGTTTAATATATCACCCTCCACTCGGCAAAAGCGATCATGCAGTACTAAATTATAACTTCAGGATAGCATCTGACATAGTAAACAGCAATGACAGTTACAAAAAGAGCCTAAACTATAAAAAGGGAAATTATCAAGACCTAAAGAAGTTTTTCTTAGAAGTTTATTGGGAAAATGAGCTTAGAGGCCAAGATTTAAATGCTTTATATAAAAAATTCTGTGAATTTTATGAAATGGGAGTCCAGAAGTACATCCCACAGCACAAAGAAGCAGATAAGAAAATACAGAAATGGTTCAATACAGAATGTAAAAAATCAAAAGAAAGAAGAGATTTGTTGTGGAATAGATACAGAAGACATAATAGTGAAAGGGCATATAATAATTACAAACAGGCAAGAAACGATTATACAAGAATAAGGAGGGAAGCCCAAAAACAGTTTGAGGAGGATATAATAAATAAAAGTAGTGATCAACCAAAGCTGTTTTACAGCTATATCAGAAGCAAAACCAAAGTAAAAGATATAATATAATCAATTACGGACGAGGGAATCACTTACACACAAGAGAAGGATATTTGTGAAGCACTAAATAAGAATTTCCATTAGTTTTTACAGAAGAAAAAAATTTTGAGAGGGACTATGTGGAACATGCATGTCCACACATACTACCAGATATACAAATAGCAGAAAAAGTAATACAGGAAGAGTTAAGTAGATTAGACAGAGGAAAAGCAAGTGGTCCTGATGAAATTTCATGTTGGGTACTACGAGAATGTGCAAAGGAGTTAAGTAAACCATTATTTTTAATTTTCAAGAAATCCTTGAGTCAAGGTAAACTACCTGATATTTGGAAAAAAGCAAATATTGTCCCCTTATTCAAGAAAGGAAATAGACAAAATCCTCTCAACTACCGACCAGTATCACTGACCAGTGTTGTAAGCAAGGTATTAGAAAAGCTAATAAGAAAAGCTAGGGTAAACCATCTAGAAGAACACAGTATGATAACAGAAAGACAGTTTGGTTTCAGAAAAGGAAAATCATGTGTTACTAATCTGCTGAGCTATTATGACAGGGTAACAAACACAATACAGGAAAGGGAAGGATGGGTGGACAGTATCTATTTAGATTTCAAGAAAGCTTTTGACACAGTACCACACCAAAGATGGAAACTGTACCATCAATGAGGAATTCGAGGCAAACTGTTTTGTTGGATGCAAGACTTTCTCATAAAAAGAGAAATGAGAACAGTACTAAGAGGAAACTACTCATCATGGAAAGAAGTGACTAGTGGAGTACCACAGGGTTCAGTGCTGGCACCAGTCTTGTTTTTAGTGTATATAAATGATATAAACAGTAACACTGGAAATGAGAGCTATCTGAATATGTTTGCAGAGGATGCAAAAATACAAAGGAGAATTACTAACACCGACTCTTGTAAAGAGCTACAAGAAGAATTAAATAAACTTCATGAATGGAGTAGTACATGGCAAATGGAATTCAATGTGGACTAGTGTCATGTAATCAAGTTTGGTAAAAATGGAAAAAGACCTGATTGGGATTATAAGTTAGGAAATGAAACCCTATACACATCAGAAAGAGAGAAAGACCTAGGTGTGATCATCAATAACAGACTATCTCCGGCTGACCACATCAGCGAGAAGGTACGGAACATGTATACACTGCTTACAAATATGAGAATAGCATTCACAAACATAAATGAAGACATGCTAAGAAGGATAATAACATCATTCATTAGACCAACCCTGGAATATGCATCAGTAGTCTGGAGTCCTCATCTCAAAAAGCACATAGACAAGACTGAAAAAGTTCAAAGGGCCGCTACAAGATGGATACCAAGCTTAAGGGACCTAAGCTACGAAGAAAGACTAAATAAACTGAATCTACCAACACTACAGGAGCGAAGGAAAAGAGGTGACATGATAATGCTATATAAGTGCATATCAGGGAAGGAGAAAATAGACATAAATGATTACTTAACACATGGAGAAGCATCAGCAAGAGGACACTGCAAAAAACTGCATAAGAAGAGAGGTGATAAAGACGTAAGGAAATTCAGTTTCCCAAACAGAGCAATTGACCAATGGAATGCACTACCGAATGAAATAGTGTGTGCCAAAACAATTCACAAATTTAAGGATATGTACGATAAATATGGTTTAAGACACGGGACAGTACGAGCTTGACTCATTCCTGTAAAGATACAATTAGGTAAGAACAATTAGGTAAGAACACACACACACACACACACACACACACACACACACACACACACACACACACACACACACACGTACACACATACACGCACGCGTATATTGTGGTGGTGTTCCTTCATTTTACCAAGGCCGAGATAGTCGTTTTTTTGCAGCATATTTCCGGTAGTTCAGTGAAAGATATAGACAAACTTACAGCTCTGCATCATTTCCATACCACTTCTTCATGACTAGCACCATTCTAGTGTTAACCCCTTGTCACAACACAAAATTTAAGAAAGAGATTGCAATTTTACGCCAAGTTAGAGTGAACAGAGTATAGTAGTGATGCTGCAACACACGTATATTTGTCCTCTTGTTTACAGGTCAGTCCACACTCAGTCCTTAGGTCACGTCTTCCACAGAACAGGTAACGCATGGACAGCCAGCGTAACTAAATGGCAGACCAAAGATGGAGTGAGAGGATGAGGCACACAGGGAACAAGATAGAGATGATACTCGCAGATCCACCGAGCTGGGACGGAACAAGCTAACAACCAAAGGATCGGAGTGGAGACAGGTGAGAGGGGTCCTAATCCTGCAGTGGTGTGTCACAGGCTGATGATGATAATGGTGATGATAATGATGCTGGTGATTATAATGCAGCTACTACTGGCGATACCAGTGAGGATTTAACCTCAGTACGAACTAAAAGAAATGGGATGAATATGATAATGATGATGATGATGATGATGGCTGTGATGTTGGAATTCGTGTACCAGTTAACTAAGCTGGGATTATTGTGATGATGATGATGATTATGATGAAACTATATACTCTATGAAACAGCTGGGATGATGACAGTTATGATGATGATGATGACAATGATGATGATGATGATGACGATGATGATCATGATGACAATGATGATGATGATGATGATGATCATGATGACAATGATGATGATGATGATGATGATGTGACCCCCATACAAATTCTACAATTTGATTAGAAGGAAGTGATGAATATGATGATAAAGGTGATGACTCTGATATAACATCTGTTCTACATCTTTTACAGTGTTGGGATGACAGTAACATGCTGCTGACGATGATGATGATGATGATTAGGACGACGAGGAAGATGATGATGATGATTACGACAACGAAGATGAAGACGACAACGACGATGATGACGACGACGACGATGATCTTCAAGTCACTGGCTGAGTCACATCCTCCTTTCCTTTTCGTTTAACCTCAAATGTTTTGGTGACTGGGCATGTGTGTGTGTGTGTGTGTGTGTGTGTGTGTGTGTGTGTGTGTGTGTGTGTCTGTGTGTCTGTGTGCACGAACTTGCGTGCTTGCTCGTGTTCATGTATGTATATCTTGGTTGATGATATCATAGTTATTCAAATGGCAGAATTATTTCCACACATTCATAGTTTTATTTCAAGGGTAAATATTAGGCCAAGAATATAGGACCGTTTACCTATACAGTTACGAGACACTTACGCAATATTCTGAAAAGCTTATTACATCCCATAGACCACAGCACAAGGTTCCATAAGTCACTGATCACCGTCTCTTTATGTATCGTTAGGAAGTGGATGAATATGAGTGAAGTAATACATATATTTTGGTCTTTATTTAAATGGAATAATTAAGCGCACATATCCCTTTTTTATTTTAAGGATACAACACATGATTTTCTACATTTTATCACAGTAGCTCTAGGACCGGCCCTGACCTTCTGCTTCTCACTAACCATTTTCGGATGAGATGTGTTGTACTCATATAGGCTTTTGAGATTATAGTGAAGCCAGGTTACGTTCTACCAGCCCCACACACTAAATCACATTCAATCACTCACCCACACCACACCACACCATACTACCCCACCACACCATATCACACCACACCATACCAGTCTCTCACACTACATGACACGAAATCACACTCCCACACAACACAGAACCACCCTCCCACACCACACCACAACACAAAATAATCCTTCTCTCACACCACACCACATCACACATAAACACTCTCCCACATCACACCAGACCACAAAAAATCATCCTCCAACACCACACCACACCAAATAAAACCACCTTCCCACACGACACCACAGAACTTAAAACCACCCTCCCACACCACACTGCACCTCACTACACCTCACAACACAACCCTCCCCACATCACACAACCCTCCCCGCAACACACAACCCTCCACACACCACACCACACAAACCCCTCCATACCACACTACACCACACAACCTCCCCCTATACCACATTACGCCACAAAACCCTCCCACCACACCACACCACACCACACCACACCACATCACACCACACCAAACCAAGGGGATTAACCAAAGGGGCTTGAAGCTCCCGCATCTGGTAATTCTGAGCTTGTTTCCAGGTACCTTCACACACACTCCTCTGGTCACATCTTCCACAGAGCAGGCAACAGATGGACAGGCAGCGTAACTGAATGGCAGGCCAGAGATGGAGTGAGAGGAAGAGGTACACAGGGAACAAGATAGATGAAACTCGCAGATCCACCGATATGGGAAGGAACAGGCTAACAACCACTGTATCAGAGTGGAGAAAGATGAGAGGGGTCCTAATCCTCCAGTGGTAATGTCAGGGCCTGATGATGATGATGATGATGATGATATTAATGATGATAAAGATGATATTGATGATGATGATGATAATTATGTTGATGCTGATGATAATGATGATTTAACTTCAGTACGAGGTAACAGAGTTGGGATAACGGCGATGATGATGATGATGATGATGATGATGATTGCAGTCATGATAACAATTTGAACGATGATGATGATGATGATGATGATTGCAGTCATGATAACAATTTGAACGATGATGATGATGATCATGATGATGATGATGATGATTGTAGTTATGATAATGATAATAATGGTAATAATAATAATAATGATAATTATAATAATGATAATCAAGATATTGATGATGATTTTTGTCGGTAGGTGGACGGACGGACGGAACTGCAAGAACTTGGTCAGCAGTCAAAGATCCACGATTCCCCATCCATCCATCCATCCATCTCCCCCTGATGTTAAAAGCTAAGTCAAATTTCTGTGTCATACGCCTTTTGGAAACAGGGCAGTATTTTAGGAAGCACTGGAGTCTTCTCAGTGCCCCTTCCTTAGCTATTTAGTTTTGCATGGTACGTCTTAACATTTTCTTGTAAGCTATTAAAATCGGCTTAATTTTGGCGGAGTTTACATCTCTCTCATAAAAGAGGGTGTTGTGGTGTAATGTGCTGATTAAATCGCTAAGGAAGAGATGTAAAGAATTTCCAAACCAGTTAACAGTGCGATCCTGGATGCAGAAAAAAAACAAAAAAAAACAAGCTAAGTTAACTCATATTTTCAAGTCAAGAAAAAGATATTAATTTTATTTATATTTTGTTATGGAGAAATTTGTCCAGATTTTCACATTAAGGTGCAGTATATTCCCAGATTTCCACTTTCCTTTTTATTGAGCCAAAAGCGTAATAGTGAAAAAATCTAATGAAAAATCGAATAGTCTCTCTCTTGACCCAGTGCCCACCTACCTACAAGATTCCATTGAAAGCCGATAGCAAGTTTTTGATATATCTTGGCCATAGACAGACAAATAGACAGATAGAAAGACAGACAGACAGACAGATAGATAGACAGACAGACTGACATATAGATAGACAGATAGAAAGACAGACAGATTGAGAGATAGATAGATAGACACAGACAAGGGTGAATACATAACGTCCTTCATCTTCACTGGCTGAGGTAACTAGGCATATAAAGCAGTCACCACATAAGCATTATCAAACCCTCCAGCATCCCACCACATGCATCCAACCACCAGCATCTCACCACACGCATCCCACCACCAGCATCCCACCACACGCATCCCACCACCAGCATCCCACCACCACCATCCCACCACCACCAACCCACCTACAGCATCCCACCACCAGCATCCCACCTACAGCATCCCACCTACAGCATCCCACCTACACCACCTCACCACCGGCACACACACACACACACACACACACACACACACAAACTTATACTTGTACACAGAACAGGCGAAACTTGGAGTGTGACATCCGTAGACTTTCAGGCAGCGAAATTTCTTAGCGTATTTATGGCCGATCGAAAGTTAGGTTAGGTCACTTTGGGCAGGGTTTGGTCTGATTAGGTAATTTTTGGTTGAGTTGGGCTCAGTTCGACTAGATATAGATGGATTAGGTTAGATTGCTTTAGAATACGTCGGTTTTGATAGGTTTTGGGTTGGGTTTTATTTGGCTGGGATAGGCTGGGTTAGGTTCGGTTGGATTAGGTCATTTTAGGCTTGACTGGGTTGGGTTAGGTCGGGTATGGTATGGTTAAGTGAGACTGGGTAGGATTAGGTAGGGGTAGATGCGGTTAGGCTGCGTCAGAATTGGTTAGGTTAGGTATAGGGAGGTTACGTGAGATTGTGAGGTTAAATACAATTAAACTGGGTTAGATGAGGTTAAGTTAGATTAGGTTGGGTTAATTTGGGTTGGATTAGGTCATTCGAGGTTAGGCAGGGTTCAGTTCTAGTAAATATAGATAGGTTATTGGAGACTGGGCTAAAATAAATTGGTTTATGCATTGCGGTCTTTTGGTGGTCGGTCCTTCCAAAGTCAAACATCATAGGAGGTGGGAGTGGTTTTGTGTGTGTGTGTGTGTGTGTGTGTGCGCGCTCGCTTCGTGTTTTGTCTATTTTATATATTTTGTGTGTGGCTTGTGTGACTGAAACTTTGTGTTTGTATGTTTCACTTCTCGTGTGACTGAGGGTGGACTGCTTAAGAATACCGCCCTTTATAGTTACGATTGCCTCTTCCTCAGTATAGCATATGTTTTTAGTTTTTTTAGCTCTCTCTGGACGATTGTATAAGGGCTTCGTGGAAAATACTAGAACTAGAACGATGGCAGTAGATACAGCCTTGTGTACCAGATATCCTGCCCAAGTTTCATTAGCAGATATCTTGCCCAGGTTGAATAAAGTCGTTTGAAGTAAGAATAAGCTTGAAGAGACGTTGCTGTACTGAAAGTCGTTGGATATGCCTTGTTTTATGTCTTTTCGTATGTGGCTGCGAGATAACAGACTCAGGTTCAGTCTTTTATGGCAAGCGTTAATAGGTATCTCAGTGCTTTGCTTAATATGAAGGTTAATATGTCACTGGAATGTTTCTAAAGCTTTCCGCCTCCTCTCAAGTAAGGATGTTTACTGTCTGTTAAACTCATCCAATTGGTAACATCACTGGTATATGTTTACAGCTCCCCACCTCTCAGGCATGGATGTTTACTCGTGTGTATTACATCGGTGTCTATTACACTCGTCCTATTGGTAATCTGTCGATGGTATGTTTTTCAAGCCTCCTACCTCCCTCTCGTGCAAGGGTGTTTATAATCTATTACACTCCTCCTATTGGTAATGTGTCAATAGCACGTTTGTAGCTTCCGACCTCCCTCGTGCAAGGCTTTTTACTGCTTATTACACACACCATATTGGGCGTTGTACACGTCGTGTCTGATTATACAATGACAACTCTCTCAAATCATTCATGGTCTTCTCAGAGCCTTCATCAGCCTCTGAACCACGTAGTCAAGTCTGCGTATACTTTAGCACTCCTCACAGTCCTCATCAGCCCCCGAACTACCTATCCAAGCCTTATTGTTCTCTTGCCCTGTGCTCTTCTTGTCGTTCTTCGTTTTTCTCACTTTTTTTCTGGCCTCATTCAGCCTTTCTGCTTTTTTCCGTTTATTCTCAGCTCTCTTCTTATTCTCTGTTCTCTTTGCTTTTACTCTCTGCTCTTTTTCTTATCCCTCCTCTTTTTCTCTCGTTTTCCTGCCACGGTCCGCCAGTTACAATATTTCATGGTATATTATGCAGCTACGAGGCTGTAAGTAATGACCAGGCAAGATGATATATTATAGCCATGGCGAATCAGGCAGACATATATGGTGAAAGGTCAGATATAGACTTACATATGCACTTGAAAAATGAACTACAGTAAAAGAGAGAGAGTTGGAGAGAGAGAGAGAGAGAAAAAAAAAAGAGAGCTGTGTGTGTATGTGTGTGTGTTTGCATAATTATACTTGCATGCTGAAGTCTTGTATGTGTTCAAATGGGATCAAAGAGACCCATCATCCCACACCTTCAACTGAAGCGCATGTAATTCTCTTCCACGATTCTTCTGTGAGTTAGAATTACACACACACACACACACACACACACAAACACAGAAACTTATACTTGTACACATGACAGGCTAAACTTGGAGTGTGACATCCGTAGACTTTCAGGCATCAAATTTCTTAGCGAATTTATGGCCGTTCGAAAGCTAGGTTAGGTCACTTTGGGCAGGGTTTGGTCTGATTAGGTAATTTTTGGTTGGGTTGGGTTCAGTTCGACTAGATATAGACGGATTAGGTTAGATTGCTTTAGAATACGTCGGTTTTGATAGGTTCTGGGTTGGGTTTTATTTGGTTGGGTTAGGTTCAGTTGGATTAGGTCATTTTAGGCTTGACTGGGTTGGGTTAGGTCGGGTATGGTATGGTTAAGTGAGACTGGGTAGGATTAGGTAGGGTTAGATGCGGTTAGGCTGCATCAGACTTGGTTAGGTTAGGTATGGGGAGGTTAGGGGAGATTGTGAGGTTAAATACAATTAGACTTGGTTTGGTGAGGTTAAGTTAGATTAGGCTGGGATAAAATAGGTTGGATTAGGACATTCGAGGTCAGGCGAAGTTCAGTTTGAGCAAATATTTATAGGTTAGGTGAGACTGGGCTAAATTAAATTGGTTTAGATATGATTAGGTTGGTTTGGGTTAGGTGAAGTTGAAATACAGAACCACAGGTGTTTATTGATGAAGTGGACTGGCGTTTGAACCGATTATGAGGCACGAGTTTTGTTGACGTCACTTCATAAGCTGGTGGTTAGATTTTGCTGGATTTTCCCGCCTTTGTCCTCCTGCCTGTAATCTGTTGCCTTGTTCCCACTGCACCCACCAAAGGTATGCTGTCTGACTTCATTCTGTACTCTGATTTGGCCTACAATTTCCGTCTATCCAACCTGAATACTGAGTTGTAGCAATAGATTAATACTATAACATGTAAGTCACAAAAAAGTGCCATTGAAGAGGAGCCGTAGCGCTGCACTTTTCTGCCAATGACCCATGTGAAGTAAGGGGCAAAAGGACGAAAATCTGAGTCAAGTTACCTTGAAAAAAGTAATATAATGCAGGATAGTATGATATTCTAGGAAGCTGTGGACAGTTGAGAGTTGTTTGTGAATTGCAATAAAGGGACAGGCAGACAGACAGACAGATAGAGGACAGACAGATGCAGAGAACGGAGACACGATAGGGGAGAAGAATCCTGACGTTATTATGAGTGTAGTTGACTTCATAGCATACTACATTATATTTGTGCCCTAACATTAGTAGCATGTTTATGTATAACCAAGGTTCGTTGACAAGTAGTGAACTAACACACACACACACACACACACACACACACACACACACACACACACACACACACACACACACACAATACTCTCTAACGGTAGTTGGTGGTGGGGAAATTTGTGTATGTAACTGTGGTGGTGTGGGAGGTTGCCATGGTAACACACACACACACACACACACACACACACACACACACACACACACACACACACACACACACACACACACACACACACACACACACACACATACATACATACACACACACACACACACACACACACACACACACACTGCTACCACACACCCCCGAACACAAAACATCCACACACACACACACACACACACACACACACACACACACACACACACACACACACACACACACACACACACACACACACACACACACACACACACTGCACGCACATCACACGATACACACACACACACACACACACACACACACACACACACACACACACACACACACACACACACACACACACACACACACACACACACTGCTACCACACCCCCCCGAACACAAAACATCCACACACACACACACACACACACACACACACACACACACACACACACACACACACACACACACACACACACACACACACACACACATAGTACTCTCTAGTGGAACTTGCTGGTGAGGAAATGTGTGTATGTAACTGTGATGGTGTCGGGAGGTTGCCATGGTAACACACAGGCACCTCGCACCACACACACACACAACACATCCACACACAACACATCCACACACACACACACACACACACACACACACACACACACACACACACACAATTTATTTTTGGGTAGGGCTGGTAAAGAGACCTGTATGATTATGAGAGTTAATAGAGACAACATTATCACTCTTATAGCAGTATGACTCACTCAGCTGAATGCTATCCCCAAGCAGTACCTGGAATAAAATACTAGAGTTGCCCCTACTATGAGAGGGCCCGGGTACCATCTAGTGGTTGTAAAAGTAGCTGGACACGTCTCTCCTCTTGGTAGGCGTCGCTACTTGGCTACTTTTGCTAGTGGCCGTATGACAGTGGAAGGACGAGGGTGTGTGTGTATTGCTGTGCAACATTCCCCTGAGGTAAGTGTTGGATAATTGCTGTTTTTAGCCATTAAGGTGACTACATTAGGACACAAGGATATCGCACTGACAGCCAGGAAGTATCATGGCCCAAAGAAATATTACCTATGAGGCTACTAGACGTAATTCTGATGAGACAAAAGGGCTGTTGGTGTGAGGGAGATGGAGGCCTTGTACCGCCTCAATCTAGGTGTCTCAGACCAGTGAAATAGCAGTGTGAGTATCATCCTGTAGATTCTCGTTCCGATCAGACTGGTGGACTAGGTTTGCTTGCCCCCTTGTCCCTGTCCACCCAACCGTACAGTTTGGGACCTGAATGTAAACTGATAAGTGTGATTCAGATTTCAAAGGGACAATGTGATGGAAAAAAAATTGTATGTAAATTACTTTGTCCTGAGGAGCACACACACACACACACACACACACACACACACACACACACACACACACACACACTCGCTCACGCGCGCACGCGCGCACACACGCGCGCACGTACACACACACACACACACGCACACACACACACACACACGCACACACACACACACACACACACACACACACACACACACACACACACACACACACACACACACACACACACACACACACACACACACACACACACACACACACACACACACACACACACACACACACACACACACACACACACACACACACACACACACACACACACACACACACACTCACACACCACACACACACACACACACACACACACACACACACACACACACACACACACACACACACACACACACACACACACACACACACACACACACACACACACACACACACACACACACACACACACACACACACACACACAATCGCACACTCGCACACACACACACACACACACACACACACACACACACACACACACACACACACACACACACACACACACACACACGTACACATATACACGTACGCGTATATTGTGGTGATGTTCCTTCAGTTTACCAAGGCCGAGATAGTCGTTTTTTTGCAGCATATTTCCCGTAGTTCTGTGAAAGAATTAAACTTACAGCTCTAAATCATTTTCATACCACTTCTTCGTGACTAGCACCATTCTAGTGTTAACCCCTTGTCACAACGCAAAATTTAAGAAAGAGATTGCAATTTTACGCCAAGTTAGAGTGAACAGGGTATAGTAGTGATTCTGCAACACACGTATATTTGTCCTCTTGTTTACAGGTCGGTCCACACGCAGTCTTTAGGTCACGTCTTCTATAGAGCAGGTAACACATGGACAGCTCGAGTAACTAAATGGCAGACCAGAGACGGAGTGAGAGGATGAGGCACACAGAGAACAAGACAGAGATGATACTCGCAGATCCCCCGAGCTGGGACGGAACAAGCTAACAACCAAAGGATCGGAGTGGAGACAGGTGAGAGGGGTACTTATCCTGCAGTGGTGTGTCACAGGCTGATGATGATGATGATGATGATGAAGACGGATATTGCTGCTGATGATGTTGATCCTGCTGCTGCTGATGATGTTGATGCTGCTGCTGATGATGATGTTGATGCAAACTCTAGAATATGGTTAGATGATAGTGATGTATTTGATGATAATGGTGATGATATTGATATAACTTCTGTACTACATTTTTAACAGTGTTGGGATGGTGATGACGTGCTGCTGCTGCTGACGATGATGATGATGATGATGACGACGAGGAAGATGATGATGGTGATGATTACGACAACGAAGACGACGACGACGATGAAGACTACGACGATGATGATGACGACGATGATGATGACGATCTTCAAGTCATTGGCTGAGTCACCTCTCCCTTTCCTTTCTGTTTAACTTCGTGTTTTGGTGACTGGGCATGTGTGTGTGTGTGTGTGTGTGTGTGTGTGTGTGTGTGTGTGTGTGTGTGTGTGTGTGCTTGCTTTTGTTCGTGTATGTATATCTTGGTTGATGATACCATAGTTATTCAAATGGCAAAATTATTTCCACACGTTCATAGTTTTATTTCAAGGGTAAATATTAGGCCAAGAACATAGGACCTTTTACCTATACAATTAAGAGACACTTACGCAATATCCTGAAAAGCTTATTACATCCCATAGACCACAGCACAGGGTTCCATAAGTCACTGATCACCGTCTCTTTATGTATCGTTAGGAAGTGGATGAATATGAGTGAAGTAATACATATATTTTGGTCTTTATTTAAAGGTAAGAATTAACCTCACATATTCTTTTTAATTTTAAGGATACAACACATGATTTTCTACATCTTATCACAGTAGTTTTAGGACTGGCCCTGCCCGTCTGCTTCTCACTAACCATTTTCGGATGAGAGGTGTTGTACTCATATAGGCTTTAGAGATTATAGTGAAGCCAGGTTACGTTCTACCAGCCCCACACATTAAGTCACACACCATCACCCTCTCACACCACACCATACCATACCACCCTCCCACACCGTATCACACCACACCATACCAATCTCTCACACTACACGACGCGAAATCACACTCCCACACCACACAAAATCACCCTCCCACACCGCACCACAAAAAATCCTCCTCCCACACCACACCACACCACATCACACCACACAAAATTACCCTCCCACACCACACCACACCACAATAAAATCCTCCTCCCACACCACACCACACATAACTACCCTCCCGCACCACACCACACCACACCACACAAAACCACCCTCCCACACCACACAAAACCACAGAAAATCCTCCTTCCACACCAAACCACACCACACCACACCACACAAAATTACCCTCCCACACCACACCACACAAAATTACCCTCCCACACCACACCACACCACACCACACCACACCACACCACACCACACACACAACTCTCCCCACACCACACCACACAACCCCCCACCACCACACCACACCATACCACACCAAGGAGATTAACCTAAGGGGCCTGAAGCTCCCGCATCTATTAATTCTGAGCTTGTTTCCAGGTAACTCCACACACACACACCTCAGGTCACGTCTTTCACAGAAGAGATAACAGAAGGACAGCGGGCGTAACTGAATGGCAAGCCAGAGATGGAGTGAGAAGAAGAGGTACACAGAGAACAAGATGGAGAGATGATATGATGCAGATCTACCGAGCAAGGACGGAACAAGCTAACAATCAATGGATCAGAGGTGAGAAAGGTGAGAGGGTCCTTATCATGCAGTGGTGTGTCACAGGCTGATGGTGATGATATTGATGGTGATAATAATGTTGATGCTGATGGTGGTGATGCTTTAACATCTCAACGTATGAGGTTACAAAATGCACAGTGAGGCTGGATAGCCAGGAAGTGGAAGAATATGAGTGCATTTAAGTATTTATGTAATATGATGAATAAGGATGGATGATTAGAGGATGAAGTGACTGGAATGATGCGTCAGGGAAGGAGTGTTGCTTGTTCTCTAAAAAGCAGTGGTTAGGAAGAGGGAACTGAGGATGAAAGTATGAAAAAAGGGGGGGGGTGCACTGCATGCTGTGATTCCTACTTTAAAGTATGGAAGTGAAGCTTGGATCTTGTTGGAAGGACACAAGTCAAGAGTGAGAGCAGAGGAAATGAGCTACTTGAGAGGAGCATGTGGAGTTTCATAGAGAGACAGACAGACAAATAGGCAGGTGAAGAAGCGTTGTGATGCTGATGTGGATGAGACTGAAAGCGTTAAGAGAAATACTTCGAGATGGTTTGGCCATCTGGAGAGGATGGCGAATAAGAGAATGACTAGAAGAGTGCACATGAGTTAGCTGGAAGGATAGAGGGGGATGGGGAGACCGACGATGAGATGGAGGGAAAGAGTAGAAACATATGACTGGGATACTTCAGCTAAATGGTAGAGGACAGTACTTCATGGAGGCGCTTTGCTTGTGACAACCCCTTACAGGATTAAGGCGTCTGGCTATAGATAAACAGATATAGATAGAAAGGTAGGTGATGATGATGATATGATGATGATGATGATGATGATGATGATGATGAGAATGGTAATGACTATGAGAATGACGGTGTAAATAATGATGATGATGATGGTGGTGGTAATAGGGACGACAACTACGATGATGATGATGATGATGATGATTATGATGATGATGATACTGATGATGATTTTTGTCGGCAGGTGGAAGGACGAAACAGCAGGAACTCTACCATCGGTCCAAGCATCCACGATTCCACGTCCACCCATCCATCCATCCATCCATCTCGCTTGATGTTAAAAGCTAAGTCTATTTAACTTAAGTAGTACCAATTGCTTCTTCATAAGCTTTCCAGCTGTCTGAACAGATCTGCAGTAGCTTTAAACTTCTAGAATAACTCAGTTCTGGTGCTCAGTTTGGTACTTTTATTTTCATTTTATCAGCACTGGCGCTGCAAATATTTTTTACTAGGTTTCTAATGCTGTCCATAGATTCGTTGTGGCTATAATAGTTTCCTAGACAACGCAGTCTTGGCGCATTTCTCTGCCACCCTATTATACCATGTCATATAGTTTTCTCGCTCGCTTGCTGTGTACGCTCGCTCGCTTGAACAATAAATCATTGAAGAAAAGGTGGTATAAAGCCCCCTAAGCCGCCACAGTATTATAACCCTCGGTATGCAGTCCGTTCCCTGCGGCCTTGTAACTCTATGCACCCGAAGCGTTTACAAAATAACTCGAAATAATTTTCCTTTCGTACCTATACTCGTTTCTCTCTTCCTTGACCTGAGTTGTTGTTGTTCTTGTTACATCTTAGGCTCCTCTGGATGTGAACCCTGTGCTATGTTGAAGGACTGTCTGTGTTGTGGTGGTGTGGTGCAGGAAGTGAGTGGGTGTGCTGTGGTGTGGGGGTGCCACTTTGCAGTATGAGCACAGGGGATTGTATGTGTGTTATATTTTGTGTTAGTATTGTAGCAGGGAAGGTTGGTGTACTCGTGTCTCTGGGTTCGGTAGTGTCTGAAGGGTGTATGTCTGGTGGTGGCACATGAAGGATGCTGTTTGGCAGAAAGTTTTGGCTGGCTGGGGTGTCTGTGTGTTTATGTATGTGTTTGGTAGAGAAAGTTTTGGCTGGCTTGGGTGTCTGTGTGTTTATGTATGTGTTTGGTATAGAAAGTTCTGGCTAGCTGGGGTGTCTATGCATTTATGTATGTGTTTGGTATAGAAAGGTTTGGCTGGCTGGGGTGTCTGTGTGTTTATGTATGTGTTTGGTATAGAAAGTTTTGGCTGGCTGGGGTGTCTCTTTATGTATGTGTTTGGTATAGAAAGTTTTGGCTGGCTGAGGTGTCTGTGTGTTTATGTATGTGTTTGGTATAGAAAGTTTAGACTGGCTGGGGTGTCTGTGTGTTTATGTATGTGTTCGGTATAGAAAGTTTTGGCTGGCTGGGGTGTCTGTGTGTTTATGTATGTGTTTGGTATAGAAAGTTTTGGCTGGCTGGGGTGTTTGTGTGTTTATGTATTTGTCTGGGAAGTGTAGAGTTGGGTGGAGGAGGGGATATGTTGCAAAGATAATCTGTGTAGTGTTGGGCGGTTGTTCGATTTTGTTTATTTGTGGAGAGGATGATGCAACATAAGGTTACAAGGGTGGGACGGATCTTGAGCTGAAGTGATGAACTGTGTGCCTCTCATATTCACTTGGTCTCTGAAATTAGTTATGTTTCTTGGTGTAGGCTGTCAGTACTTGCGGTCTTAGTGTCTTCTGCTATCAAGGTATTGTTTTCTGTTCTTTAAAGCTTCTTCGTGTTTGTGTTGGGTAAGATTAGGGCTCAGCTTGTGCGACAGTAATTCACGGCTGTTTTAATGTATTACTTATAAGTGGAGGATGGAGTTGGGATGTATATGAGAGAGGGTGTGTGTGAATTAGGGGGAGTGATGCAGAATGACAGGGGACAGGGTGGCATAGAGGAGACTTGTTTGTGGCCACCTCTTACGGGATTAAGTCGTCTGGCTATAGATAGATGGATAGACAGATAGCTTATAGTTTCCTTACAGTTTGCCGAGTAGTAGCGATAGATATCACTAGAATATGATGTTAGTCACGAATGAGTGCTGTGGAAAGGATGTAGAATTGTAGTATTGGCTGTTTCTGCTACTGATCTGCGTGACATTCTGGTATGCTTTAAATGAAACTCTGTGCCAAGTTAAAATGAAAGGCGTGTAGGAGGAACGAGAGACAAGGAGGTATTCTGTGGCCTGTTTTCTTTGTGCTTCCTACAAGACACAGTAATAGTTATGACGGGGCATTGATGGCAAGTTTGTGAGTCAGCACACACTTACGGCCTCTCATTATACAAGGTGGTCCATATATTACGCCACCCAGTTCTTGTGTGTTGCGGGCACGGCTCAGTGAACATTACCAGTGTCTACCCTGCATCATTATCTATTTCCCACAACCCTCTTCAGGCGTAGCTTTATAATATAGGCTTTAATTTAGGTCCACTGATTGCATGGTGGAGAATTCCCATAACCTTTTTTATGCTTAGCTGTATATCATTGTATTGTATAATCTTTTATGTTCACGATCACAAGGCTGAGTAGTAATTTGGTGAAGCGATCAGAATGTCTTAGCTCATCACAAAAGCCGTCCCCAGAACACACAAGACTGCAGAGCGCAATATACTTATCACCTATATTAAGTCAAAGCCACAGTTTAAAAGGTAATGAAACAAGACAGAAAATTTAAGTTTTCATTATTAACACTTCAGTATAGAATACATTAACAGAGACAGCAATATAAAATATGCAATCAAAGGTAGCATTTGTCCACAGAACATCCTGGAGGGGAGCAACCCGACTTGCAAGGCAGATCACACCATCACCACCAGGCTTCTCTCGGCAGGTCAGGGCAGATCACCAGCAGCAGCAGCAAGTCATCTCACGGCTGGGGAAGACACGACACCCTGCCGCCACCGCTGCTGCCACCGCCGCCGCCACCACCACCACCACCACCACCACCACCAGGCATCTCAGAGTAGGGGAAGACACCACACCACCGTCAGGCTTCTCACGGCAGGGCAGACCAAACTTCAGCAGGGTATGACCAGTGTGGCAAGGAAGCAGCGTCAAGGCAGCAGACTCCAGCACGACCTGCGGACCAGATGTGTAGTAGTTCAAATCAGTGTTAGCTTTAGTTATTTAATCTTCTATCTATCTCTATCTATTGCCAGACGCCTCAATCCCGTTTGGGGTGGCCACAAACAAATCGCCTCCAAGTCGCCCTGTCCCCCGCCATTTCACTGCCCTGCTCCCAACTCACCCCCCCCTCTCATATACCTCTCCACCCCATCCCTCCATCTCATCCTCGGCCTCCCCCTCCCTCTTCCCCCCTCCACCTCACTCACATACACTCTCTTCGTCAGTCTTTCACCCTCCATCCTCTCCACATAGCCAAACCACCTCAGTGTGTTCTCCTAACGCTTCCTATCACATCCACATCCACACCACAACGCTCCTTTATATCCTCATTCGTCAGCCTGTCTCTCCATGTGACTCCACAGGCTCCTCTTAAATAACTCATTTCCACTGCTCTCACTCTTGGCTTGTGTCCTTCCAACAACGTCCAAGCTTCACTTCCATACGTTAGAGCTGGTATCACAATACTGTCATGTAGTAACTTTTTCACTTCCATGCTCACTTCCCTGTTTCTTATCACTGCTTTCAAAGAACCAGCAACCTTTCTTCCCTGCTGTAACCTTTCAAGCACTTCACCCTCCAAACCTCCATCTTTACTCATCACACTACCCAAGTACTTAAACGTACTCACATTTTCCAATTCCTCACCATCCAACCTCGCTGTACATTCGCTGACTTCACCTCTCTCAAAGACCATCACTTTACTCTTCCCTACATTTACCTTTAGATTCCGTTTCTTACACACTCTCCCACACTCATCCACCAAGCCTTGCAGCTCTCCTTCCTCTTCACTCAACAACACAGTATCATTTGCAAACAACAGTACAGGGAGTTTCCAAACACTACCCTCTCTCACCAGGGCCACTCCAACATCCACTACCCTGCCTTGTACCTCTTTTATTACCCCATCCATGTACAGATTGAACAACCATGGAGACATGACACATCCCTGTTTCAACCCAACTTTCAAAGAGGAAAAATTCACTTAGTTCACCATCCACACGCACTGCAGCCTTCGCACCATCGTACATACTCTTCACAGCATTCAACAACTTCCCATCTACTCCATATTTTCTTAACACTTTCCACAATCCTTGTCTATCCACCCTGTCATACGCTTTCTCCAAATCCATGAAAGCCGCATACAACTTCTTTCCCTTCTCTAGAAACTTTTCCACTCAAGATCTAAGAATGAATATCTGATCCACACAACCTCTTCCCTTCCTAAAGCCTCCCTGTTCTTCTCCAACTAATTTCTCTGTTCTTTCTCTAACTCTGTCAATAAGTATCCTACCATACACTTTTCCTATTAGACTAAGAAGACAAATGCCCCTATGATTACCACACACTTCTTTTTCCCCTTTTCCTTTGTACAAGGGAATAATTATACCTGACTTCCAATCCTCTGGGACTCTACCTTCCTCCCAGGCCAATCTGCACATCTTCCACATCCATTCTACTACTATCTCTCCCCCATGCTTCAGCATTTCACCACACTCTCCATCAATTCTTGGGGCTTTCCCAGATTTAACTTTCTTCATTGCTTCCACAACTTCTATCCTACTGATTTCTTCCTGTCTTCTCACCTCCCTCCTCCTCCCAGCCATTCCCCAGCCACTTATACTCGCATTACTTCCATCCTCTATGTTCAACAATTCCTTAAAGTGTTCTCTCCATCTGCTCACTTTTTCTCCCTTCTCCACTAGTAATCTACCATTTTTATCTTTCACTCCCCTGCTAACTTCACTTCCACCCTGTCTTACTCTTTTCACCTCTTTCCAGAACATTTTCTTACATTCCCTCCACTTTACACTCAAATACCTTCCAAATTCCTCATCCACTCTCTTCTTACACTCTCTTACTAATCTTTTAACCTCTTTCTTTCTTTCTACATATAACTCTTTCTTCCGCCTCTCAACTTTTTCCACGCCCCTATTTCTCATCCATTCATTGTATGCTTTCTTCTTTTGTGCCACAGGCTGTCTCACCTCTTCAGTCCACCACGCCATACCTTGCACACCCCTCCGTCTTCTCTTCCTTCCACACACCACATCACATGCTGCACATATTTCTTCTGTAAATATCCTACATACACCTTCCACGTCTCCCATCTGCTCCAGTTCATATTTGCCCAATCGTTCCTCCACTTCTCTCTTATACTCTGCCTTTTTCTCATCCTCTTGTAACCTTTCCACTCTCCTTGCAACTACTCCTTCCTCTCGCCTATCCCTTCTTCTATTCCTCTATCTTACTTGAATCCTAATTCTGGCCACCACCAAGTAGTGGTCAGAAAGTCCACTCCCCCAACCTATATACACTCTTGCATCCTTTACACATCTTCGCATTCTTTCATCCACACACACATAATCAGTCATTGCCTTCCTTTCATTCAGTTCACCACCCACCCTTCTCATCACTCGCCATGTATACCTGTGGATCATTTTATGCCTGAAGAGGGTATTGGCTATCACCAACCCCCTCCCAGCACAAATGTCCACTAACGCACTCCCATTCTCATCTATCTCAGCAGGCACACCCCGCTCACCAACTATTCCATCCACCTTCACATTCCCAACTTTACCATTCATATCACCAATCAAAAGCACTCTGTCATTCCTTCCAGACTTTTCCATGCACACTTCTACATTTGTCCAGAACTCTTCTCTCACTCTTCTAGCACGATCTTGCGTTGGTGCATACACACACACAATCGCACACATTTGTATTCCAACTTTCAACTTTACCCACACAATCCTTGACCCAACTGATCCATACTGTCTTATGCTCCTCTTCCATCTTTTACTCACAACTATATATACTCCTTCCTTTGCCCTCTCATTCTCACCTATTCCTGCACATATACCCCATCCATACTCCCATTCTCTCACACTTTCTCCCTTCCATTTTGTTTCAGTTATTCCACATACATCCACTTTCGCACCCTCAAGCACCCGGACAATCTCTCTCTCTTTCACCTCATCATTCGCTCCCCTTACATTCCAAGTTCCAATTACCATGTCCTTTATTATAATGTATTATTATTATAATTATTATCGGGAGCAGGCTGTAGTATGGTACCAGCCTGTGAGGGCAGTACTGTACTCTCAAGGAAGGTGGAAAAGCTGGTGATAGGGAGAGCTGGAGCTCCCCCTTGACATTTTTCAGTGTCACTAACATAGAGGGTAGGCCAGCATACTCTGCCAAACATTTTTATAACTACCTGCTCTTCACTACCATACATGCACTTTATGCATGACACCCCATACCCTACAATGATACAGGTTGGTGCCAGTAAGGGCATGCGGCCGGAAAAGGACATCTAGGGGTTAGAACGCCCAGTCAGAATGACATCCATGCATGGTTTTGTCCTCGAGAAGCAACTGGATTTTTTTTTTTTTTTTTAAACACCACCAAGGGATGTAGACAGGTCATCTACCCTTACATGTATTGGACTAGGTTAGCCAAGCCACAGGATCCTACACCGTGAAAGAAGTATGATGAGACTATTTTTTATCTATCTATCTACCTATCTATTGCCAGACGCCACAATCCTTCAAGGGGTGGCCATTTGACTTTGAGTTATTTGTTTTACGGGGAGGGGCACTAAGCCTCCACCAACCCACTTGTTGACACGTAGGGAGCACGTATGGTTTGGTTATATGGTTACCACCCAGCGTTGTAAATGGTTTCCTGGCTTACAGGAAACCATTTGGCTTGTCACTCAATGTAAAGCCACATGTAAAGGAAAGAAAAGCAATAAGAAGTGACAGGAAAGATGGGAGAAATAGGAAGAGAGGAGGGCAGGCACAGAAAAAGAATGATAAAGACTAAGGAAGGAGTAGGCAACACTACATCAAGAGAGTGGATGATGGTCGCCACCACCTACCACAATGATAATGATAATAGATATGTAAACTATTGTATCCATCTAAGAAGAACAGTAGTAGTAGGTGTACAGTACAACCTTTCAGATCCAAAATGCCTAGGTCCAAAGGCTTTATGCAAAGTGGAATCATAATGGCAGCTGTGAGAAATGACTTGTGAAACAAATAACGTCAAGGCAATTGAGAACAATAAGTAAACTGAAGCACTTGCTTTAGTAACTTATTATCTGCTCTTAAACATGTCCACAAAAGAACTCAGTCTTCAGTTATACCTTGAATATGTGAGGACATGATATCAACACCCCTCTATATCATGAAAAAATATTTTGGAAATTGGATGTTCGGATTTGGCAGGTTGTACTGAACCAGCAGTGGTAACCGTAGGCTTATCTGAATGTGAATTTGGTGGACTGCTGGCGCCAAAACTGGTCTGGGGGAAAAGAGGGTGGTGAGGGACATAATTTTGTATTACCTTGTACTGTAGTTAAGCCACATGATTATATCAGTCCCACCACACGAAGGAGTCTCTCTTAGCACCATGTGTACAGTACGAAAGACTCCTTAGGCAGACTTGTGTTAAAGCGAACAAGTAATGATCAGAATACACTTGCAGAGTTACTAAACAGTGGACACCAAACATAGCCCAAAGTCCTACCCCTTCTTATTACAGCACCGATACAATACTCTTCAGTCCTGTTCTTCCTCCATTAATCCCTTTAATACAGTACTATATGTCTGTCTCAAGTTAGATATGATGGTCTGGTGGTAGAAATAGATAGTAAAATGAGAATATAACTACATCTTTTGGATTACAGGGCACAAACTGCTCCAATGATTAGCCTTTATTCTTGCTAATTTAAGACTGTTATTCAGCTTGGGTAAGACTTTTCAAACTGGAAGGGTCACATTACAACCTTCAGGAACCTGTTCAGTAGGAAAGTAATTAAAGGTTGATAGGAGAGCTTTTGGACTGAAGAGGTTAGGGACAGGCTTCATTAAGCCATTCTTGTTACCTTTAAACTATGTTAATCAGCATAGGAGAGACTTTTCAAACTTAGAGTCCCATATGACATTCTTTAACATGTGTAGGAGAGACACTGGATAAAGCCTGATTGGAGATATAGTATATTGAACTGGAAGGACTGCATACCTTACATCCTTCATTAGCCATTGCTGCTACCTTTAAATAAGAATTATCATACTGAAGGTAATTACTAGCAGCCTTCATTAACATATTACTGTACTGTAATTAGGAGAGAGGTTTCATAAGTTGATTGGAAGTCAGGAGACAGCAGGAATATACCATTACTGTTGAGGGGGATGAATTTGTGTGTAGGCTATGATATAGGAAGCATATCTCAGAATATGGATGTACAAGGTTAATCATATCTTGTATAGTACTTATACTTTCAGATTTGATAGCTTTTCCTTTTGTAATCTTTACTGAATGATGAAAACAGTTTATGACTGCACATTATATAATCTCAGACTTCATCTGTGACATTGTAGTTGGCTCACCTTGACAAATTTTAGTCCTTCGGCTGCTTAGTTCCTGTATCTAAGTGGCAGAATAAGACAGTATTATGGTTTTGCATCCTCCCCATAGATCTTCATTGTGATTTGCATGATAATCTAGTCTTTATCTCTAGAAACAGCTCAGCATTCAAGGTGGAGAGATGCCAGGTTTTTGTCAGTTTAGGGTGGACATGTAGTCTATATGGTTTGTCTTTATTGTTTTATGTATTCATTATTATTATTATTATTATTATTTTTTACTGTGGATCAAATTTAGCGATTCATCTCTTCCGTTTATAAATCGGTACAACAGATAGGCTTTCATTCTCAGAGTTCTCACAGAAGGTAAGAGTACTGTACTGTCTTCCTGTGCAGTGTATATTTTGTCATTTGTACTCTCATTATAAGTTTCATTAAAGAATTTGTATCATATGTTTAGTTTCTGTGTCACTCAGTGTGTTAAGTTTATGTAATATATGGTTAATCGTTTAAGTCCTGCCGTTGGTAAGCAGTTAAGTTCCAGTTTTTACTTTCTCCCTTTATATAAGTAGCAACTGCTCTATATTCCTTCCATAGCACTTGTTCATGATTAGCATTAAACTGCAGGCTTAGGTATTCCAAGTAGCTCAGGAAATTTCGAAATATCTCCTCCTAAAGCGACATTAATAGGTACATGACAATTTAGTTTAGTCTGTGCATGTTGTTCAATTTCCCATTTTTGTAACATGTAAAGAAATAAAATACAGTAGAAGTTTTAGCCGGTAATCTTACGGGGGCGCGGTGGCATGGTCAGCATGGTGCTGGCCTGCTGATCAGGAGGACCCGGGTTCAACTCCCGGTGTGATAGAGGTTTCTTTAAAATGTGGCTGGGGGAAGTTTGCGTAGCAGGATTTCCTTAAAACCACAAGGCCCCATACTTGCACTTCAGCTCAAGCACACCAAGACACTTACACTACTACATACATACACACATGAAGACACACACCAAGACACATACATACAGACATCAAGAGACACACCAAGATACGTACATAGCCACAGCCACCTTCACACAGTAGACACACCACACACACAGACAGGGTGGGACAGACACACCACAGGCAGACAGAGAGGGACATATACAAAACACAGGAAGTGAGAGAGGAGGGGGTTTTATTAAAAAGTCCAATTTTGGTATACCTCCTGTGGCAAAATTAATATAGCCCCCCCTTTAATATTTTTTGGATATTTTCATTTAGTGCCCCCCAGGTCCCAGACCCACTCGGCTGAAGCAAATTGTCTGGCGTCAGCTGGAACATGATATACCGGAGTTATGCCGGTCATGTGGGGGTTAATGGTGACAGTGTAGTAACTGTCAGGCTCCTATGACTCACTCAGCCGAACAAAATCGTCTGTCAGCTGGAATGGAATACAGTACTAGAGTTGTCCCAAGCACCAGAGGGTTAAGAATCTTAACCCGATGAGTGATGCTCAGGACAACTCTAGTACCCCATTTCAGCTGACTCAGACAATTTTATTCGACTGAGTGAGTCATAGGAGCCTGACAGTGTCGATACCGTCACCATTAACCCCCTCACGACCGACATAACTCTAGCATCATGTTTCAGCTGACGCCAGACAATTTGGTTCAGCCGAGAGAGGATCCTAGGATCCTGAGAGACACTATAACATCACAAACAAAATACAAAATGCCTTCCCTCCATCTTGAACGTACTATAATTCATTTACATTAAGTAAGCTCGTATTTTCGTATTTTTGCAGCTTATTTCATGTACCTTAGTTAAAAGAAAAAAATACTACGAGCCGGTGAATAAAACCAACACTTGTAGACGAAGAATATAATTACCAAACAGTTTCGGTGGACACTGCCACCATCTTCAGTGGTCAAGATAGTGAGAGGGAGTGACATATTGACCATACAAGGGTTTCTTTTTATGCGTGTGTGTGTGTGAAAGGGTGGGGTAAAGGTGAGGTGGGGTGGGGTAGATTGTAAGCGGGGATTAACCCAAGGGGGATTTTGGGGGGGACATTACCGGACAGGTCAGGTGTAATTCCTATCTGACCTTACCTGTGTCGTAGCAGAAAGGGACTACGACACAGGTAAAGTCAGATAGGAATTACACCTGACCTGTCCGGTAATGTCCCCCCCCAAAATCCCCCTTGGGTTAATTCCCGCTTACAATCTACCCCACCCCACCTCACCTTTACCCCACCCTTTCACACACACACGCATAAAAAGAAACCCTTGTATGGTCAATATGTCACTCCCTCACTATCTTGACCACTGAAGATGGTGGCAGTGTCCACCGAAACTGTTTGGTAATTATATTCTTCGTCTACAAGTGTGGGTTTTATTCACCGTCTTTGATTATCACGCAAGAGTGATTCATCCAGCCAATACTACGAGCTCTGTATCTTTTCATAGCCCTTCTTCGTGACTAACATCGTATTCTAGTTATCTATAGTTACAACTGAGCATTCAAGTTGGAGGGATCACAACTTTAAGCAATTACAGTAAACAAACAAACAAAAAGCAAGTGTCGTCCTCTTGACCTCTCGTCTTCGCAGGAATGCAGCGGTGACGCCATCTTGTGCGTGGAATGCTTGAAGTGCAGGCTCTTGAGTGGAAGGAGCACGGAGCCACGGGAGACTTAATAATATTCGCTAGTCAACCAGTCTAGAAGCCTGGGACATTTGCCTGAAATAATAATAATAATAATAACAATAATAATAGAAATAACAACAAAACCAGTCATACACATAATTCAATATCTTAGTCACTCGATCTGTCCATTCCGTCCCTTCAGTACGAGGACGCATTTCTGTAAGCTATTTTTTCTAACATGGGAGGTTCGATACGTTTGATTGAGCCTATCCATAAGACTCCTAAAGCTGAGTAAATTCCTCTGAAAGTTGCAAAATATAAAATATAAAACGTCTATATAAAAACCTTTGTTCACCTCCGGGACTCGATCTGTGGCGCCTAGAACAAGTGCTGACGTCATGTTTACACTTTGCTACCTTTAGACGATTTGCTGGAGCTTAAAGAAACCCTCTCGGGATGATGGAACAGACACAATAACCCCTTCAGACAGTGAATGACTTAGTTACTTTGTTCTAGGTAACCGGACGATTTTATTCAGCTTAGGAGATCCCCTCGTAGTGAAGGGGTTGATGGTGACTGTATCTAACCCCTCCAGTACGAAATTTCTCTCCAGAGTTGAAGAAAATCGTCTGGAGGAAGAAAGATGAAAATGGAAAAAAGTGTTAATGTGGACAATGAGTTAGATAAGACTGGTTTGGTTAAGGTAGGGTAGGGATGGGACGGTTGTGGCAGGGTGGGGTAGCGTTGGGTCGGTTATGGCCGGGTGGGGTAAGGTTGGGTTAGTTTTGGCAGGAAGGCGTAGGATTGGGTCGGTTTTGGCAGGGTGGGGTAGAACTGGGTCGGTTTTGGCAGGGTGGGGAAGGGTTGGTCGGGTTTGGCAGAGTGGAGTAGGACAGGGTTGGTTTTGGCAGGGTGGGGTAGGATCAGGTCGGTTTTGACAGGGTGAGATTAGATTGGGCTGATTATGCCGAGGTAGGGTAGGGATGGGTCGGTTATGGCAGGGTTGAATAGAGGTGGTTCGATTAGGGCAGGCGAGGGTAAGCATGGGTAGGTTATGGTTGCGTTGGGGAGGGTAGGATAGGTTATGGCAGGGTAGGATAGGGCTGGGTGGTGGTGGGCTGGGTAGGGTAGGGCTGGGTAGGGTAGTGTAGGGCTGGGTAGGGTAGGGTAGGCTGAATCAGGGTAGTGTAGGGTACAGAAGAGTGGTGGGTATAACTGCCGTTTAGTTCCGTCATATCCAACGCCTATTTCACTCAGTTATACTACACTGTCTCATCAAATTTGGGGCGATCTTCTCTACGATTTTTGTTCTTCCCCGTTTAGTTCAGTCCTTTAGTTCATTCATGACCCTTGGCTTTCCTTTTTATTTTATTTTTTATGTGGTGGAGCGCAGGTGCACGAGGCTAAACCACCATAAGTCCAGAATATTTAAGGGTAGGCCACCAAGCTACGCCCTGGTAACGTCTACACGTCAAAACATCTGTTTACCTTTGGGACTTGAACTGCGGAGCGCTGGACGCAGAGCTCCCGGTCTGCGGATGTCACTTTTACACTTTGTTAGCTTCTGACGATATCCTACAGCTTCAGAAAACCCTCTTAGGATGACGGGACAGAATCATTTAACCCTTCAGACCAAGAACGATTTATTTACTTTGTCCTAGCTGACCGCACGATTTTATTCAACTTAGGAGATCCCTTGACAGAGAAGGGGTTGATGCTGGCTGTATCTAACCCCTCAAATTCAAAATTGCTCTCCAGAGCTGAAGAAAATCGTCTGGAAAAAGAATGAAGAAAACTGAAGAAAGTGTTAGAGTGAAAAATGAGTTAGATAAGATTGGTTTGGTTAGGGCAGGGTAGGGTTGGGTCGGTTATGCCAGGGTGGGGTAGAGTTGGGTCGGTCTTGGCAGGGTGGGGTAGGAATGGGTCGGTCTTGGTAGGGTGGGGTAAGATCGGGTCGGTTTTGGCAGGATGGGGTAGGATTGGGCCGGATATGGCAGGGTGGGGTAAGATCGGGTCGGTTTTTCTCAGGGTGGGGTAGGATTGGGTCGGTTATGGCAGGGTGGGGGGGGGGATGGGTCGGTTATGGCAGGGTTGAATAGAGGTGGGTCGATTAGGGCAGGCGAGGGTAAGCATGGGTAGGTTATGGTTGCGTTTGGGAGGGTAGGATAGGTTATGGGAGGGTAAGATAGGGCTGGGTGGTGGTGGGCTGGGTAGGGTAGGGTAGGCTGAATCAGGGTTGTGTAGGGTACAGAAGAGAGGTGGGTATAACTGCCGTTTAGTTCCGTCACATCCAACGCCGATTTCACTCAGTAATACTACACTGTCTCATCAAATTTGGGGCGATCTTCTCTACGATTTTTGTTCTTTTCCGCTTAGTTTAGTCCTTTAGTTCATTCATGACCCTTGGCTTTCCTTTTTTTCTTTTTTCTTTTTTTATGAGGTGGAGCGCAGGGACACGAGGCTAAACCACCATTAGTCCAGAATATTAAAGGGTAGGCCACCAAGCTACGCCCTGGTAACGTCTACACGTCAAAACATCTGTCCACCTCTGAGACTTGAACCGCGGAGCGCTGGACGCAGAGCTCTCGGTTTGCGGATGTCACTTTTACTCTTTGCTAGCTTCTGACGATATCCTACAGCTTCAGAAAACCCTCTTAGGATGACGGGACAGAATCATTTAATCTTTCAAGCCGAGAACAACTTATGTACATTGTCCTAGCTGACCGCATGATATTATTCAGCTTAGGAGATCCCCTGGTAGAGATGGGGTTGATGATGGCAGTATTTAACCCTTCCAGTTCGAAATTTCTCTCTACTGTAGAGGTGAAGAAAATCATCCGAAGGTAGAGAAAAGAAAACAGGAAAAGTAATGTAGTGGTGAAAGGGCTGTACAGGGGAGGGTAGGTTAAAGTAGGGTAGAGTTGGGTCGGCAATGGCAGGGTAGGGTAGGGTAGGGTAGGCTGAGGTAGGCTAGTGTAGGGTTGAGAAGAGCAGGGTAGGGTAAATTGAACTGAATAAGTATATACAATAAAATCTGGCGATACAACAACCAGGGTCATATGCCGCCGGACGACAACGAGAATAAAAGCACTCGAAAAGATGAAATGCACACACACACACACACACACACACACACACACACACACACACACACACACACACACACACACACACACACACACACACACACACACACACACACACACACACACACACACACACACACACACACACACACACACACACACACACACACACACACACACACACACACACACACACACACACACACACACACACACACACACACACACACACACACACACACACACACACACACACACACACACACACACACACACACACACACACACACACACACACACACACACACACACACACACACACACACACACACACACACACACACACACACACACACACACACACACACACACACACACACACACACACACACACACACACACACACACACACACACACACACACACACACACACACACACACACACACACACACACACACACACACACACACACACACACACACACACACACACACACACACACACACACACACACACACACACACACACACACACACACACACACACACACACACACACACACACACACACACACACACACACACACACACACACACACACACACACACACACACACACACACACACACACACACACACACACACACACACACACACACACACACACACACACACACACACACACACACACACACACACACACACACACACACACACACACACACACACACACACACACACACACACACACACACACACACACACACACACACACACACACACACACACACACACACACACACACACACACACACACACACACACACACACACACACACACACACAATTCATAATTAAAACAAGAAAAACACTAAAACACTAAGAACACTAAAACCACTATATACTAAATTTTACACGGTAGTGCAGCTGCCTACACCAAGCAAAGGTTTCCCCCTCCACCACAACAAGCATCCTCTCCAAGTACCAACAGAAGACTACAATCCCTCTCCTGCCCGGTGCTCAGAGAGGTAACGATGGCACAATTCCCCAACAGTGGACACCATCAGCAAAAGCCGAAGAGTCAGGGGGACGAAGCATTCCACACAGAAAGTAGGGGGAGAGTCCTCCATTAAAAATCAATGAGAGAACAAGGAATGGCCCATTCGGAGCCAGCATAAAGCCGTCTCCCACCTGCATTCAGACCTCGGCAAATGAAGGGGCCCGTTTACCCACAAATATTACACATTTTGTTGGCCCCCACCGCATCCCACCTACTCTGCCAGTGGGAGCAAACAGTGAGTGGTTAGATGAATATCACTGAGCGAGGCAGGGGAGAGGTGAGGATGGGCGAGAGGCAGCAGCCTTTGCCAAAGCGTCAGCATGCTCATTGCCCACAATGGTACAAAACCACAAAGCAGTCCCTAGCAAGCACAGCCATTCTAAAACACTGTAGACAACAAAAGAGGATTGGACGGGAAAACACAAAATGGAGATCGGCAGAGTCGCTAAAAACTGTATAACAAACAGGAGGGAAGCTAAATATCAATTTGACTGCGAGTAAAATAGCAGTAAGTTCTGCGATAAAAGTAGATACGATGGGGGGAAGACTCCTACCACGAATGAAATCGGGAAATATAACACCCAAGCCTGTCCCCTCACGGGATTTCAATCCATCAGTACATACGAGAATCGAGACACTGTGAGAGGAAGCATGTTCTAAAAAAATAGCAAAGAGCCGCCTGTGAGGAAAGAAAGGCCCCTCTTTCAGGAAAGTAAACACACGGTTGCACCGCTGAGAGGAGCCAGGGAGCCATCCTTGGTACACGCACAGGACAAACAAGAAAGGTTGGAACATCCACATCCCCCATGGCAGCCTTCACCCTGTACCCAAACGGATGTGGATAGCGAGGATACGGCGAGGCAGACACTCCCTTCGGAACAGGACCCAACAAAATCTTCCTGAACTTTAGCAAAGACGGTGACACTAAGGACACTAGTTTGAGGCACTCCCTCCTCTTGAGGATATGAGGGAAACAAGGTGGCACCAATACGGAAAAATTCCATAATCAGTAAAGGCAACCTACCACGCAAACCAAGATGGTGACCTGCAATACCTGGCATGTGAAACGGTAGGACAATAGCCCCCCGCCAAGAAGCAGGAGTGGACGAATCTCTCCAAATTCTATTTATAAGACTCAGGAGGAAGGACACTGCTTCATCATCCAGGTACCTCAGCACTGCATGGGGAATATTATCGACTCCGGAGAAGTGTCATGACAGGGAAAGGGTAGACCAAAGTTTACAACAAGACAAAGGGATGGTGTAAGTCTCTCCGCCCCCAGAACGGATGTCCAACACCTTAATCTCCTCCACCTCCCTAAGCCTGGCAAAAACCGAAGAACGAATATCCCTACAGGAGACCTCAGCGGTAGGATAGGGTAGGGAACGCTAGGGCAGGGTAGGCTGGGGTAGGGTAGTGTAGGGCAGAGAAAAGTAGGTTAGGATGGGTTGGTTTAGGCTAAAGTAGGACAGAATAGGAGAGGGGTAAAATGTGCCTAGTCCAGGAACGAAAAATATATCAGTTATCCATGTAACTAGCGTTTTCTATTTCGGTAGATTATTTTCTTGTCTGCCTAAAGTATCGTGATGTACGAACAATGAGATTAGATATCGAAACTGTAAGATGCGAATTAGTTACAAAGACGGTATTTTGTTTTGGCTAACGTTTCATCGATACGTTCAGCTAAGAGCAACTCGGCAGAACTGAACAGTATATGACGTGCTAGATGAACGCTGTGACCGGAAAATAAATATATATGTATATATACTTCAGCATACAGTAAGCGATTTTATGTTAACTGAAGAGAAGCCACCACAGCTAATGGGTTAAGTTTACACACACACACACACACACACACACACACACACACACACACACACACACACACACACACACACACACACACACACACACACACACACGTTGCGAAAAGTTTCACTGACGAAATGGGTGGTTACTGTCCCCCTTAAGCAAGGGGACTGGTGTGTGCGTGTGTGGTCACAGCCTTGCCCTTAGATCGGACTATATGAGCTCTCAGCTCCCTTCCGGGAGGGTAAAAGCTGACGATCACGACCATCAAGTGATCCTGACCGACCCGGTGAATTACACACACACACACACACACACACACACACACACACACACACACACACACACACACACACACCATTACTTGCAACTGGCTGGCCTATCATACAGCCATATCCTATATTCATGAAGTACAACACATCTTACATTTATGTAGTATGTAAAAAAAAAAAGATGGTTATATAATACAGAACTGGGAAATATGATGATGATGATGATGATGATGATGATGATGATGATGATGATGAGGGGAGTAAACAGGGTGAGATGAGGAGAATGAGAGAGATGGATGGACATAACAGTGAATGTATTATGTATATTAACCTAACAAATGCCGAAGTAAGCTGGTAAGGGTGAGGTAATATGGAGCCTGACCCTACCGTGACACCATATAATTATTGATTTATCCACCGATAGATCTATCTATCTATCTATAGCCCGACGCCCTAATCCCGCAAAGAGTGGCCGCAGACAAAACGCCTCCAAGTCGCTCTGTCACCCACCATTTGACTACCCTCCCCCCAACTCACCCCCCCACATATACCTCTCAACTCCATCCCTCCACCTCCTCCTCGGTCTACCCCTCCCTCTCCCTCCCTCCACTTCACCTACATACACCCTCTTCATTCTGTCCTTGACCTCCGTGGCAGGCAGACGTGCTTCCCAGAGCGGTTCATCACACAGTAATTTAACAACTGAGTTGAAACTGATCGGATGCACTACAAAACCAACGTCCCCTGAAATGGCTAGTGCCATGGCCATGAACGAGGGAAGGGAGGCCCCCTTGGGTGACAACGAGGAAGAAATAGATATGGATACTGGGTTTACGGAGGTCATCAGTACAAGAGAGAAGAGAAAGAGGATGATACGCGGCAGCGAGAGGGAAGCGAGTGATGAAGAAGAGGACAGAGACAACAAAAAGGTAAAGAATAAGTCGTGTGGGGTAGATGGAGGTGTTACTATACCATGTGATACGGGGAAGGCAGTTTCTAAGTTGAAGTAGGGCTTTTATATCCCTAGACTTTATACCCACTTCTCTGGTGGGTATAAAGTCTAAGTCCGAAGTAAGGGTTTTGGTGCCCTTAAGACTTATACCAGATCCAGTCACTCGAAAAAATCCTAAGTCCAAATTGGAGTGCTTTTTGGACTTAGGATTTTTCGAGATGGTGGAACTGGTATAAAGTCCAAGTTGAATTGTGGGTTTTTATACCCAAGAGTTTATACCAGCAAGTTAACTTGTGCTGGAGTCTACTGTGTACTCTGTTCCATGTCTTTGGCAACTAGAGTATAGCATTGTAGGCTTTCTTTGCATACTTTACTTTTTCTGTGATATTGTATTTTAGTCATTTGTAATACCATAAAGGGCAAAGTAAAGTTGATATACAGCTGATTCTTTTATTATCTTTAGTGTTTTACAAGAGTTTACAATTACAATACATTTACAAAGAATACAAGTAGCAATGGCAGCAGCTGTTAGGTTACTCTGGCAGAAGATTTTATATATTAAAGTATCTCAAAGTATATCACAAAAGTATTAGACTAGAGCAAATGTTTCAAGTATTATCAAAGTATATCAGTTAAATACGGGCAAGATACCTTTAGCAATTAATATTATGTAGTAGGTCCTATGTCTATCTCCAACTCGCTCCCTCGCTCCTACTCGCCCCTCTACCCTCTCTCCATCACGCTCACTCTAGAACGACAGAAAAAGAAAATGCGCATAAAAAAGTAAAGGTGGGGAAGAGAAAGAAGCACTAAAGCAGACAGACACTAACAGACAGACACACACCATCCCAGCACGTTCGGCTGCGCTGAGGACAGGCAGACAGGACAGACGGAGAGGAAGATGGAAGTGGAAGGAAGTCCCCCCTTTCCCGCCTCCCCCCACCCCATCTCCCTCCCCAGACCCACCTACCTGCCACACCCAGCCTAGTATGCTGGGAACACACACACACACACACACACACACACACACACACACACACACAGACACACACACACACACACACACACACACACACACACACACACACACACACAGACACACACAGACACACACACACACACACACACACACACACACACACACACACACACACACACACACACACACACAGACACAGACACACACACACACACACACACACACACACACACACACACACACACACACACACACACACACTAAAGGAAAATTCAAAGAAAAATACAATCTGTCACCTGCACTGTCCGGCGCTCCGATCTCCCTGCAGGCTCTCCGGTCTCCCCTGTTCTCTTGGCCGTCTCGTCTTTCCCTCGCAGCCGTCTCTGCATCGCCTGGGGAAATACAGGAACATCAAAGGTGCCTAAGGAATGCCATGCCTACCAGAGTAACACTATACAGGTGCCGCCACAGCTGCTGCTACCCTCCCTACCACATCACCTATCAGTACAAGCTACAACACACGCTGCACCAGTTCCTCTGCAGGGCTTGCCATGTTCTCGAGCGGCCATCTCGTCGTCTACAGCTGCCATTTCTTCCGTAGTTGCCACCCCTTATTCTGAGGTTGCCATGTCGTCTGAGGTTGCCATGTCTTCTGAGGTTCCCATCTCGTCTTCTGAGGTTGCCATCTCGTCTTCTGGGGCTGCAGCTTCGCCTTCCCCCTCGCCTGCAGTTACCATCTCGCTGGCCAGGGTTGACATCTCGTCCTCCGGCGTTTCCATCGTTTTCTGTGGAGCAAATATCAATTAGGCCAAAGTACGCACTATATGCTACTGCTGAGCCTATGTCCCGTATTCTGGGTGGCATAGGAGGCTTCGTAGCTCATTTCCCTGAGAGATTTATTTTACATAACGCCAACATTATATTACAAACTTAAGTCAATGTCTTCTAACCCCAACTTGTCATCCAATTCCTTCCCATTCCACACATCCTTTCTTTAAGTTCTTCACAGCCATACTGTACCATCACCACACCCACACTACCACCACCACCACCACAACCACACTCCGTCATCATACAACCACCAGCATAACACTATCACCACTACCACAACCACATACTACCACCATCATCAGAACCACACACCACCACCAACACCGCTGACATCACCACCATCACAACCACCACACAGCTATCAGTGCTCTCTTGCAAAATTTATCTGCGAGACAGAGAGAGAGAGAGAGAGAGAGAGAGAGAGAGAGAGAGAGAGAGAGAGAGAGAGAGAGAGAGAGAAGAGCGAAGAGAGAGAGAGAGAGAGAGAGAGAGAGAGAGAGAATTTCTGTGTGTGTGTGTGTGTGTGTGTGTGTGTGTGTGTGTGTGAAAAATCACTCAAAAAATCTTTTAATAATAAACAAAATGCGTGACTAAGTGTACGATGTGAGAAAAGCTCAGAAAAAAATGTTTCAAATTTCAAAAAGTTTAAAAATGGTTCAAATACCTTTTACTTGGGGAGAAAGCTATTATTTCCCACTCCTGTCGTCTGTCGTGTCGGTGTAAATATCCTTTGCTTGCCTGGCCGTGTAAATATCCTCTGCCTGCTTGATCGTGCGAAAATCCTCTTCCTTCTTCGTGTCAATGGAAAAATTCAACCTGAGAGGTGGAGAGGAGAGGTGTGAGGGTAGGGGAGGTTTGACTGGTAGCGGGGAGATGGGAGGGGACGTAAAGGGAAGAGGTGAGGGGGTAGGGAAGAGATGAGGGGGTTGGGAAGAGGTGGGGGGGTAGGGAAGAGGTGAGGGGGTAGGGAAGAGGTGAGGGGATAGAGGGAAGAGGTGAGGGGGTAGAGGGAAGAGGAGAGGGGGTAGAGGGAAGAGGTGAGGGGGTAGAGGGAAGAGGTGAGGGGGTAGAGGGAAGAGGTGAGGGGGTAGAGGGAAGAGGTGAGGGGGTAGAGCGAAGAGGTGAGGGGGTAGGGAGGAGGTGAGGGGGTAGAGGGAAGAGGTGAGGGGGGTAGAGGGAAAAGGTGAGGGGGTAGAGGGAGAAGGTGAGGGGGTAGGGAAGAGGTGAGGGGGTAGGGAAGAGGTGAGGAGGTAAGGAAGAGGTGAGGATATAAGGAAGAGGTTAGGGGGTAGAGAAGAGGTGAGGGGGTAGAGAAGAGGTGAGGGGGTAGGGAAGAGGTGAGGGGGTAGGGAAGAGGTGAGGGGGTAGGGAAGAGGTGAGGGGGTAGGGAAGAGGTGAGGAGGTAAGGAAGAGGTGAGGATATAAGGAAGAGGTTAGGGGGTAGAGAAGAGGTGAGGGGGTAGAGAAGAGGTGAGGGGGTAGGGAAGAGGTGAAGGGGGTAGGGAAGAGGTGAGGGGGTAGGGAATGGGACTGGAGTAGCGGGCATAGAGGTGGGAGTTTAGAGATGGTGTGTACAATTAGCCACTGTTACGACGCCAAAACACAAAAATCTACCTCTGGAAATATATCAGTGTGGTTGTTTGTATATGTTGGCAAATTTAACAATGGTATTTAACATATTTTCCATCGGCTGGTGAATTAGCAAGGAGTGTTTGGGACTTTTCAAAAACCTCAGGGCACCTTTGAAATAAACAGCTGTTAACCAGGATTATTGTATCTCCCTTGTCGGACGGGTGTGTGAATAACGAACTTATTTCTTAGTAGGGATTGTCACCGAAAAAATAGCTTCTTTAGACCCAAGAGCACCAGCATTGTCAACAGCTGGTGTCATAGTGGAATTGCTGTACCGTGTAAATATGTAGTTATAATACGTCCACATCCACGTCATCCAATAGAGTACACGAATTATTTCTTTTAAGTATTTTGTTGGGGGGTGAGGGTACAGACAATCTTCACCCCCTCCCCCCGTAGTTCACACAACGCACGACGTCAGAACGCATGCCCTGATCAAGGAAGGGTGTAAATTACTATCTTAATGCAAATATGTGAACGGTACAGTCATGAGAGCCAACCTGAAAGCCATTATGGTCAAAGCCCCATCCTGTCACCGACGACGACTACAAAATTTCAGTCAGTTATCGAGAAGGTGAATAAATCGGATAATGTCGGGGCAAATGATCATGTTAGTGTTAACCCATTCAGCCAGGAAATGTTGTTCATTATATTCTTGCAACAACCTGATGATTTTATTCAGCTTAAGGTACGCTTTTCAAACTGGAGGAATCAGATACAGTACTAATAAAATCTTTAGTACGAGAGGCTGCTCGTAAGCTGAATAAAATGGCTTGATACCAATAAGAATAAAATAAGAATGATGTCACTCTGGTTCAGGGGAATAAACGAATCTTTGCCTAACCAAGGTTTTCGTAGCCAACACATTTCGCACAGAAATAACAATGATTAGATGGACGTGTAGTTCTTACTTAAATGCTAGGCCTGGGTTTGGGGGGAGGCTAGGTTTACTATTGACGAATTAAGAGGAGGGATGGGACAAAAGTGTATTGTTGTGATGAGGAGGGATACATTGAGATGGTTAGGACATGTAGAGAGGATGGAGGATGACAACTGGGTGAGAAGAGAGAGGTGTGAACGTCGGAGGTTGGGCTGCGAGAGGCAGACCGGAAAA
>NC_136965.1:17121419-17128919 GCF_032717465.1 Coenobita brevimanus | reverse complement strand
GTTCAGTGTGTGCGTGTTCAGTGTGTGCGTGTTCAGTGTGTGCGTGTTCAGTGTGTGCTGTTCAGTGTGTGCGTGTTCAGTCTGTGCGTGTTCAGTGTGTGTGTGTTTATTGTGGGCGTTCTCAGTGTGTGCGTACTTACTGTAGGCGTGGTGTGTGCGCGTATTTACTGTGTGCGAATACCAGTGTGTAACTCAAACTGTACGCATGTTTTTAAGAATGAAGGTATGAAAAAAGTTAATGATGATGATGATGATGATGATGATAATGACGGCTACGATGGTGGCTGTGGTGGTGGTGATGGTGTGGTAATTTTGATGATGATGATGATGATGATGGTTTTTTTTTAGTTCTTTTTAATCTGGAAACTTTTATGTTATCAAGGAGGATTCTGTACTCCACTCCTTTCACCTTAACTTGGCCCAAATTTTCACGTGTCTCAGTTGCGTCTTTGAAACAGCACTTTTTCGTGACTAGCATAATATTCTATTGTTACAACTCAGCATTCGAGATAAAGAGATTGCAATTTAGGCCAAGTGAGAGTAAAATGAGTATAGTGAAGGGGATGGGATGGAGGGATGGAGTAGAGAGGTATACGAGACAGGCGGGTGTACGTTGGGGGAGGGCACCGAAATGGCAGTGTATAGGGCGACATGGAGGCGATTTGTTTGTGGCCACCCCTTACTGGTTTAAGGCGTCTGGCTATAGATAACTAGACAATTAGGGCTATAGATATAGGTGACGATACACGACTATTAAAATTACATCCATTTCCCTTATTTTCTACAATTTCTTTGGCCTACAACGCTTCCTGGCTGACCGTAAGATATCCCCGTGTCCTAATTTAGTCACCTTAAAGGCAAAAACAGCAAAACCCAACACTTGCAGCAAGAGGAGAAGCTTACATACCATCACTACCCCCTAACCAGCAAAACGACGTCTATTGCCCTCATCTGTTGAATCTATTTGACCTATGACGCTTCCTGGTTGGCAGCAAGATACCTCTGTGTCCTATCTGAATCATCTTAATGGCAAAAACAGAGAAATTTAACCCCAAAACAGTAAAATTTAACACTTACATCAGGAGACGGAGCCGACGCAGCCTCACCCTCTTATCGTCCGAGTACCACTGACTGACCAATGGAATGTCATGCTTGTTCAGCCCAGAAACTTGTGTGAAACTTTACCCAACTACTTTTACAACCACTAGAGGGCACGGAGGCCCTCTCATCTTCAGAGTAACTCTAGTATTTTATTCTAGCTAATTCAAGAGGCTATTATGCACCTGTGAGCTATTTATAAGTGTCTGAGAGCGTTCATGCTGTAAATATTAACCCTCCTATGATCGTGACAACTCTAGTACTTTTCTTTTATTAGACTCCAGACGATTTTATTCAGCTGGGGATGGGTCTTAGGAGACTGAGTGCATGAGAGAAAACCGTCGTAGAGGAAGCATCAGGGACCGTAGCAAAGTCAGAAATTATACTTAGATGTTTACCATACTCTATTCACTTTCACTTTGCCTAATATTGCCATCTTCTCACCTTAAATGCTGAGCTGTAAGGATACATTAACACTAGAATATAGAACAATACTCTCTTCTCCCTAAATGGACCTAAAATTACCATCTCTCCATCTTGAATGCTGAGTTGTAACAATAGATTAACACCAAAATATGATGCTAGTCACGAAGAAGTGCTATGCAAAGGATGTAGAGCCATACCATTGTCATATCCTGGCACTGGACTACGTGAAATGAGTAAAATGACCTACACAGGGATGGAAAACCGGCCCGTGTTAGAGGAAGACCGGTATAGTCACGAAAAGGTGATATGGAATGGATATAAAACTTCACTTTAACTTGGCCTAAAATTGCCGTCTCTCCATCTTGAATGCTGAGCTGTAACAAGAGCCTGACCATACAATATGATGCTAGTCACGAAAAAGTGCTGTTGAAGATATGTAGAGCCGTGTTATCGTCTTCTTCTGCCTGTAATTATGCTATGAGAAATAAGCAGCAAATATAAGATCTCAGCCATGTTAAGTCTGATAAGCTATACATACAGCTTAATGGAACGCTCTGGTAAAAATTACAGCTGTAAACTCATTCCACAACTCCCTAGCACCTCTTCCTTAGCTATTTATTTTGCTTCTTACACCTTGCTCTCCTACTGTGCTGTATAAATACTTCAAGCTTTACCATAATCTGCATAAAAAACGTACAAAAGGATGTTAATCAGACTTGTCCAAAAATATATCGCTAAAGAAGTCTTTGGTTGACTAGTGGGAGGTGCCTGTGTGTTACCATGGCAACCTCTCACACCACCAGTTACATTTTTTTTTTTTTTTAATAACAGAACGTAGGAAGGAAAAACAAATGGGGAAAAAAAAATAATCCATACACCAGATTACTGGTGTCCTCTATTCATAAAATATCTGTAACAGTTAGACTTGAACAGTTGTGGGTTGAAATTTGGAGGAAAACAACTCTGGGGAAGCGAGTTCCAGAGAGATGCAGTTCGGGGAATTAAAGAATTCTGATAGGCAGAAGTTCTGCAATATGGTTGAGTGACATTCCAGTCATGAGCGCTACCAGATGCCCGTGTGGCACGAGGGAAGGCATGGAGAGGTGGCACCATGGACGCAACGTCGTCTGAGCATTTGCCAAAAAAATATCTGTAAAATAATGCAAGGGAGGCAACATTCCTTCTTACTTGCAGGGGAGGTAGTTTATATGTAATGGCAGGGTTGTTAATGATTCTAACAGCTTTATTCTGAATTTTGTCTAGTTGTCTTAATGCAACCTCTCCACAACCATTCCACAAGGGTGAGCAATATTCAAGCTGAGAGCGCACATGACTCTTATAAATTATAGCCAACTGCTCATCGGCGAAGAAGTTACGGACTCTGTACAATAATCCAAGTTTCTTTGAGGCGGTTTTAGCAAGTGATCTGACATGAGAGGTCCAGCTGAGGGCACTGTTAAGTGAGACACCAAGAATTTCAATACTTTTGGAGATGGGAATATTAGTAGTACTGAAGGTAATGTACGAATCTGGCAATATCTGTCTATTAGTAAACTGTATATATTTAGTTTTACTAGCATTAAAAGAGACAAGGTTGTTTTGTTCCCATTCACTGATTGTAGCTAGATCTTGATTTATGGAGATGGCTGTACTGAGTTGAGAGGTAGAGATATTAGACTTTGTAAATGGATGTCTGAGTGTGAATGAACTATGTAGTGTTGAGTCATCTGATTATGAGTGAACGGGATTGTGAGTGACAGATAAGAGATCATTAATATGAACCAGAAATAGGGTTGGCGCCAGAACTGATCCCTGCGGGACGCCGGCGTTAATTGAGTGGAAATTCGAATATACATCATCTACTTTTACTCTTATTTTCCTGTCACTAAGATAAGAAGAAATCAAAGGAACAAAAGACGTTAGTCCATAGCAAGGGAGTTTGGACAGCAGGGAACGGTGCCATACTCTGTCGAAAGCTTTAGAGATATCAAGAGCTACTGCATGAGTTTCTCCAAAAAGATCAATTGATTGATGGATGGTATGAGTTAAGAGATTGAGTATGTCAATGGTGGATCTTTCGTGGCGAAAACCGCATTGTCTATCATTAATTAAGTTGTTGGATTCAAGATGTTTAACAATATGCTTATTAATTAAAGTTTCAAATACCTTACCAAGAGAAGATGTGACAGCTATTGGTCTGTAATTGGAGGGGTCAGACGAACTTCCGTTCTTCGGAACTGGGTGGATATTGGCTTCTTTCCATGAATTTGGGAATGAAGAAGTACGTATGCATAGTCTGAATAATTTGGCTAGGACAGAGGCAAGTTCAGGGGAACAATTTTTCAAAACAATTGGCGGAATTCCATCTGGGCCTGGAGCTTTGTTGGTGGGTAAATTGTCTAAGATGGATTTTACGAATCTTGTCTGTATTTTAAGTGGGGCAATTTCGGCAGAATCAAGTTCCAGTACTGAGACATTCTGGCTGGTATCATCTATGGTAGAGTTTCTTGCAAAGGTACTAGCAAAAATATCTGCTTTCCCACGTGGGTCATTTGTAATATTGCCATCTGAAGATTTTAGTGGGGGAATGGAAGATGACTTGTTAAAGTTATTATTGAAAGAATTAAGAGTTGACCAGAATATTCTATTGTCATTAGAGTTGTTAAGTAGTTTTGATGCTTGCTTTTGAAGAAAGTTTGATTTAGATAGATTTAATACAGCTTTTGCATGATTTCTAGCAATTTTAAATTGGGAGAGTGATTCAGATGTTTTTTATTTTAAGTAAGAGTTATATGCTAATGACTTTTGGGCTGTTGCTCTGGCACAATTGCCATCAAACCATTTTGGAGAGTTTGATCTTTTAGTGAATTGTTGACTTGGTATGAATAAATCCATACCAGCTAGTATTAAGTCGCAAATGTGGGACTGGGAAGAATTGGGATCACTAGAGAAGAAAGACTTGCCATGGAACATCAGCAAGATAATTTCTAAATCCATCCCAGTCTGCCCTGTCAAAGTGCCATCGGGTCACCCTGACAGGTTCAGAATGGGGAGGTGTAGGAGGGTTAACTAATGAGGCTTTGATGAGATTGTGGTCAGAGGATCCAAGTGGTGACAGTACCTCTATCCTGTATTGATCTGGATTATTTGTCAAGAATAAATCCAAGAGATGGGCATTATGGTCAGGATTATCAGGTATTCTGGTTGGTTGCTTTACCAACTGGGTGAGATTAAACGATTCCGCAAACAGCTCTCATTCTAGACCAGCGTCGTCAGTCCGGGCAGAATGCAATAACCATTCAACATTGTGTATGTTAAAATCACCCAAAATGGTAATTTCATTGCCAAGGGCAAGGTTAAGGTTACTCAACATACACACATTTTCCCACCAGCAAGTTCCATTAGAGAGTATTGTGTGTGTGTGTGTGTGTGTGTGTGTGTGTGTGTGTACGTTTTTGAATAGTCATCCCTCCAGGGAGAGAGAGAGAGAGAGAGAGAGAGAGAGAGAGAGAGAGAGAGAGAGAGAGAGGAAGGCCTTTAACTGTGTGTGTGTGTGTGTGTGTGTGTGTGTGTGTGTGTGTGTGTGTGTGTGTGCATTAGTACTGAGGCTGGGCAGTTACAGGTTACAGCTAACTGAAGAACGTGGGCAAGTAGGTAGGCAAGAATAAACGTAAGTAGGTAGGTAAGTAGGTAGATAAGGAGGTAGGCAAAGTAGGTAGGTATTTAGATAGGTAGGTAGGTAGGTAGGTAGATTGGTAGGTAGGTAGATTGGTAGGTAGGTAGACAGAGAAATAGGTGGGTAGGTAAGTAGGTTGGTAGGTAGGTAATTAGGTAGGTAGGCAGGTCGGTAGGTAGGCAAGAATAAAGTTAAGTAGGTAGATAGGTCAGTAGGTAGGTAAGTAGGTAGGACGGTAGGTAAGTAGATAAATAGGTAGGTAGGCTGGTAGGTAAGTAGATACGAAGGTAGGTAAGTAAGTAGATATGTACAGTAGGTAGGACGGTAGGTAGGCCATTAGTATGTATATATGGAGATACCTAATAGACAACAGACAGACAGACAGACAGGATGGATGAAGGGAAGGAGGGAAGGAAGGAAGGAAAGAAGGAAGGAAGGAAGAAAGGAACGAAGGAATGAATGAAGGAAGGAAGGAAGAAAGGAAGGAAAGAAAGAAGGAAGGAAGGAAGGAAGAAAGGAACGAAGGAATGAATGAATGAATGAAGGAAGGAAGGAAGAAAGGATCGATGGAAGGAAGGAAGGAAGGAAGGAAGAAAGGAAGGAAGGAAGGAACGAAGGAAGGAAGGAAGGAAGGAAGGAAGGAGGGAAGGAAGGAAGGAAGGAAGGAAGGAAGGAAGGAGGGAAGGAAGGAGGGAAGGAAGGAAGGAAGGAGGGAAGGAAGGAAGGAAGGAAGGAGGGAAGGAAGGAAGTAGGAAGGAGGAAGAGAAAATGACTAAGGGAGAGGAGGGGGGGTGGAGGGAGTGGCTGGGGACGAGAGTCAAGGAGACGGGCTGGGGACGCGCCAGACGAGAGAATATGATACGTCAGGCGCGTCCCCAGCCCGTCTCTTCTGGCCTCTCGTCCCCAGCCACTCTGTTTGTCTGTCTGTCTCTCTGTCTCTGTCTGTCTCCGTGTCTGTCTCTCTGTCTCTTTCTGTCTGTCTGCCTGTCTGTCTCTCAGTCTGTCTCTCTCTCTGCCTGTCTCTATGTCTGTCTGCCTCTCTCTCTCTCTCTCTCTCTCTCTCTCTCTCTCTCTCCCGGCCCAGACAATTTCTACCCTAAAATACTGAAAAATGTGATGGATGTAATATGCAGTCCTCTAACATCTATCTTTAACAAGTCCCTACAACAAGGAAAGGTTCCAGCAGACTGGAGACTGGCTAACGTGACCCCTATATATAAAAAGGGCAGTAGAGATCAACCAGGTAATTATAGACCAATTAGCCTAACCTCTGTCTTGGGAAAGATCCTCGAATCATTAATTAGAGATAGGATAGTTGAGTTCCTAGAAACTAATAACGTAATTAGGAACAGCCAGCATGGCTTTAGAAAGCGGAGATCATGCGTGACAAATTTAATTGAGTTTTACGATACACTTTTGAAAATGAATGATTGTACCAGGTCACTTGATATAATCTACTTAGACTTCCAGAAAGCCTTTGACAAAGTACCGCATGATAAACTAATGACAAAAGTAAGATCACTCGGAATTGACGGAAATATTCATAGGTGGATACGTTGCTGGTTAAGTGAGAGAAAGCAACAAGTCGTTATAAATGGAGTAGAGTCAGACTGGGCTCCAGTGACCAGTGGTGTTCCTCAGGGATCGGTGTTGGGACCAGTCCTATTTATTATGTATATTAACGATATCGATGTTGGCCTAAACAATTTCATTTCTAAATTTGCAGACGACACAAAAATCGGCAACACTATATTAACTGAAGAAGACAGAATTAGCCTTCAAAATGACCTTGATAAAATTATCAGCTGGTCAGAAAAATGGCAAATGCCCTTCAATGTAAGCAAATGTCAGGTACTGCAATGTGGGAAGAAAAACAACAGGTATGATTACGAAATGAAGGGCCAAATCATTAGCAAGTCCTCACTATAGGATCTAGGCGTACTAATTTCAGACGATCTGAAATGTTCGAATCAATGTATCTCTGCCGCCAATAAAGCCAACAGGACCCTAGGCTTCATCAAAAGACATTTTACATATAAAAGCAAAGATATTGTAATCCCCCTACTGTATACAAAAGCATAGTCAGGCCACACTTAGAGTTTGCAGTGCAGTTTTGGGCGCCTCACCTAATTAAAGATATAGAAATACTGGAAGCGGTCCAGCGTAGGGCTACCAAGTTAATCCCGTCCCTGAGGAAAAAAACATACCTCGAGAGACTCAAGGAATTAAACCTATTCTCTCTTAGAAAACGGAGACTCAGGGGACAACTGATTGAATGTTTTAAGATGCTAAAAGGCTTC
>NC_136965.1:16681419-17116419 GCF_032717465.1 Coenobita brevimanus | reverse complement strand
GTTAGAGTGAAGTGTGGCAGTGTGAAGTTTCCTATCTATTTATCTATCTATCTATCCATCCACCCATCTATCTATCTATCTATCTATTGATCTCTCTATATGTCCACGTATCTATCCACCCATCCCTCCATCCCTACAGCCATCTATTTATTTATCCATCTATCTATCAGTCTATCATCCATCCATCCATCCATCCATCTATCCATCCATCCATCCATCCATCCATCTATCTATCTATCTAATCCAACAGGCGAAATATTACTTAGCTTTTATCGCAAGTAAGTGATGGCTGACTGGCTTACTGACTGGCTGGCTGACTGGCTGGCTGACTGGCTTTCCCCTGACTTTCTTCATGGCTTGCTGTGGAATTCCTTCAGTTCCTTACGTCTATCTGTCGACAAGAATCATCATCATCATCATCATCATCACCATCATCATCATCATCGTCTTCATTACTACTGTTGTTATTATTATTATTATTATTATTATTATTTTTTTTTTTATTCTTCTTCTTCTTATTATTAACATTATTATTATTATTATGATAATGATGATGATGTTGATGATGGTAGTGAAGCATGTGTAAGGGAAAATGGGCATCTGAGTGAATGGTTCACGATCGGTGTGGGCGTGCGACAAGGTTGTGTGATGTCCCCATGGTTGTTCAATATATATATGGATGGGGTGATGAGAGAAGTAAAAACACGAGTAATGGAAAGAGGGATGGCATTGGTAATGAATGGTGATGGATGGAATATCTCAAATTTGTTGTATGCTGATGATGCAGTACTGCTTGCAAGTACTGGACAAGAGTTTTGCTGATGTCTGTGAGAGTCGTGCCTTGTCGGTAAATGTAGAAAAGAGTAAAGTGATGGTTAATGAGGGAGAAGGTGACTCCCAGTGTGATGTTACAGTGAATGGAGAGAGACTGGAACTGGTGAGAGCGTTCAAATACCAGGGTACAGTGATAGAAAGGAGAGGAAAATGTGCAAAAGAAGTGGAAAGTAGAGTAACACAAGGAAGGAAAGTAGCTGGTGCTATGAAGGCCTTGATAAGAAACAGAGACTTGAGTGTTGCAGGTGCACGAGGCTTACATGAAGGACTGTTAATGCCAAGAGTGTTAGTGCCAACTTTAACATATCGATGTGAGACTGTGGTGTGGCATGAAAATGAAAAGTCGAGAGCAAGAGCAATCGTGATGCGACTGGTGAGGGATGTATGTGGAGTACAAAAGGTGGATAGGATACGAAATAATGTGACTCGTGAAAGATGTGGAGTGAGGAAGCTGGTGACACCAGAATCGAAGAAAGTGTACTGAGATGGTATGGTCATGCGGAGAGAATGGATAACAATAGAGTGGTGAAAAAGGTATATCTGAGCGCTTTTGAAGGAGGGAGGAGGCGAGGTAGGCCAAGGAGAAGGTGGAGAGATATGGTGGATGAGTGTGTGAGAAAGAGATGTATGGAAGTCGGTGAGGCTAAGGGACGGACAAGAGATCGAGCTGGCTGGATGAATGTTGTGCGGAGCACATAACCAGGGATTTGGCAGCCCTTTTTAACGTGACAGCGTCCGCACTGACTTTATCAGATGGGTATATGAGAAGCTACAGAAATCGGTGAAAGTTTTTTTTTTTTTTTTGCTTATATGATGGAGCCAGGATTCCGGGGGCTTGAATGATGAGTGAATGGAAGCTTGGCTCATTGAACTGGGCATACCTAGGCTTTCTGGACGTTGTTACTCCTCACCCGTCCCTAAGATGGGAAAGGAGGTCCGGATGATGATGATGATGATGATGATGATGATGATGATGATCATGATGATCATGATCATGATCATGATGGAGCAACCTGTGTGCCTAGAGTGAGGAGTGGTTGGAGGAAGTTCAGGGAGCTGTTGCCTCTCCTGACATTGAGAGGGCTCTCCCTCCGTGCTAAGGGATCTTTGTATATAGCATGTGTTACAAGTGTAATGCTGTATGGTAGTGAGACCTGGGCAGTAAAGGAAGAGGGTATTCGTAGTGTAATGCTGTATGGTAGTGAGACCTGGGCAGTAGAGGAAGAGGATATTCATAGTGTAATGCTGTGTGGTAGTGAGACCTGGGCAGTAAAGGAAGAGGATATTCGCAGGCTCAAATGTACAGAAATGACAATGGTTAGATGGATGTGTAGTGCGTCCCTGCGTACAAGGCCTGGGGGGGCTGGTTTTACGATGGAAGAGTCGAGAGGTAGGATGGGACTGAAATGTACTGGTGTTATGATGAGGAGGGATAGATTGAGATGGTTTGGGGGATAGGATGTGACTGGAGTGTATTGATGCTGTGATGAGAAGGGGTAGATTGAGATGGTTTGGGAGGAAGGATGGGACTGGAGTGTGTTGGTGATGTGATGAGAAGGGGTAGATTGAGATGGTTTGGGAGGAAGGATGGGACTGGAGTGTGTTGGTGTTGTGATGAGGAGGGGTAGATTGAGATGGTTTGGGAGGAAGGATGGGACTGGAGTGTATTGGTGCTGTGATAAGGAGGGGTAGATTGAGATGGTTTAGGAGGAAGGATGGGACTGGAGTGTATTGGTGCTGTGATGAGGAGGGGTAGACTGAGATGGTTTGGGCAAGTGGAGAGGACGGGGGATGACTATTGGGTGCAGAAAGTGAAAAGTGTTAATGTTGGGGGTTGGGTTGCGATAGACAGACCGAAAAAGACTTGAGACGAGATCATAAGGGATTGAACAGGGAGGCTGCCAGAGATCGAGCAGCATGGAGAACAGCCATTAGGTGACTAAGGCTGACGCATGCATGTTGGAGCCTTTATAAACGAAACGAAACTAAAAGAAAAAATGAAACGAAATGATTATCGTATTTATTGCCCATTCTCCATCATCACTGCTGAGATATAACAATAGATTAACACTGGAATACGATGCTAGTCACTAAGAAGTGCTATGTAAGTGAAGCCGAAGCATTGCCTTATTCTGCCACTTAGCTACGTGAAATAAACTCTCATATGATGCTAGTCACGAAGAAGTGCTTTGCCAAAAACAGCTTCCATGTCATCTTGTCCTTCAGCATCTGTCTGTCTTCCCTCCTGCTCACACTTTCCTCTTCCTTCTCACCACCACATCCCTCCACCTCTTCCTCGGCCTCCCTCTCCCTTTCTCACGCTGCACTTCACTCATATACACTCTCCTAGTCAGTCTCTCAATTTCCATTATCTCCACATGGCCAAATGATCTCAGGGTACTTCTCCCAACACTTTCAATCACATCCACATCAATACCACAACGCTCCTTTACTTCCTCATATGTTCGTCTGTCTCTCCACGTAACTCCACATCCACATTAACACCATAACTCTCCTTTATTTCTTCATTTGTCTGTCTGCCTCTCCATGTAACTCCACACCCACATCAACACAACGCTTTTTCACTTTCTCATTTGTCTGTCTGTCTCCACTAACTCAATATCCACATCAACAACTCAACGTTCATTTACTTCCTCCTTTGTCTGTCTGTCTCTTTACGTAACTCCATATTCATATCAACACCACAACGCTCCTTTACTACCAATACCATGGACTTATTCACTTTATGGACCTAATCCTCATGGATTATTTCCCCACTACCCACCCACCCTGTCCATTCTCGCATCCACCTGCCAACCTACCCAGTGCCTATCCTACGCACCTCACTCACACGCCCACCTACCTACCCTACCCAGCCATCCCCCCATGCACAATGGCCACTCTACTTAGGCTGCACGCCTACCCATCCTTTGCATTAATCCCGGCTGTCAACCACGGCACTCACCAAACAACCTTACCCATTTGCCCACCAACCTACCCGCCTGACTACCACGTTTAACCATCAGGGTGACTTGGAAGTTTCTACACAAACACACACACACACACGCCCACATACACACTGAAAGAGAGAGAGAGAGAGAGAGAGAGAGAGAGAGAGAGAGAGAGAGAGAGAGAGAGAGAGAGAGAGAGAGAGAATGTTTTTGTAGTATAATATTATTTCTGTATTGCCTACAGTATCATTGAAACTGCGTGCTGTGTCGTTCCGCTGATACTTCATATTGCAGTATGCATTGTAATGTGGTCCTGTGGTCAGTAGTACTCTCATAAAATTTTAACCGACCTAAACAAATGAGGCCAATGGCATAAGGATTGCAACTTTGCATTCTCCACCATACGTATATTGCAGGTTAGTTGGCCAGTTCTAATATACTATAATCCTGTGTGTGTGTGTGTGTGTGTGTGTGTGTGTGTGTGTGTGTGTGTGTGTGTGTGTGTGTGTGTGTGTGTGTGTGTGTGTTTCTTACCTAATTGTTCTTACCTAACTGTATCTTTACAGGGATGAGTCAAGCTCGTATTATCCCGTGTTTTGAACCATTTTTATCATACATATCTTTGAATTTATAAATAGTTTTAGTACACACTGTTTTAATCGGTAGTGCATTCCACTGATCTGTTTCTTTGTTTGGGAAACTGAATATCCTTACGTCTTTATCACTCGTTTTTTGTACAGTTCTTTTGCAGTGTCCTCTTGATGTTGCTTCCCCATAGGTTAATTACTCATCAATGTCTATTTTCTTTTTCCCTGTGATGCAGTTTCATTGCTTTATCATGTCTTCACTTTGCCTTCTCTCTTTTAATGTTGGTAGTTTTAATTTTTCTGGTCTTTCTTCATAGCTTAGATCCCTGAAGCTCGGTGCGCATCTTGTAGCAGCCTTTTGTACCATTTCAGTCTTATCTGTTTTTTGTGATGTAGATCCCAAACTACAGGTGCATACTCCAGAGTTGGTCTGACGAATGTCGTGATTATCTTTCTCAGCATATCTTCATTTATATAAGTGAATGTTACTCTCATACTGGCAAGCAAAGTGTACATGCTCCATACTTTCTCAATGATGTGGTCAGCCGGAGATGGTCTGTTACTGATAATCACTCCTTGGCCTTTCTCCTTTTCTGATATGAGTAGGGTTGAACTTCCTAGCTTATAATCCCTGTCTGGTCTTTTTTGACTTTTACCAAGCTAGATTACATGGCATTTGTCCACACTAAATTCCATTAGTCATCTACTGCTCCATTCATGAAGCTTATTTATTTCTTCTTGTAACTTCCTACAAGACTCATTATTTGTAATTTTCCTTTTATTTTTTGCATCATCAGCAAACAAAATTAGATAGTGTCAACTTCCAGTGTTGCTGTTTCATTAATATATACATGTACTAAAAACATAATTGGTGCCAGCACTGAGCCTTGTGGGACTCCACTAGTCACTTCTTTCCATGATGAGTAGTTTCCCCATAGTACTGGTATTATTTCCTTTTTTTTTTTTCTGAGAAAATCTTGCATTCAGCAGTACAGATTATCATGGATTCCTCCTTGACAGTACAATTTCCATAAAAGTCTTTGGTGTGGTACTTTGTCAAATGCTTTCTTGAAATCCAAAGAGATACTGTCTACCCATCTTTCTCTTTCCTGTAGTATTTCTGCAGCTCTATCATAGTACCTTAACAGACCAGTAGCACATGATAATACTCTTTTTAAAACCGAACAGTCTTTCTGTTATGATGTGTTTTTCCAGATGATTTATCCAAATTTTCTTCATCAGCTTTTCTGACAGCTTGCTTACGTCGCTGGTTAATGAAACTGGTCGGTAACTGAGTGGATTTTGTCTGTTTCCTTTCTTGAAGTTGGGAACAATGTTTATGTGTGTGTTCTTACCTACCTAGTTGTTCTTAATAATTGGATCTTTAAAGGAATGGGTCAAGCTCGTACTGTCCTGTGTATTAAACCATTTTTATCATACATCTATCTATCTATCTATTGTCAGACGCCTCAATCCCGTTTGGGGTGGCCACAAACAAATCGCCTCCAAGTCGCCCTGTCCCCCGCCATTTCACTGCCCTGCTCCCAACTCACACCCCCCTCTCTCATATACCTCTCCACCCCATCCTTCCATCTCATCCTCGGCCTCCCCCTCCCTCTTCCCCCCTCCACCTCACTCACATACACTCTCTTCGTCAGTCTTTCACCCTCCATCCTCTCCACATGGCCAAACCACCTCAGTGTGTTCCTCATAACGCTTCCTATCACATCCACATCCACACCACAACGCTCCTTTATATCCTCATTCGTCAGCCTGTCTCTCCACGTGACTCCACAGGCTCCTCTTAAATAACTCATTTCCACTGTTCTCACTCTTGACTTGTGTCCTTCCAACAATGTCCAAGCTTCACTTCCGTACGTTAGAGTTGGTATCACAATACTGTCATGTAGTAACTTTTTCACTTCCATGCTCACTTCCCTGTTTCTTATCACTGCTTTCAAGGAACCAGCAACCTTTCTTCCCTGCTGTACCCTTTCAAGCACTTCACCCTCCAAACCTCCATCCTTACTCATCACACTACCCAAATACTTAAACGTACTCACATTTTCCAATTCCTCACCATCTAACCTCGCTGTACATTCACTAACTTAACCTCTCTCAAAGACCATCACTTTACTCTTCCCTACATTCACCTTTAGGTTCCGTTTCTTACACACTCTCTCAAACTCATCCACCAAGCCTTGCAGCTCCCCTTCGTCTTCACTCAACAACACAGTATCATCTGCAAACAACAGTACAGGGAGTTTCCAAACACTATCCTCTCTCACCAGGGCCACTCCAACATCCACTGCCCTACCTTGTACCTCTTTTATTACCCCATCCATGTACAGATTGAACAACCATGGAGACATGACACATCCCTGTTTCAAACCAACTTTCAAAGAGAAAAATTCACTTAGTTCCCCATCAACACGCACTGCAGCCTTCGCACCATCATACATACTCTTCACAGCATTCAACAACTTCCCATCTACTCCATATATTCTTAACATTTTCCACAATCCTTGTCTATCCACCCTGTCATATGCTTTCTCCAAATCCATGAAAGCCGCATACAACTTCTTTCCCTTCTCTAGAAACTTTTCCACTAAAGATCTAAGAATGAATATCTGATCTACACAACCTCTTCCCTTCCTAAAGCCTCCCTGTTCTTCTCCAACTAATTTCTCTGTTCTTTCTCTAACTCTGTCTATAAGTATCCTACCATACACTTTTCCTATTATACTAAGAAGACAAATGCCCCTATGATTACCACACACTTCTTTTTCCCCTTTTCCTTTGTACAAGGGAATAATTATACCTGACTTCCAATCCTCCGGGACTCTACCTTCCTCCCAGGCCAATCTGCACATCTTCCACATCCATTCTACTACTACTTCTCCCCCATGCTTCAGCATTTCACCACACACTCCATCAATTCCTGGGGCTTTCCCCGATTTAACTTTCTTCATTGCTTTCACAACTTCTATCCTACTGATTTCTTCCTGTCTTCTCACCTCCCTCCTTCTCCCAGCCATTCCCCAGCCACTTATACTCGCATTACTTCCATCCTCTACGTTCAACAATTCCTTAAAGTGTTCTCTCCATCTGCTCACTTTTCTCCCTTCTCCACTAGTAATCTACCATTTTTATCTTTCACTCCCCTGCTAACTTCATTTCCACCCTGTCTTACTCTTTTCACTTCTCTCCAGAACATTTTCTTACAGTCCCTCCACTTTACACTCAAATTCCTTCCAAATTCCTCATCCACTCTCTTCTTACTCTCTCTTACTAATCTTTTCACCTCTCTCTTCCTTTCCACATATAACTCTCTCTTCCGCCTCTCAACTTCTTCCACGCCCCTATTTCTCATCCATTCATTGTATGCTTTCTTCTTTTGTGCCACAGCCTGTCTCACCTCTTCAGTCCACCAAGCTGTTCCTTGCACCCCCCTCCGTCTTCTCTTCCTTCCACACACCACATCACATGCTGCACATATTTCTTCTGTAAATATCTTACACACACCTTCCACGTCTCCCATCTGCTCCAATTAATATTTGCCCAATCGTTCCTCCACTTCTCTCTTATACTCTGCCTTTTTCTCATCCTCTTGTAACCTTTCCACTCTCCTTGCAACTACTCCTTCCTCTCGTCTTTCCCTTCTTCTATTCCTCCATCTCACTTGCATCCTAATTCTGGCCACCACCAAGTAGTGGTCAGAAAGTCCACTCCCCCAACCTCTATACACTCTTGCATCCTTTACACATCTTCGCATCCTTTCATCCACACACACATAATCAATCATTGCCTTCCTTTCATTCAGTTCACCACCCACCCTTCTCATCACTCGCCATGTATACCTGTGGATCATTTTATGCCTGAAGAGGGTATTGGCTATCACCAACCCCCTCCCAGCACAAATGTCCACTAACGCACTCCCATTCTCATCTATCTCGGCAGGCACACCTTCACATTACCAACTTTACCATTCATATCACCAATCAAAAACACTCTCTCATTCCTTCCAAACTTTTCCATGCACACTTCCACATTTGTCCAGAACTCTTCTCTCACTCTTCTAGCACGATCTTGCGTTGGCGCATACACACACACAATCGCCCACATTTGTATTCCAACTTTCAACTTTACCCACACAATCCTTGACCCAACTGATCCATACTGTCTTATGCTCTTCTTCCATCTTTTACTCACAACTATACACACTCCTTCCTTTGCCCTCTCATTCTCATCTACTCCTGCACATATACCCCATCCATACTCCCATTCTCTCACACTTTCTCCTCACCATTTTGTTTCAGTATTTGGGAAACTAAATTTCCTTACGTCTTTATCTCCTCTCTTTTCATAAAGCTTTTTGCAGTGTCCTCTTGCTGATGCTTCCCCATAGGTTATATACTCATTTATGTCTATTTTCTCTTTCCCTGAGATGCATTTATATAGAATAACCATGTCTCCTATTTTCCATCTCTCCTGCAGAGTTGGTTTATTTTTTTTTTTTTTTTTTTTTTTTTTTTTTTTGTTCATAGCTTAGATCTCTTAAGCTTGGTACCCATCTTGTACCGTCTGATTGTACTTTTTCAATTTTATTCAATTATTATTTTTTTTTTTTAGATGAGGATTCCATAATACTGATGCATAGTCCAGGGTTGGTCTGATGAATGATATTATCTTTCTTAGCATGTCTTCATTTTTATATGTGAATGCAATTCTCATATTAGCAAGTAGATTAAGTTGATTTACTCAGATACAGATGGAATGGTATCTACATCATGAGAGATGAAAGACAGAGATGAAAAACAGAACGATGAAAGAATAAGAAATGGAGTTTAGAGGACTAGAGAGAATTTTTCAAATGGAAATCGATAAAATCAAGAAGGAGGTAAGCAAAAAAAAAAAAAGAAGAAAAAGGACAATTAATAAAGGAACTAAACAGAAAAGCCATAACAATAGATGAACTATCAGCTGAGGTAAATTCACTGAGAACGAAGGCTAGTGAAACGGGATGTATTGTACGGCTGTCAGCCATAGGAGAATTATGAATGATTTCATAAATGATACAAAGAAACTCAGGCATGTAACAGTCTGATAGACCAAAGTTGTAATACTGAAGGAATATAATACAGATGTCAACCATAGGAGAATTGTGAATGATTTCAGAAATGATACAGAAAAAAATCAGGCATGCAAGGAGTCTGATAGACCAAAGTAGTAATACTGAAGAGAATATAACACAAATAAATGAAATGATGAGAAACTGCAGTGAGGTACAAACTACGTATGCTGAAATGGTGAAAGTAAATAATGATTTAGAAACAAAGGCAGAAGAAAAAGGCGCAAGAAAGGAAGTGAAAGAAATCATAAAAAGCAACCCAAAACTACTCAGGGAAGCTGTAGAGGTTAACAAATCTAAAGTAATCAGTGGCAAAGGTGAAAAAAAAAAAATCTCAAGGGACAGAAAGGAGATGGAAAATATAATGAACATATTGAATGAAGTATCAGAAAGATATCTGTGATAAAGATATAGAAGAACATAAAACGCTAGGGAAATATGAAAGACTTAAGCCATGGCCACTGAAAGTAACCTACCAGAGTCCAAACACTGTAGAGCAAATGTTAAAAAATGCTAACAAACACATGGAAAAAGAGGAATTTAAAAAAGACTGGATAAAAAGATGCCTACCTCAAGATGAACTGGGAACAATAAAGGAGAAGAGGGAGGAAGCAAAAACAGAACGATGAAAGCTCAAAGGAAGAGTAAATTTTTACAAAGCAACTGAATTGCAGGTACGAAAGTGGTACATAACCAACAGGGAATAAAAAGAAGGAAGGTAGTAGAACCAAACTACGGCAAGTATGTAAACAGCATGATTAAGTTGATTTACTCAAATACAGATGGAATGGAATCTACATCATGAGAGATGAAAGACTATACCGAAGAAAAGGAACCACATATTATTTGTCTAACAGAAACAAAATTAACCCTAAAGATATCACACGATACCCTAAACTTAGAGGAATACAGTATATGGAGAAGAGATGGAAATTAAAAAAAAAAGGAGAAAATTAAAATATTAAAGAAAAATCTTCATGTCAAAGAAATAGAACTAGATATAGCCTACCCTCACAATTAGAACTAATTGCAGTAGAGATAAACTCATCTGAAGAGAAAGTAATTGTGGCAAATTTATACATGCCACCCAAAGCAAATACTTGGGAAAGAGGCGAGTATGAAGACCTGGCAAAAAGTACAATTCAGAGTTTAAGAGCATTACTACACAGAATGGAAGAGAAATCCGAAAGAATTAAATTGATGGAGATTTCAATAAAAATATATTGGAATAGTCTGGATGTAAGAAGCCTTGAAAGCTGTTGGGATCAAGAGCTCCTGGATCCTGTGCAGGAGTTTTTCCTAACACAACGTGTAAAGGAAAACACCAGAAAAAGAGGACTCGATGATCCATCAGTACTAGATCTTATATTTACTATGCAAGAAAATGATATTGACAACATAATTTATCACCCTCCATTCGGCAAAAGCGATCATGCAATATTAAATTGCAACTTCAGGTTTGCATATGACATAGTTAACAATAATGAGAGTTACAAAAAGAGCCTAAACTACAAAAAGGACAACTACCTTGACCTAAAGAAATACTTCTTAGAAACAGAATAAGAAATGGAGTTTAGAGGACAAGATTAAAATTTTATATACAGAAAACTCTGTAAATTTCATGAAATAAGAGTCCAAAATTACATCTTCAGTACAGAGAAACAGAAATGAAAATAAAGAAATGGTTTAATACAGTATGTAAAAAATAAAAAGAAAAAGAGACATCCTGTGGAATAGACACAGAAGACACAATAGTCAGAGGGCATAGAACAACTATAAAATAGCAAGATAACAATTATACAAGGATAAGGAGAGAATCTCAAAGACAGTTTGAGGAAGACATTATAAATAAAAGCACTGATCAACCGAAGCTATTTTGCAGCTACTGTACATCAGAAGCAAACCCAAAGTTAAAGATAAAATACAGTCCATTACGGACGTGGGGATTATCTATATACATGAAAAAGTTATTTGTGAAGTACAAAATTGAAATTTCCAATCAGTTTTTACAGAAGGAAATAACCATGAGATAGATGACATGGAACATGCATGCCCATTCATTCAGAAAAATAAGTACAGGGAGAGTTAAGTAAATTACACAAATGAAAAGCAAATGGTCCTAACAAAACTTTAGGTTGGGTGCTACATGAATGTGCAGTAGAGTTATGCAGACCATTATATTTAATATTCAAGGAATCCTTAAGTCAAGGTAAACCACCTGATATTTGGAAGAAAACAAACACTGTACCCCTATTCAAGAAAGGGAATAGACAGAATTCAGTCAACTACCGACCAGTATCACTGACCAGTGTTGTAAGATACTAGAAAAGCTGATAAGAAAAGTTTGGGTAAACCATCTAGAAGAACACAAAATGATAACAGTAAAGCAGTCCGGTTTTAAGAAGGGAAAATCATGTGTTACTAATCTATTAAGCTACTGTGATAGAGCTACAGAAACATTACAGAAAAGAGAATGATGAGTGGACAGTATCTATTTAGATTTCAGTAAAGCATGTGACGTGCTGCACCAAAGACTTTTACGGAAACTGTATCATCAAGGAGGTATCCAAGGTAACCTGTACTGTTGGATGAAGGATTTTCTCAGAAAAAAGGAAATGAGAACAGTACTAAGGGGAAATTACTCATCATGGAGGAAAGTGACTAGAAAAGTTCGAACCGGCTCAGTGCTGGCACTGATTATGTTCTTTGGATATATAAGTTACATTGACAGTAACATTAGAAATGGAAGCTATCTAAATATCTTTGCTGATGATGCAAAAATAGAAAGGAGAATTGCTAACATAGATTCTTGCAATGAATTACAAGAATAATTAAATAAACTTCATGAATGGAGCAATAAATGGCAATTGGTATTCAATGTGGACAAGTGCCGTGTGATTAAGTTTCGGTAAAAGTGAAAAAGACCAGACTGGAAATATAAGTAAAGAAGTTCAACCCTACACATATCAGAAACGGAGAAAGAACTAGGAGTGATTATCAATAACAGACTATCTATGGCTGCCCACATCAGTGAGAAGGCACATAAGATGTATACACTACTTGCTAATATGAGAATTGCATTCACATATAAAAATGAAGACATGCTGAGAAAGATAATATCATTCATCAGACCAACCCTGGACTATGCATAAAAAAAATAAAAAAATAAATGAATAAAATTGAAAAAGTACAATCAGACGCTACAAGATGGGTACCAAGCTTAAGAGATCTAAGCTATGAACAAAAAAAAAAAAAAAAGAATCTACCAACTCTGCAGGAGAGATGGAAAATAGGAGACATGGTTATTCTATATAAATGCGTCTCAGGGAAAGAGAAAATAGACATAAATGAGTATATAACCTATGGGGAAGCATCAGCAAGAGGACACTGCAAAAAACTTTATGAAAAGAGAGGAGATAAAGACGTAAGGAAATTTAGTTTCCCAAATAGGGCAATTGATCAGTGGAATGCACTACCGAATGTGTGCCAAAACAATTCATAAATTTAAGGATATGTATGATAAAAATGGTTTAATACACAGGACAGTACGAGCTTGACTCATTCCTTTAAAGATCCAATTATTAAGAACAACTAGGTAGGTAAGAACACACACATAAACATTGTTCCCAACTTCAAGAAAGGAAACAGACAAAATCCACTCAGTTACCGACCAGTTTCATTAACCAGCGACGTAAGTAAGCTGTCAGAAAAGCTGATGAAGAAAATTTGGATAAATCATCTGGAAAAACACATCATAACAGAAAGACTGTTCGGTTTTAAAAAGAGTATATCATGTGCTACTGGTCTGTTAAGGTACTATGATAGAGCTGCAGAAATACTACAGGAAAGAGAAAGATGGGTAGACAGTATCTCTTTGGATTTCAAGAAAGCATTTGACAAAGTACCACACCAAAGACTTTTATGGAAATTGTACTGTCAAGAAGGAATCCATGATAATCTGTACTGCTGAATGCAAGATTTTCTCAGAAAAAAAAAAAGGAAATAATACCAGTACTACGGGGAAACTACTCATCATGGAAAGAAGTGACTAGTGGAGTCCCACAAGGCTCAGTGCTGGCACCAATTATGTTTTTAGTACATGTATATATTAATAACACAGCAACACTGGAAGTTGACACTATCTAATTTTGTTTGCTAATGATGCAAAAAATAAAAGGAAAATTACAAATAATGAGTCTTGTAGGAAGTTACAAGAAGAATCTATAAAGTGATTGTGATGAGGGCAGCTACTTGCTTGTGGTCGATGGTTCTGCTCGGCCACACAGACCAACAGACAGGAACAACAACAGCAACAATATTATAACAGTTTTGCCACAACATCTTCCATAGACTTCTTTAATACCTCCCACCAGACCAACAGCAGTCTATGTTTGGTACAAACTTTTTTTATTTTTTTCAACAAGAAAATAATCGTTGGGAGACCGTGAAATGTGAGTTTTTCCCTTGACTCTGATACATGTTTTGATGTACAAAGAGTATGCCTTACCCAAAGTACAGTATGTGAACCTAGCTGGGTATTTTCCTACATACCAGCTTATTAGCCTGCGTTTTCAGACTGTACAGCTTATTAGCCTGTGTTTTCAGACTATATCTTGACCCAGTACTCTCCTGCCAAACACCCTACCAAAACTTGTCCTGCAATTTAATTAACACTTCATTATTTTCCTGTTTCACTATACTCCCTATACCTTAACTTGGCACAGATTTTCGTCCTTTTGCGGATATTCCACGCAGAATAAGACGATGGCAATTTTAGGCCATGTTAGAGTAAAAAGGGTACAGCGTATCCGTTGCCTACCTTACCATTTCATTAGTGCACCAGTTCATTATTTCCTGTTTTCCTTAATTCATTAATAAAGCCGTTAATTAATAAAATTTTTACTTGTGTCCCAGTTAATTAATCATATAGTTTACCAGTGTATTAATAATGATCTAGTTTACTAGTGTACTGTTTCACTGATGTACGAGTTCATTAGTGTCCTATTTCACTAGTTCCTTCGTTTATGCTTTTATCAGTCTGCCACTTTACTACTTCATTAGTTGTCCAGGTTATTTGTTTACCCGTTGTTCAGGTTCCAAGGTAAACCATTCAATAGTTGTCCAGTTCACTAGATGATCATTTCACTGGTGTTGTGGTTCACCAGAGTATTAGTTTACTAGTACATGAGTTTACCAGTCCATTAGTTAACCAGTTGTTTAGTTTAGCAGTCCATTAGTTAACCAGTTGTTTAGTTTACCAGTACATTAGTTACCAGTTGTTTAGTTTACCAGTACATTAGTTAACCAGTTGTTTAGTTTACCAGTACATTAGTTAACCAGTTGTTTAGTTTACCAGTCCATTAGTTAACCAGTTGTTTAGTTTACCAGTCCATTAGTTAACCAGTTGTTTAGTTTACCAGTACATTAGTTAACCAGTTGTTTAGTTTACCAGTACATTAGCTAACAAGTTGTTTAGTTTATCAGTTCAGTGTACTGCCAGTGCATTAGCCAGGCCACAGCACAAGCCAGCTACCACCAAATCAGATATCTGGGTAAGCAGGATGTTAGTCTATTTTGGGCCTGTGATCTGAAGCGATAAAACCCAACGCCTCCACTGAATGGCTGTGGCCACTCAGAAAAATAGCGTGTTCAGCCAGTGAATTAGTGTTGAGTCAGTAAGTATGGTGAGTCATAGAATGGGCCTGGTGACTCAGAAGTGTGGTGAGTTTATTAATGTTGTGACACAAAGGATGTTTTGGGTCAGTGAGTCAGTGTGGTGAATGATGGGTGAGTCAGTGTGTGAGTGTGGTGAGTCAGTGTGGTACATCAGTGTGGTGACTGATGGGTGAGTCAGTGTTTGTGTGGTGGGTCAGTGTGGTACATCAGTGTGGTGAATGATGGGTGAGTCAGTGTGTGAGTGTGGTAGGTCAGTGTGGTACATCAGTGTGGTGAATGATGGGTGAGTCAGTGTGTGAGTGTGGTGGGTCAGTGTGGTACATCAGTGTGGTGAATGATGGGTGAGTCAGTGTGTGAGTGTGGTGGGTCAGTGTGGTACATCAATGTGGTGAATGATGGGTGAGTCAGTGTGAGTATGGTGGGTCAGTGTGATACATCAATGTGGTGAATGATGGGTGAGTCAGTGTGAGTGTGGTGGGTCAGTGTGGTACATCAGTGTGGTGAATGATGGGTGAGTCAGTGTGAGTGTGGTGGGTCAGTGTGGTACATCAATGTGGTGAATGATGGGTGAGTCAGAGTGTGAGTGCGGTGCGTCAGTCAGCAAGTGTGGTACATCAGTGTGGTGAATGATGGGTGAGTCAGTGTGTGAGTGCGGTGGGTCAGTCAGTAAGTGTGGTACAGTCAGTAAGAGTTCCACCTGGACCACCTAGTCGCGGGATATGGCTGACGTGGCAACAGCGTGTGTGTGTGTGTGTGTGTGTGTGTGTGTGTGTGTGTGTGTGTGTGTGTGTGTGTACAGTCAAGGAAAGTTCCACATTACCCACCTCCCGAAGCACTGGTGTGAGACGGGTGAATGTGAAGCAGCAGCCAGACCTCATATGTCTGGTAACTGGGAGTGTGAAGGAGGGGAAGGCGGGGGATTGGGGACAGAGGAGGGTTTAGTGATAGACTGGGAATCACGAGTAGGTGTGCAATGTATGACTTGGGCTGTGTGTTGGAGTTAATTTAGTGGATAAATGATATATAATATGATGCTAGCATTTTATATTAAAAAAAATACGTAAATGTCTGTAGTGTTGTCAGGAAAGTTATGGAAATTTGAGAGTTCGGGCAGAAGTTTGATTGCTGTCATTCCTTCTCGAGTTTAACATGAGACGTTTCCCCATGTGATATTCATCATGATATATGTATACTTTTGTGCTGAAAACAAAATCAATATATTCTCTCTCTCTCTCTCTCTCTCTCTCTCTCTCTCTCTCTCTCTCTCTCTCTCTCTCTCTCTATGTATCTATGTATATACGTAAATTCGTATAAATTTGTTTATTTATTTATCCTCTGTCGTCCCACTGTAAACATCCGCCTGCAAACATTTTCAGTATACCTTTAACAGTAAACATGTATTGATAGTGACGTGAGCAACTCTCCAAACCCTCCGACCCCCGGCAACCCTCCCTCCCACTCACAGTTACCAGACATGTGGGTCTGGCTGCTGTTTCGTGACTGTTCGTCGACCACCAATGCTCCGAACAGTGGGTAATGCGGAACTTTCCCTGACTGTACATGACCGAGAATTTATCGAATCATCAAGCTTCATCCTCTTTGCCGTATTATATTATTATGTGGTCATTGTATTATGCTGTGATATTGGCTAATAAATACTGTGTGATTTGGATAATATGCTGTGCACTATGCTATTTATAAAGTCTGATTTATATAAAATAATTCTTCTCTTATCTTGTTGCGTGAACTACGATACAGGTTGAGTTGTGGTTCAGAAACATCGCGCCATTTATGGGTGAACTTGCTCACTGTTTCTGAATCACAACTCAACCTGTATCGTGGTTCACGCTACAAGATAAAAGAATTATTTTATATAAATCAGACTTTATAAACAACATAGTGCACAGCTCATTATACCATTCACACAGTATTTATTAGCCTATATCACAGCATAATACAATGAACACATAATAATATAATACGGCAAAGAGGATGAAGCTTGATGGTTTGAAAAATTCTCGGGCATGTACACACGAACACACACACACGCGCTGATGCCATGTTAGCCATATCCCGTGACTAGGTGGTCCAGGTGGAACTCTTGTTGACTTGTAGTGTACATCAGTGTGGTGAATGATGGTTGAGTCAGTGTGTGAGTGCGGTGGGTCAGTCAGTGAGTGTGGTACATCAGTGTGGTGATTGATGGGTGAGTCAGTGTGTGAATGCAGTGGGTCAGTCAGTAAATGTGGGCAGTCAGCCAGTCAGTTTGGTAAGTTAGTGAGTGCATGTGAAAGACTGCTGAGTCAGTCAGTCAGCGTGGTGAGTTGGTAAATGAGTGATGAGTTATATCACGAGACAGAGAAAGAGTGCTGAGTCAGTTGGTCAGTGTGGTGAGTCTGTGAATGAGTTGTGAGTGAGTCAGTCAGTCTGGTGAGTCGATAAATGAGTGATGAGTTACTGAGTGAATGTGTTGAATGAGTAGGTGAGTCAGCCATTGTTGCTGAGGTGGATCCTTATGTTGCTGTGATGGCGTCTGGTGGTGGTGGTGGTGTGGTGGCTGTGTGGTGGTGCCTGATGTTGCTGTGCCACACCATGCAGATACACCGCTTCGCAGCAATACGTAAGTTACTGTATTATTACCACACTACACCTGTCTGGCTTACCATTACACCTGTCTGCCTTACCATCACATCTGTCTTCCTCACTATCACACCTGTCTGCCTTACCATCACACCTGCCTGCCTTACCATTACACCTGTCTGCCTCACTATCACACCTGTCTGCCTGCCTCACCATCACACCTGTCTGCCTCACCATCACACCTGTCTGCTTACCATCACACCTGTCTGCCTTACCATCACACCTGTCTGCCTTACCATCTCACCTGATTGCCTACATTAGCATGACACGTGGCTGCCTTGCCATGACACGTGTCTGCTTCACCATCACACCTGTCTGCCTACACTGGCGTGACACGTGGCTGCCTTGCCATGACACGTGTCATACACCGTACTCACCTGGGGTAGGTATTACATGGCAGGCACCTCATGCCAGGTATCATGCCCAGTGCACTGGGTATTATCCTCAACCAAACTGCTCTGCTACAACCTACCACCACTCTAGCTCGCCCTCCTTAACCCACAGTTGCCACACCACCACACTCCTTGGCCGCCCGTATTGCTGGTTTCCTTTTGCCGCCATTGCCCAGGGGTGGGATGTTCGAAAGCTCTTAACGGCCGCTAAGATCATCGTAGCAGGTACGATAATCATCGCGCTCGTAAACCTCTAAGGTGTATGTTCAAACAAATTTTACGATCCTCCATCCGCCATATTTGCTCGTAGAGCTACGATTTCTGACAAGCACCCTTAAGCTGATCGTAGTGTCGCATAGTGGATGTTTCCCTAATAAACAAACCGTATCAAGTGATGCTGAGTTCGTTTATTTACCCTTTTCTGTGTACGAACATGGATTTACAAGTGGTTTTACAGGTAGAACTGGCAGTACGAAGAGCGATGAGACTTGAGAGGAACTACAGAGACAGAATGGATCCATCTGCTTGCAGTGACGAACATTTGTTGAGATATTATAAATTTCCCAGACAAGAACTCCTTCAGTGGTGTGCAAGAGTTGAACCACTAGTTGGACCAGCGACAAGAAGATCCCGTGCTGTGCCATGTCATTTGCAGGTGTTAATGACTTTCAGATTTTTTGCAAGTGGCTCATTTCAGAGTGTGTTGGCAGACACATTCGGCCTAACACAGGGATGTGTGAGCAGAATAATTAAGAGTGGCAAATGTGTTGTATGGGATATCTTTTAGGGAAGTTAAGATGCCAAGAAGTAAGCAAACTTGGGGAATTTTTCGTTTCTACTGCTTACACATATAAAAAAACAGACCGATTAGCTGTTCATTAAAACATGGTTTAAGTCTGTGGGAGTTGTAGTGACACAGTCTGAAGCCAATGATATATTGTTTATTCAAGTAAAAGTGTCTCAGTGTGGATATCAGTATTTTCAAAATTATCACTACGTTTTGTTAATATGATGTGGATCTTTCACCCACACTATAGTTATATCCAAGGTGATGTGATTGTTCATCATCACTGTCTGTCTGTCGAGCCAACCCTGTATTAGCGCCATCATCTAATTATCTGTAAAATTTGCTCAACGAATTCATTTGGTGAGGGGCTCGTCACTTGCCATGTCTCATATGTCTTGGGATGAATATCGTAGTTGCTTGAGTGATCTAATTGCGTGTATTTGTTTACATTTTGAAAGTGCATTATGATTGGCTCACAATCTTTCAAGGTTTATGAAATCTCTCTTCTGATTGGTCCAGCGACAGTCAGCTGGGTTGCATTATGAACAATAGGAACGGAACGGAACGGGTTTTACGATCGCATCATCGTGAGCTACGAGCGTTGTCGCGAGCGTTAGAAGATGCACCTTAGCGGTTGTCGTAGCTCACGATCAAAGATGGCCGCTATGAGCGCGTTACGATGATCATAGCGGCGTCTCGCAACGATCTTTTGAACATCCCAGCCCTGGTCCTCGCCTGTAACCTTGGCATATACCTTACCTGTCACAATAATAATAATAATAATAATAGGATTCCACGGGTTTGAGTGATGAGTGAATGGAAGCGTGGTCCACTGGATTGGGCAAACTTGGGCTGTCTGGACGTTGCTACTCCTCACCCTGCCCCAGGGTTGGAAAGGAGGTCCGGATGATGATGATGATAGAATAATAATAATAATAATAATAATAATAATAATAATAATAATTATTATTATTATCATTATTATTATTATTATTATTATTGTTATTATAATTATAATAATTATTATTATTGTTATTGTTATTATTATTATTATTATTATTATTTTAACAGTAATAGTAATAATAATAATAATAATAGCATAATGTGTAAGATCGGGAACGAATGGGCGAGGAAGATGCAAGGAAGGAGTTGCTTTGTTGATATGAGGTGTGGCAGAGTGGAATGAGAGACTACAAATGTGTCAGCTCGAGGTGTATGTGTGTCAAGTTCAAGTTTGAGACAGTGAAAGTGGCAGTGACTGTAGCGTATGTACCGTGCGAGGACAGGAGTGAGAGAAAGACAGGTTTTAGGATGAACTGGGTGAAGTAGTGGGAGAAATGCCCAGGAGCTATAAAGTGATTGTGATGGGGGATATGAATGGAAGAGTAGGCACTGGTCCTGAGGACGACATAATGGGTTGTTATGGAGTACCAGCAGAAAATAATAATGGGAAGAGACTGAAGGATATGTGTCAGGAGAGGAGGTTGTGCATTTGTAACTCATATTTCAAACACAGAGATGCACATAAATATACATGGTATAGAGGGAACGGGGATCGTGTTGAAAGAAGCCTGAGTGATTACGTGCTCGTAGAGAGGACATGATGGGAATGGTTGCTGACACGAGGGCTGTGAGAGGACGATGTGGAGGTCTTTCAGATCATATGATTGTGGTATGCAAGATCAAGCTGAGAGGAGTGAGGTGGATCAGGAGAGAGAGGAGCAGTCAGAGAGAAAGACTGAAAGTTGAGAAGCTGAGGATCCAAGAAATGGCAGATGAATACAGAACCAAAGTAGAGGACGAGTTAGAATTACTGAGCTGGAATGAAATGGATCTGGACAGCCTGTGGAATGCATATAAGGATTGCTTAGTTAGGAATGCTAAAGCGGTGTGTGGTGTGGCAAGAGTAACAACAAGGAAGAAAGGTACGGCATGGTGGGATGAGGAGATAAAGAGAACGGTGGAGGAAAAGAGGAAGAAGTGGCTAAAGTGGTTGCAGGATAGGGGTTCAGTTGAAATAAGAACTGAATATGTTGAGAGCAAGAAGCACGTAGAGAGACTAGTGAAGAGGAAAAAGAAGGAGGTAAATGAGGATCTAGGGAGAAAAATGAATGCAAACTACTCTGAAAATAGAGAGTTATTCTGAAAAGAGGTGCGGAAATGTAGAAGTGAAAGAAATGGGATGGTGTGAAGGATGCAGGTGGTAGATTATTAACCCATGGAGATGAAGTAAGGACCAGATGGGAAGAATATTTTAAAAGCCTGATGAATGGGAATGGAGAGAGCAGAGCAGCTGTAAACATGATTGGTTTGAGGGTGTGCAGAGAAGGAATGCAGTGCCAGGAGACGTGACACTTGCACAGGTGAAGAGTGCTGTGAAACGGCTGAAAAATGGGAAAGCAGCTCGGGTTGATGAGGTGAATGCAGAGATGCTTAAGTGTAGTGGAGAGAATGGAATGAAGTGCTTGTTGGAGATATGTAAGAAGGCATGGATGAGTGAAACTGTGCGTGGAGAGTGGAAAAAGGCTGTGATTGTACCCTTGTACAGAAATAAAGGTGAGCGAAGTGAGTGCAAGAATTATCGTGGCATAAGCTTACTGAGTGTATACGGAAGGTATATGGAAGAATTATTATAGAGAAAGTAAGAGAGATATATGTAGTCCTAGTGAGTGATGAACAAGGAGACTTTAGGAGTGGTAGAGGATGTGTGGACCAAATATTTGCAGTGAGACGGATAGTAAAGAAGGCTTGTGAGAAGGACCATAAGGTGTTTATGGCATTCATGGATCTGGAAAAAGCATATGGCAAAGTGGACAGAGAAGGATTGTGGAAAGTTTTGCGCATGTACGCTGTAGAGGGTAGGCTGCTAGGTGCCGTCAGGAGTTTTTATGAGTGTAGTGAAACATGTGTAAGGGTTAATGGGCATCTAAGTGAATGGTTCTCGATCAGTGTGGGCGTGCGACAAGGTTGTGTGATGTCCCCATGGTTGTTCAATATATATATATATATATATATATATATATATATATATATATATATATGGATGGGATGATGAGAGAAGTAAAAACAAGAGTAATAGAGAGAGGGATGGCATTGGTAATCAAAGGTGATGGATGGAATATCTCAAATTTGTTGCATGCTGATGATGCAGTACTGCCTGAAAGTAACGGACAAGAATTTGGTAGGCTAGTGCAGAGTTTTGCTGATGTCTGTAAGTGTCGTTCCTTGAGAGTAAATGTAGAAAAAAGTAAAGTGATGGTCATTGAGAGAGAAGGTGACTCACAGTGCAATGTAACAGTGAATGGAGAGAGACTGATGGTGAGTTCAAATACTTGGGTACAGTGATAGAAAAGAGAGGAAAATGTGCAAAAGAAGTTGAAAGTAGAGTGACACAAGGAAGAAAAGTAGCCGGTGCAATGAAGGCCTTGATAAGAAACAGAGGCTTGAGTGTTGCAGCTGCACGAGGCTTACATGAAGGAGTGTTAGTGCCAACTTTAACATATGGATGTGAGACTATGGAGTCGCATGAAAATGAAAAGTCAAGAGTAAGAGCAGTGGAGATGGGACTGCTGAGGAATGTATGTGGAGTACAGAGGGTGGATAGGATACGAAATAATGTGATTCGTGAAAGATGCGGAGTGAGGAAGGCAGTGGACACCAGAATTGAAGAGAGTGTAGTGAGATGGTATGGTCATGCGGAGAGAATGGATAACAATAGAGTGGTGAAAAAGGTATATCTGAGCGAATTCGAAGAAGGGAGGAGGCGAGGTAGGAGAAGGTGGAGAGATATGGTGAATGAATGTGTAAGGAAGAGAGGTTTGGAATTCGGTGAGGCTAGGGAACTGACAGGAGATCGAGCTGGCTGGGTGAATTTTGTGAGACGTGCATGATCGGGGATTTTTGGCACCCCTTTTTAACGTGGCAGCGTCTGGATTGACTCTGTCAGATACGAACGTGGTGAATGTTTTTGGCGTATCCGATAGAGCCAGGATTCCGGGGGCTTGAATGACGAGTGAATGGAAGCATGTCCCATTGGATTGGGCAATTTTGGGCTGTATGGACACCGCTACTCCTCACCCTGCCCTAGGGTGGGAAAAGATGTCCGGATGATGATGATGATGATGATGATGATGATGATGATGATGATGATGATGATGATGATGATGATAATAATAATAATAATAAAAAAAAAATAATAATAGTAATAGTAATCAGCAGATGTAGTAGTAGTAGTACTAGTAGCAGCAACAGTAGTAGTAGTAGTCGTGCAACTATCACTGCCATGGAATATAGATGTTAATGATGTTTCAGAGACCACTTGCCATCCCAGCACACCTCCTGGACCTTCTGCCCCCTCAGATCCCTCCCCTAACCTCTCTTCTGACTCACCAGAACATTCCTCTCATACTTCCTCCAACCCATTTCTTAATCCTTCTCTTGATCCTTCTCTTAACGCTGCTCAGGTAGAGCCGGGTCTCTGAGCCCCCCCCCCCAAGTTTGTTTGGTAAACTACCTTCTAATCTCCCGGGTACCCTGAACGCCCCAACAGCTGCCTGACTTTTTGTACCCATGTAAGGGGTGAAAGGGCAATTTCGAGCTCTTCTCCGTTTCCGGTGTAGGGGGGGGGGAGGTCCGTGAGACCCACCTCTACCTTTTTTGTGTGCTTTATTTTGTTCCCTGATTGCAAATAAGGTCGCAGCTTCAGGCATCCCAACATCACATCATGAAGCTCCATGTTGCTACTGCCAGCTGCACCATACAAAGTTACAAATAGATTTTGTTTTCATTTTTTCCCTGAATATTTAAAAAATGAACTTTTTTGTTATATATTTTTTTAAATATTGGTAAAAACATATAATGAATTAAGAATTACCTTTATTTACATGGCTGTATTGCATATACATTGAAGAATGTCATACCATGTTTGGATCTGTCATGAATAAAACAAAAGTGTGTTTTCTGACCTTGTTTCTGACCTGGGTCTGGTAGACCCAGGTCTACCTGAGGCGAAAGGGAGGACAAAGGTCTACCTGAGCATTCTCTTTATCCCACTCATAACACCTTTCCAAGCTCTTCTGATAACCCTCCTAACCTCTCACCCAAGCCTGTTCCTAACCCCTCTCCCAACCCTTCTCCTAACTTCTCACCAAAGCACTCACCTAATCCTTTACCAATCCCAAAGTCTACTCCCTCTACTAAGCCCTATCATGACTCCTTTCCTAGCCTCTCTCCTAGCCCATCCCCCAATCCCTCGCCAATCCCAATGCCTAGCCCCTCCACCAAGCCATCTGCAGACCCCAGCACTGAACCAGACAACTCTACTGTACAGCTGCCAACCCTCCTAAAAAAGGTTAGTTGTGTGAGTCAATGCAAAGGCAGAGGGGCTGAGAGGCAGGGTGGAGGAAGGGTGTAGGAAGGGTGTGGGAAGGATGGAGTGAGAGGAGTATGAAGGATGAAGAGGGAGAGTGAAGGAAGGGATAAGAGGAATGGTGACTAGGTGAGTACACAGGAAAGCAAACAGCAACAGACCTTATGGTCCTTTCGAGGCTGTTTGGTACAGAGTAGACTATGACTACAAGATCTAACTCTACATGCTGAAGGATAAGGATAGTAAAGCAAGAAGGCTCCCCCCGCCTCCAAACCCTCCAGCCAAAACTGGCAAGAAAAAGTGAGAAAAACCACCACGCAGCATGGAAAAACTGACATGGAAATTTCATAGGAAAGACTGAAAAGGAAAACTACATTCTATAATACATTATCTATAAGCTACAAGTATGAATAACCTGAAAGAGAAAATAGTAAAGTACAATGAGTAATTGAATAAATAAATAACTAATGCATGTCGCTGTGCGGGTACGTTGATTTGACAGGGCGTCTGAGACACAGTGTGGAAATTGCACAGTGCACAGTGTGGATATTCAGGGGTGGTGTGGCAGCCTTGCCTGGCGCTATTAAGGTAGGGAGCAGTCAATCAGGCCCTGTAGGACTACATATTATATTTACAAATCATAATAGATAGATAGATAAATAGATAGATAGACAGCCCTCTGCGAGCCTGGGAAAAGGAAATGAGGTTTGCAAGTTACACTGAGGAAAGCTGACGACAGCGGCCAGTAAGGAGATGATGCAGTTAGCTGTCAGCAGTCCTCTCGTGAACAAAGATCTAGTCCATCCACGAGGAACACACGTGACACACCCCTGCTACACCAGAATTTAGGAAAGAGAGAGGCATACGGAGGTTAGCCTCAGAACAGGCAGGAGGAGAAGGGGACAAGCGATACTAGAGGCAGGTCGAAGGGGAGCAGGGCTTAGCAACTCAGAGACAGAGAGAGAGAAGGAGCGAGACTCTATATTCCGCTCTGTGTGAGAGACTTGTTAATATTTCCAAGACAAATAAAAATAGTCCCATACTATTCTTTACCTCTCCTGTAACTACATGACAAATGGGAAGCTACTCCAAGCTATAAAGACCGCTCGTCCATAAATCTAAAATATATATATAACTCAACCACAAATGGAACCTACACAGTCTTTTATGACACAAAGTCATTTATGACAGCCCCAGCTCCATTCATTCCACTGAGACTAGGAACTTTCCCATGCAGAACAAGCAAACAAGTCACCTCCTGAAGCAATGACCCCTGGTACATTAAAAAAAATCCTGATGGTGGCCATGTAACTAACAGGGACCATCAGTGATTCACAGCCCATCACAGGTCGATAGTATGAGTAGTGACCGTTAACTTAGGGCTATCTGTGCATATCCTAGTCTGTGCATATACTATATTTGCGTTTAAAAAATTGATCCAGGCTCTAAAACACTAAAATAAAATAAAACAGAAAATCATAAGTACACAAGTGTTTTATTCAGGAGTAAACATGTTAAGCTGGGGGTTGGATGCCAAATACTTATCCAGGCGACCTTTAAAGGTTTGTACTATATTACAATATACGTTGGAGGGCAGTTTATTCCATATATTTACAACTCTATTGAAGAAGAAATGCTTAGCTTCATGCGACTGGAATCGTTTGCCAATTATTTTATGCCCATTGCCTCTAGCGTAGGTCGAGTGATCAACTATGAAGTATTTATCGACAGCCATGTTATCATGTCCTTTGAATATCTTGAATACTTGAATTAAATCTCCTCGTATCCTCCGTTTTGTAAGGGTAAAGAGATTCAGGGCTTCCAAACGTTCCTCGTACGGTTTATTTCTCAATCTAGGTATCATCTTTGTCGTCCTTCACTGCACTCTTTCATGCTTTTCAATATCCTTTTTATAATACGGTGACCAAAACTGAACACAATACTCCAAATGCGGGTGTGCTAAGGAAATATACAAAGTGAGGATGTTGATATCGGATATATATTCAAATGCTCTGCCTATGAACCCAGTCAATTTGTTGGCTTTTTTCACAGCTTCTGTACATTGTTTGCTTGGTTTCATATCATTTGTTATTATAACTCCTAAGTCTTTTTCATGGTTTACCCTATCAAGCTGGACATTATTCATGCTATAACTTGCTCTTACATTTTTACTGCCAATGTTTAACACTTTGCATTTATCAATATTGAAATTCATTTGCCAGACTTGGGCCCAGTTAAACAGTTGATCAAGATCTCTCTGAATTGCCTGTCTTTGCAGTGCTGTATCTGTTCTGTTACCTATTTTAGTATCATTAGGTGGTGGCGACCATCATCCACTCACTTGATGTAGTGCTACTTACTTCTTCCTCAGCCTTTATCATTCTTTTTCTGTGCCTGCCCTCCTCTCTTCCTATTTCTCCCATCTTTCCTGTCACTACTTAATGCTTTTCTTTCCGTTACAGGTGGCTTTACATTGAGTGACAAGCCAAATGATTTCCTGTATGCCAAGAAACCATTTACAATGCTGGGTGGTAACCATATAACCAAACCATACGTGCTCCCTACGTGTCAAGTGGGTTGGTGGAGGGTTAGTGCCCCTTCCTGTAAAACAAATAACTCAGAGTCAAATGGCCATCCCATAGGGATTATGGCGTCTGGCAATAGATAGATAGCAAATTTTGAAATCTTACAACACAATCCTTCGTCAGTATCATTCACATATATTAAGAAAAGAATAGGACCTAACACTGAACCCTGCGGCACTCCACTTGTAACGTTTATCCAGTCTGACTCTTTTCCATTTATTATAACTCTTTGTTTTCGTCCGGTGAGCCAATCTTCTACCCACCCGAGAACACTGCCGCTGAAACCGTGTGCCTTTAGCTTCTGAAAGAGTCTTTTGTGTGGAACTTTGTCAAGAGCCTTTTGAAAATCGAGGTAGACCACATCAACAGATTTAGTCTCGTCATACAGGTTCAGTATATCATTGAAAAAGTCCAGCAGATTCGTAAGGCAAGAGCGATTATTACGAAAACCATGTTGCGAATCTTATATGAGATCGTTTGTTTCTAAGTGTTTTACAAACTTGTCTCTGATAATAGTTTCAAGCAATTTGCAAACCACTGATGTTAAACTAATTGGGCGGTAGTTTTCTGGTTGGGCTCTGTTGCCCTTTTTGAATATTGGGGTTACGTTAGCAAGCTTCCATTCATGTGGCACCTTACTGCTCTTAAGTGATAAGTTAAAAAGTTCAGCTAAAGGCTTTGATATTTCATTCTGTAGTTCCTTCAATACACGTGGTGATATTTTGTCCGGTCCTGGTGCTTTATTCTCTTTTAATCTGTTTATTGCAAGCAGTACGTCGCGATCGCTGACTGTAATGTCAGTGATTATGTTGCCCTCTTCTATAGGAATGGGGGAAACAGTAGGAATTGTTTGTATATTTTCTGTTGTAAATACTGACGCGAAGAAAGTATTAAGAATTTTCCCCATCATTGTTTCATCACCAGTGTGCTCTCTGTTATCTGTGACTAAGGGACCGATTGATGGAGTTATTACCTTTTTGCTTCTTATGTAGCTGAAAAATTCTTTGGGATTTAATTTACTGATACTTGCAATATGTGTCCCAAGATTTTTCTTACTGCATTTAATTAATTTTTTGGCTTTTCGTCGAAGGGCATCGTATTCATTTTTATCACTTTGACTCTTTGTGGTATTAAATTTCTTATATGCAAGTTTTTTTGCTTCTAGACAATGTTTAATGTTGGAGTTCCACCATTTGGGTTTAGAATTTTTGGCAGGTCTTCTGTTGTGCATAGGAATACATAATTTGATGGCACTGTTGAGAGTTTCTGTAAAGTAACTCCACGCGTCATTGATATCTAAAGGTTCAACAATGGGATGCCAGTCAACTGCACCTGCAATTGCCTTTAATTTCTTAAAATTTGCTCTCTTAAAGTCGGGCACTTTCTCACAACTGGCCTTGACACTGTCTTCACTGAATTTAATGTTAAATGTAACTATGCGATGATCACTTGTACTGAATTCTTCTCCTACAATAACATTACTCACTACATTTTCTGATGTAGCTAAGACAAGATCTAGGATGTTAGCTCCAGGAAGGGAGGAGGGGGAGGGTAAGGGAAGGGAGGGTATGAAGGAGGGAGGAGGGGGAGGGTAAGGGAGGAGAATGTTGTCCCTACACCCTTGGGGGACAAGGAGCTAGAGGGAGTTAAAAGGCATTAGGGAATGACGAATGGAAGAGAGAATGGGAATGGGGGGGGGGGGCAGTGGAAAGGAGGGTAAGGAAAAGAAAAGTGAAGGGAAGGGAGAAGACAGAGGAAATTTCAAAAGAGAGTACAGACAGGCTACTGCAATGAACTGTGAGAAGGAGATGGAGAGGTAGGGAAAAGTGAGAGGAGTGAGGGAAAGCAGGGTGAGATGAGGAAGGATGGAGATAAGAGGGAGAGAAAGGCAGATGGTTAGAGGAAGGCTGAGGGGCCTGGGTTGGAAGGGTGGGGTGAGAGAGAGGAGTGGTAAAGTGGATTTAGGGGGAAGGGGTAAATGAGAGGTGTGAGAGATAGGGTGAGAGGAAATTAGGGTAGTGGTGTCACTGTGGTAAGGGATGTACAAAGGAGTACAAATGAAAGCAAACAGCAACAGACCTCATGGTCCTTTCGAGGCTGCTTATTACAGAGTAGACTACGACTACGAGATCTAATTCTACATGCTGAAGGATAGTAAAGCAAGAAGGCTCCCCCGCCTCCAAACCCTCCAGTTAAAACTGGCAGGAAAAAGTGTGAAAATCCACCATGCAGCATTGAAAAATTGATATGGAAATTTCATAGGAAGGACTGAAATGGAAAAGTTACTTTCTATAATACTTTATATATATGATACCAGTTTGAATAACCTGAAAGAGAAAGTAATAAAGAAAAATGAATAATCAAATAATAAAACACTAAGGCACGATATTATCTACCGGTGCGTTGAGTTAACAGGTCGTCTATAGAGACACCTTTAGATAGATATGTAACTGGATTATCAGTCGTTATAAATACCCTCACATGGGTTGGTGGATTTCAATATTTTATTCTGGATAACATCACTCATTTTTAGTGATCCTGGTGACATCGTAAAGTCTGAGACCATAATAACTGTCCGTAGTCAGCCTTTCACTGCTGCTGGTGCATCTAAACAGACATTTGGGCTAACACCACATATTTTCTTTAGCCAAGGAAAACTACCCTAGACAAGTTATAAAGGAGGAGTCCACACATCGATTTTCCTGGTCTTCCTTTCAGAATGCCACAAAGTTCCGGTGCCAAAGCTTCCTACCCTTCACTCACTGACACTCAGGAAGAAAGACAAGGAGGAGATGCTTGAAGCCGAGTAGCTTCACCAATCTGAAACAAATGCTGCCTCTGGTCTCGTGTTCCACGTCAAAACTTTATCAAAAACTCACTCGAGGCTACTCTTATGTTAACCTTGAATGCTGCCGAGTCCGCTGACGTGAACGCCGCAGAGTTCTGGTGTTTTGATAAGAGTGGGGAAAACTCAACGCTGACCCTTACCACCAGCACGGACCCCACCACCCCTGCAACCATCACCAACCCTGCAACCACCACCACCCCTGCAGCCACCACCACCCCTGGAACCAACACCAACTTTGCAACCACCACCAGCCTGCAACCATCACCAACCCTGCAACCACCACCAACCCTGCAACCATCACCAACTATACTAAGCATGATAACAGCACACAGGTGGTGGTTCACAGAATCAAAATTCAGGTTAGCTGCCGTGTTATGGGTCTACATGTGTGTGTGTGTGTGTGTGTGTGTGTGTGTGTGTGTGTGTGTGTGTGTGTAACACTTAACACTGGTATAAATGTACTAATTCTGACATAAAGTCCAGCACATCATTACTAATGAAGGCACTCGAGTGTGAAATAGTAAGATGTTGCCACAATATCCAGTGATGTTCTACAGATGTGTAATGCCTTCAGTCCCATGATGTAGCCTTGTACAGCATTTTCTTCTTGCTACCTTCACACCATTGTACTGAACCTAAGATAAGTACATTATAGTGAAGAGTTTAATGAAGGATGTACGAAATCCCTCGTGGTGGAAAAGGCTTTCCCATACTAAATGAAATCTGGTGAAGGTTTAAAAAAAAAAAATGCGAAATATCCAAAGGGGTCAAATGCCACATGCCACTAATACATGATATTTTGTTCCTGTTGCAGCTAGGGCGAGAACGGATGAAGATCAGTATGACCAACGGGGACCAGATCACAGAGACGGAGCCAGGCAAGTGCCCAGTCCTCTCCTTGGAGTTCCCTGATCTGATGTTGGAGATGACATTGTCTGTCTGGTGGTTCCTATGGGTCCATGACGTACTGCACGACACGTGAGTATTACCACATACCTCACCACTCCATATAACACCACCACCAGAGAGTGTGTTTTATACTAAGCATATACACTGTACTCAGGCCACAAATTGACACACGAAGCCACCAGTCACCCCTCTCTCTCTCTCTCTCTCTCTCTGCTGCCATAGATATCCATCATCATCATCATCATGATCATCATCATCCAGACCTCTGTTCCCACCTAAGGATGGTATGCAGTAGGATTCAGAGTGCAAAAACTCAGTGATAAAAGGATGGGTGATGCCAATTAACGGGCCACACTCACATTCGCTGACCATTCAAGCCCCAGACTCCTGATTCCACCCCACAGGCATAAACACCCACACTTACACGCTTCATACCATTTGTCACCTACAGCCACATAAACTTACTAGTGATAAAGAGAGAAACCTGTACTGTACACAGGAAAAATCATCTGATAAATTACCAATATGCCGGAAATCGAACCCGGGACTCTCAGGTGAGAGCCAGGCAGCAAACCACTACACCGCGACCAGGTAAAAGTTAACTCACGTTGTCACAATCTTGTAACCAACGTCCCTCCGCCCCCACTGTGGGCATCAAGAGGATGAGTTAACCCCCTGGCACTCGGGCAAGTAGATGCTTTTAATCTATCCCAAGCACTTACAGCAAGTCAGAATGAAGAGAGAACCTGTACTGTACACAGGAAAAATCACCTGATAAATTACCAATATGCTGGGAATCGAACCCGGGACTCTCAGGTAAGAGCCAGGCAGCATACCACTACACTGACTTGCCGTAAGTGCTTGGGATAGACGTTGGTACAACTTAAGTTACCTTTTCCCTGGTCGTGGTGTAGTGGTATGCTGCCTGGCTCTCACCTGACAGTCCCGGGTTCGATTCCCGGCATATTGGTAATTTATCAGATTACTAGTGATAGCTTCTCATTACAGCTTTTAGTCGAGAACTATGAGGTGTAAGGCGCCAATTTTAGCCAATTACGTCTGGAGAGAGAGAGAGAGAGAGAGAGAGAGAGAGAGAGAGAGAGAGAGATTGTACACTTCCTAAGACTCACAAAGTAAATGATTCTCTCTCTCTCTCTCTGCCATAAAATGCCATAGGTTAGAACCACACTTAAGAATGGGTCTTCACATACTGTAGTAGTTGCACTGAATGTGGGTGTAGGTGTATCACTTTCATGAATAACATTTTTACTTGCACAGCCAAGGACTTTTAAATTGTGTTATGCCATAATACTTTTTTCTAATTTTGATTCCTTGTGCACCAAAATTTAACTTAAACATGCAGTTCCTTCCTTCATCCTCCGTAACCAAATGTAACTTAAAAACGCCATTTCTTCCTGCTTTTATTCTTCGTAAGTGAAGAAAGCTTCTCCCAAACCTTACTTCTAATATCATTCTTACGCCAACATCTAACATCCACCCTTTCCCTGCTGCTAACAAACTTTTCCGTCTTTCTAACAGCCCCTGTCTCCTCAAAAGCCCCTCCCCTCTATTTCTTACCTTCTCCTCCCTTCTACTTTCAATCCCCCTTCTCTCGTCTACTTCCAACATTTTCTTCCCCTCCACTTTTAACCTTCTCATAACCTATGCTCTTAACCTACCCTTTCACCTGTTCTGACACTCCTACTTCCTGAGTTCCTAACATCACACTCTCATGCCACGTCCCTGGATCCAGATTGCTTCTGCTCTTTCTACCAAGCTCCTTCATTCACCCCAACCATCTTCTCCTCTTACCCCTATCCCTAGCCATCTACCCCTTCCCTACTTCTAACCCCTTCCTCACCTCCCTCCATTTGCTGATAACCCTTTTAACTTATCCCTTGCTTTTAACCTCATTCCCTCAGAAAGACCTCGATACATTGTCCAAATGGTCTAAAACTTGGCAAATGGAATTTAACGTTGAAAAATGTAAAGTACTTAACGTAGGCAAGACCATTGGAGATACTAAATACAGCTTAGATAACAAAGAAATTAGCAAATCGGAATGCGAGAGAGATCTAGGAGTTATGATTAGTAACGACCTTAAACCTAGGCAACAGTGTATTAATGCGAGAAATAAAGCAAATAGGGTCCTAGGATTTATTTCGAGAAGCGTGAGCAATAGATCATCTAAAGTAATACTAAAACTTTATCTAGCATTAGTAAGGCCACATTTAGACTACGCAGTACAATTCTGGTGTCCTTACTATAGAATGGATATTAATTCGTTAGAAAATGTACAGAGAAGAATGACTAAAATGATACATGACGTCCGGAACATGTCATATGAAGACAGACTGAAAAGACTAAGTCTGCATTCGCTAGAGAGGCGTAGAGTAAGGGGAGACTTAATTGAGGTGTTTAAGTGGATGAATGGTATAAATAAGGGAGATATTAGCAAGGTACTTAAAGTGAGCATACAGGATAGAACTAGAAATAATGGTTTCAAACTAGAAAAATTCCGTTTCAGTAAGGAAATCGGTAGAAATTGGTTTGGTAATAGAGTAGTAGACGAATGGAATAAGCTACCTAGTAAAGTAGTTGCTGCCTCTTCCATTGAGAGTTTCAAGCATAGGCTAGATAAGCATATGACAAATAAAGGGTGGATATAGAATAAAGAAAACCTTATAACCAATACTAATTCAAAAAATTTTTCTTTTCAGGTTACACTATGATAGTCTCTATTCTCCTTTTACACTTTCCTGTAAAATGTCCACGCCAGTTTTTCTATACGGCGTGGTGTTCTTTCTGACTTTTTCCTGCCGGCTTCGGCTGGAGGGTTTGGAGGGCGGGGGAGAGCCTTCTTCTTTGCTGTCCTTATCTCATTCTAGTAGTTCAGTTACTCTTCTAGGAGCTGCCTAGCATGGGCCAACCGGCCTACTGCAGTTATCCTCTCTTCTTATGTTCTTATGTTATCATAACCCCACCGTTCCCTCTTCCACATGCACTAACCCTGCTCTCTCTTTCCCTTCCATGCTCTCACAGGCCTCATCTACCCCCTGCGGCAGCTCTCCCCTCTCACGTGACTCAGCACTTTCATGCCTCTGACTCAGCCCTTCATTGTATCTAAACTACCGTCCCCTTACGCTAACCTTGGCCCACTCCTAGTAAGCTTGCCCTCCCCTGTTAACAGTTCAGCCTTCACCTTCCCCCGACTCAGCCAGTCTTGTACGCACCAATGAGCTTTCCCTTTTATAATGATATCTAGTTTTTACAAGCCCCAAACTCTGTCATCTCTGTCCCAAACTATGCCTTCCCCTGCCCCAAACATCGCCTTCCCTTGTCCCAAACTCCACCATCCCCGGTCCCAAACTCCTTCCCGTACCCCAAACTCCTCCTTCCCCTGCTCCAAACTCCACATTCCTCTGCAACAAACTCCGCCTTTCCCTGCCCCAAACTCAGTCTTCCTCTGCCCCAAACTCCATCCCCTGCCACAAACTCCTTCCCCTGCCCCACACTCCGCCCTCCCCTGCCCTGAACTCTTCCTTCCTCTGCCCCAAAATCTATCTTCCCCTGCCTTAAATTCTGCCTTTCCCTTCTCTAAATTTACCTTCTCGTGCCCCAAACTCAACCTTCCTGTGCCCCTGGGTCTGCCTTCCTCTGCCCATAATCCAGTCCACACCTGCCCATTCCTGCTCCTAACTGTATCTTTACCCTAACCCTACAGAACCATCCCTTACCCCAACCTACCTTTATCCCTGTCATATCCAACTTATAACCCTGCCTTACCTTGCCTTTCCCCTTACCTCACCCTTAACCCAACCACCTGCACTCTACCCCTAACCCTTCCATGCCTTACCTAAACCTCCCCAAAACTTACCCTAACCCTGTCATGGCCTAACTTTCCCTTATTCCTAACTTCCTGCCCTGCAGAATGTGGAAGTGGCAACATACCAAACACAGCCCCCAATCCAGTGCCACTCCTTAGCGGCATCCAGGCTGGGGAAGATGCACTGGAGGCTGAGATCCACTTCCAGCCACCCAGGCGTGGTAGGCCGTGGGCACTTAGCCTAGTGTTCTGGAGAGCAAGTAGGAACCACAACGAGACTGAAGCACATTTACAGTACAATGCGGAATATGATATTGATGATGCCCTGCTTATGAATTGTCACAGGGAACGTCAGGCCACATCTCCTATGACATCCATCGAACACCTGACTATACCACGCTCTATCAAACTACTGTACAGGTCAGTTGCAGAGAGAGAGAATCACACACAAGTGGTAACCTAGCGGCTGTAGCAATGAGCTGGCAATTTTTATGATCATTGTTTCAAAGGGGAAGTTACTGCAATTTTCGTTACATCTATTTGGCAGGTAAGCACAGCCTCATATGGACTTCTTTCAAACCTTTTAAAAACTTGAGGCTCGTCTTCTCTCACAGCAGATCCAATATGCTATAGAAGTAGTAGTAGTAGTAGTTGTAGCAGCAGCAGTAGTAGTGGTGGTAGTAGTAGTAGTAGTAGTAGAATTAATAATAATAATTGTAATAATAATAATAATAATAATAATAACAACAGAAATATTAATAATAATAATACTGTCTATATCTATTGCCAGACGCCTTAATCCGTAAGGGGTGGCCAAAAACAAATCGCCTCCACGTTGCGCTGTCCCCCACAATTCCACTGCCCTGCTCCCAGTTCACACACCCCTCTCTAACGTACCTCCCCATTCCATCCCTCCATCTCATCCTCGGCCTCCCTCTCCCTCTCCCCCTCTCCACCTCACTCACATACACTCTCTTCATCAGTCTCTCACTCTCCATCCTCTCCACATGGCCAAACCACCTCAATGTGTTTCTCCTAACGCTTCCTATCACGTCCTCGTCCACACCACAACGCTCCTTCACATCCTTATTTGTCAGTCTGTCTTTCCATGTGACTCCACATGCGCCTCTCAAATAACTCATTTCCACTGCTCTCATTCTTGACTTCTGTCCCTCCAACAAGGTCCAGGCTTCACTTCCATACATTAGAGTTAGTATCACAATACTGTCATGTAGTAGCTTTTTCACTTCCATGCACACTTCCGTTTTTTATCATTGCTTTCAAGGAACCAGCAACCTTTCTTCCTTGTTGTACTCTTTTAGGCACTTCACCCTCTAAACTTCCATCCTTACTCATCACATTATCCAAGTATTTAAAAGCATTCACATTTTCCATTTCCTCCTTACCCAGCCTCACTGTACATTCATTGACTTCACTGCTCTCGAAGACCATAACTTTATTCTTCCCTACATTCACCTTTAGATTCCGTTTCTTACACACTCTCCCAGACTAATCCACAAAGCCTTGCAGCTCCCCCTCGTCTTCACTTAACAACACAGTATCATGTGCAAACAACAGTACAGGGAGTTTCCAAACACTGCCCTCTCTCACTAGGGTCGCTCCAACATCCATTGCCCTACCTTGTATCTTTTTAGTAACCCCATCCATATACAGAGTGCATAAGCACTGAGACATGACACATCCCTGTTTCAATTCGACCTTCAAAAAGAAAGAGTCACGCAGTTCACTATCCACATGCACTGGAGCCTTAGCACTCTCATACATACTCTTCACAGCATTCAACAACTTCCCATCTACTCCATATATTCTTGATACTTTCCACAATGCTTGTCTATTCACTGTCATATGCTATCTCCAAATCCATGAAGGCCGCATAAAACTTGTTTCCCTTCTCTAGAAACTTTTCTACCAAAGATCTAAGTATGAATATCTGATCTACACCACCTCTTCCCTTCCGAATACCTCTCTGTTCTTCTCCAACTAATTCCTCTGTTATTTCCGTAATTCTGTCAATAGTGTATCCTACCATATACTTTTCCTGTTACACTAAGAAGACAAATGCCCCTGTGATTACCACACACTTCTTTTGTCCCTTTTCCTTTGCACAGGTGGATAATTATACCTGACTTCCAATCCTCCAGAACTCTGCCTTCCTCCCAGACCAATCCGCTCATCTTCCACATCCATTCTACTACTGTCTCTTCCCCACGCTTCAGCATTTCACCACACACTCCATCAATTCCTGGGGCTTTCCCCATTTTAACATTCTTCATTGCTTCCACAACTTCCATCCTACTGATTTCTTCCTCTCTTCTCTGATCCCCCGTTCTCCCTGTCATTCCCCAGCCACTTATACTCGCGTTACTTTCATTCTCCATGTTCAAAAATTCCTCAAAGTGTTCTCTCCATCCACCCACTTTCCCCCCCTTCTCCGCTAGTAGTCTACCATCTTTATCCTTCACTCCCTGACTAACTTCTTTGACACCCTGTCTGACTCTCTTTACCTCTTTCCAGAACATTTTCTTACATTCCCTCAACCTTACACTGAAATTCCTTCCAAATTCCTCATCCACTCTATTCCTACTCTTTCTTACTAATCTTTTCACCTCTCTTTTCCTCTCTACACATAACTCTCTCTCCCATCTCTCAACTTCTTCCATGCCCCTGTTTCTCATCCACTCACTATATGCTTTCTTCTTTTGTGCCACAGCCTGTCTCACCTCTTCATTCCACCATACTGTTCCCTGCACCCCCTTTTGTCTTCTCTTTACTCCACACACCACCTCACATGCTGCACAAATTTCTTCTGTGAATATCTTGTACACAGCTTCCATGTCCCCCATCTGCTCCAGTCCATATTTACCCAGTCGCTCCTCGACTTCTCTCTTATATTCTGCCTTATTTCCATTCTCTTGTAACCTTTCCACCCTCCTTGTATGAACTACTTCCTCCTGTCCTTCCCTTCTTGTATTTCTCCATTTCACTTGGACCTTGATTCTCAGTACCACCAAATGGTAGTCAGAAAGTCCACTCCCGCAACCTCTATATGCTCTTGCATCCATTACACACCTTCTCATCCTTTCATCCACACACATAATCAATCATTGCCTCCCGTTCATTCAGTTCACCACCCACCCTTCCCATCACTCGCCACATACACTGGGTCACAAAAGTATCAGTGCACAACATACGTGAAGCATTTTGGACCACAGAACGAAGGTCACTGAAATATTAGTATCCGACCTACCACACGTTGGTAGCCCTGATGTCGGGAGGTGTCATACATCGCCAACTAGCAATATCCTCTTGAAACATATAGCAAATGTAATGTTTATATAAACAGACACTGATGATACACAATGAGACGTTGGTATTGTCAGCAGTTGTTCGAACCTTTTCGGTAGGCATCGCACCCCCTGTGCACCGATCCGAGTGTACACCTATGGATCATTTTGTGCCTGAAGAGGGTATTGGCTATCCTCAACCCCCTCCCGGCACAAATGTACACTAAAGCACTGCCATTTTCATCTCTCTCAGCTGGCACACTCCACTTACCAACTACTCCATTCACCTTCACACTTCCTACTTTCCATTCATAACTCCAATAAAAAACCCTCTCTCGTTCCTTTCAAACTTTTCCATGCACGCTTCCACGTTTGTCCAGAACTTTTCTTTCACTCTGCTTGCACGATCTTGCGTTGGCGCATGCACGCACACAATCACCCAAATTTGTAGTAATAATTTTAAATAAAATAATAATAAAAAAAAATAATAATAACAACAATAATATTATTATTATCACGATAATAATAACTGTAATAATAATGATACCACTACACTACTACTACTACTAGTAGTAATAATAACAACAACAACAACAACAACAATAATAATAATAATATCAATATTAATATTTAAATTAATTTTAATAAAGATAGAAAAGCATTCTGGAGCCGAATCTTAATCGCCTGCCAGAATATGCTGCTTGTCAAGTCCAAGATTTTGGCCATATCTTGATGCCCTGAAGGTTTCATGTTGATATCTCAAGCCGTTCATGAGATATAATGGTGCTAAAGGTGGGCGATAAAAACTAGTTGACCTTTGGCGGCCATTTTGGTGACCTTGACCTAGACCCTAAGTGCCCATTCTCGACCTCATCCAGGATTTTGGCCATATCTTGATACCCTGAAGGTTTGATATTGATAGCTCAAGCCGTTCGTGAGATATAATGGGAACACACACACACACACACACACACACACACATACACACACACACAACACAACACACACACACACACACACACACACATACACACACACACAACACAACACACACACACACACACACACACACACACACACACACACACACACACACACAGGCAGGCAAAAACATTATCGCTCCGCCTTCTAAAAGGTGGGCGATAATAATAATAACAATAACACCAAAAGAGTGTTATGCCAATGCATAGGCTAAACACACACACACACACACACACACACACAGACTATGGCACATGGGAGGCAAAGGCACTGTTCACGTAGGTCAGTTTCAAACCAGGTAATTAATATGAACAAGGCATTGGTGGTAAGTATATATGGAGGCCCTTCAGCCACAGCAAGCACCTGGGGAGGCCCGCTGGCTCTGGGGGCTGTGGCCTCTGCTGCAGGGGAAGGCCAACAGGGTAGGGCTGCGGCCTCTGGTCCTGGTGGAGCCCGTCAGCACCTGGGGTGGCCCGGGCCGGAGGGACTGGATCCCGGGCCTGGGGGACGCTTCATCTGGTCCGGACTCAGGTGGGGAACCTCTAGGCCTAGGGGAGAGACTCCAGCCTTCCAGGGAGAGAGTTGGAAAGAATGGCAACTCGCTCTAACCCCAGGTTGGTGGGTCGAGGCAGGGGTGACTCCTGTCATCAGAAGCAGCCCCGTCGGGCACTGCCTGTGCTCCTACATGGATCAAGGGTGCGGGGACACTCCTGTCAAAGGGCTAGGGCCTCCTGCCCTTGAGACGTCGGGAGGAAGAGGTCGGACGTACTCTCTCAGCTTTTGCCACAGCTCCGACGGAGCGTGCCCTCCCATCGTCAGGTCGGAGTTGTCTGTCCCGGGGACGTCACGAGGACAAGGTCAGACAAACTCTTGCAGCTTACACCACAGCTCCGACAGAGCATGCCCTCCTTCTGTGTGGGAAGGTCTTGTGCCTGTAATGTCAGGAGGAAGAGGTCGGATGTACTCTCTTGGCTCACACCACAGCTCCAACAGAGCGTGCCCTCCTTCAGTTTTGGCAGGGGAATAGCAACCCTAGAGGCTCCTCCTGAGTCCTCAGTCAAATGTGGAGCCGATCCAGAGGACTCAGCATCCGAGGGTATGCTTGGGAGCTTGCCACTGCAAGTCCCACCCCGATTCTGGTGAGCATTCCCTCCACTGGATAGTAGTGTACTTTCCCTGTACATTGCCGGGTGGTCTGGCTGCGCGGAAGAGGGGCGCTGAGTCACGAGGGAGATTTGTTGTTGTTGTCGGGACGTTGAGCCATGTAAATCAACCCCTCTGTCATCTCCTGGTGGGGTGGGTATCACCCTTTCACTCTCTCCTCCTGGGGTGGTGGTGTCGGGTTCACCCTGCCGCGCGTGTATATCAGTCGCCAACTTCTCTTACATCACTTCACAACTTTGCCATTACCACAGCATTTCAGAAAAAGAAAAGAAAATGTTCATTACAGGATGCACAGATACATGGTGAGTACTCTGGTGTATATTTCATGCTGTTTTGCGAGAGCTGAGTTTTGGCAGGAAAGCAGCGCACGGAATTGGTGCATTTCAACTAAATGCCGTGGTCAACGGGTTACAAGAATACTCTCACTACAAGGTGGAGTACTTGCTTAGTGTATATCTGTGGTGGGCAACGCAAACAAAGAAGGACCTTGCGCAAGCCCAATGCGCAATCCACAGTTCACTACCTTGCACAAGCGCAAGTGTGCAATCTGACAAATATTTAGCTTGCACAATGTCGCAAGGCACAAGCGCAAACCATCTGCATATATTTGTAGGAATTACTGTAAAGTATTGAGATATTTAAATAAAATAGCATACTTACCTTGTTACTTTTATTATTTTCTATTATTTGTACTTTGCACAACTGCGTAATCTAATATTTAGCTTGCGCAATGTCGCTAAACGCTAACGCAAATCATTTGCATATATTTGTGGGAATTACTGTAAAATACTGAGATATTTAAATGAATTATACATCTATCTATAGCCCGACGCCCTAATCCCGCAAAGGGTGGCCGCAGACAAAACGCCTCCAAGTCACTGTCACCCACCATTTGACTCCCCTCCCCCCAACTCACCCCCCCCCTCCCTCATATACCTCTCAACTCCATCCCTCCACCTCATCCTCGGTCTTCCCCTCCCTCCACCTCCCCTACATACTTTTACTTATTATTGTTCTATCTATCTATTGCCAGACGCCTTAATCCCGTAAAGAGTGGCCACTGGCCACAAACAAACAACAAATCGCCTCCATGTCATCCTGTTCACCGCCATGTCACTGCCCTGCTCCCAGCTCTCACCCCTCTCTCTCATATACAGTACTTCTCCATTCCATCTCTCCATCTCATCCTTGGCCTCCCCCTCCCTCTCCCCCACTCCACCTCATTCACATATACTATCCTCATCAGTCTCTCACTCTCCATCCTCTCCATATGACCAAAACACCTCAGTGTGTTTCTCCTAACGCTTCCTATTACATCTACATCCACATCACAACGATCCTTCTGAAACTTCCTCATTTGTCAGTCTGTCTCTTCATGTAACTCCACAGGCTCCTCTCAAATAACTCCTTTATTTCTACAGCTCTCACTCTTGACTTGTGTCCCTCCAACAAGATCAAAGCTTCACTTCCACACATTAGAGTTGGTATCACAGTACTGTCGTGTAGTAACTTTATCACTCGTGGAAGTTCAAACTGAAGAGTGAGCGGGCTGTGAAGCAGAGGGACAGGGAAACAAAGGCTGTGATGTTGCCAGTTTTACTTTTATCTGCATTTTGGCAAAACATTTTATTTCATAATTCAATACAGACTTACAACAGTATGTGTAATTCCTTACAAAAATCATTAAAACATATTATTTAAATCAAATATCAACAGCCTAATAACTTATTAGGTTGTGGATATTTCATTTAAATAATATGTTTTAATGATTTTTGTAAGAAATTCCATATGCCACTCTTAATAAATAATCTATCTATCTATCTATCTATTGCCAGACGCCTCAATCCCGTTTGGGGTGGCCACAAACAAAACGCCTCCACGTCGCCCTGTCCCCCGCCATTTCACTCCCCTGCTCCCAACTCACACCCCCCTCTCTCATATACCTCTCCACCCCATCCCTCCATCTCATCCTCGGCCTCCCCCTCCCTCTTCCCCCTTCCACCTCACTCACATACACTCTCTTCGTCAGTCTTTCACCCTCCATCCTCTCCACATGGCCAAATCACCTCAGTGTGTTCCTCCTAACGCTTCCTATCACATCCACATCCACACCACAACGCACCTTTATATCCTCATTCGTCAGCCTGTCTCTCCATGTGACTCCACAGGCTCCTCTTAAATAACTCATTTCCACTGCTCTCTCTCTTGACTTGTGTCCTTCCAACAACGTCCAAGCTTCACTTCCATACGTTAGAGTTGGTATCACAATACTGTCATGTAGTAACTTTTTCACTTCCATGCTCACTTCCCTGTTTCTTATCACTGCTTTCAAGGAACCAGCAACCTTTCTTCCCTGATGTACCCTTTCAAGCACTTCACCCTCCAAACCTCCATCTTTACTCATCACACTACCCAAGTACTTAAACGTACTCACATTTTCCAATTCCTCACCATCCAACCTCGCTGTACATTCACTGACTTCACCTCTCTCAAAGACCATCACTTTACTCTTCCCTACATTCACCTTTAGATTCCGTTTCTTACACACTCTCCCAAACTCATCCACCAAGCCTTGTAGCTCCCCTTCATCTTCACTCAACAACACAGTATCATCTGCAAACAACAGTACAGGGAGTTTCCAAACACTATCCTCTCTCACCAGGGCCACTCCAACATCCACTACCCTACCTTGTACCTCTTTTATTACCCCATCCATGTACAGATTGAATAACCATGGAGACATGACACATCCCTGTTTCAACCCAACTTTCAAGGAGAAAAATTCACTTAGTTCACCATCCACACGCACTGCAGCCTTCGCACCATCGTACATACTCTTCACAGCATTCAACAACTTCCCATCTACTCCATATATTCTTAACACTTTCCACAATCCTTGTCTATCCACCCTGTCATATGCTTTCTCCAAATCCATGAAAGCCGCATACAACTTCTTTCCGTTCTCTAGAAACTTTTCCACTAAAGATCTAAGAATGAATATCTGATCTACAAAACCTCTTCCCTTCCTAAAGCCTCCCTGTTCTTCTCCAACTAATTTCTCTGTTCTTTCTCTAACTCTGTCAATAAGTATCCTACCATACACTTTTCCTATTCTACTAAGAAGACAAATGCCCCTATGATTACCACACACTTCTTTTTCCCCTTTTCCTTTGTACAAGGGAATAATTATACCTGACTTCCAATCCTCCGGGACTCTACCTTCCTCCCAGGCCAATCTGCACATCTTCCACATCCACTCTACTACTACCTCTCCCCCATGCTTCAGCATTTCACCACACACTCCATCAATTCCTGGGGCTTTCCCCAATTTAACTTTCTTCATGGCTTCCACAACTTCTATCCTACTGATTTCTTCCTGTCTTCTCACCTCCCTCCTTCTCCCAGCCATTCCCCAGCCACTTATACTCGCACTACTTCCATCCTCTATGTTCCACAATTCCTTAAAGTGTTCTCTCCATCTGCTCACTTTTTCTCCCTTCTCCACTAGTAATCTACCATTTTTATCTTTCACTCCCCTGCTAACTTCACTTCCACCCTGTCTTACTCTATTCACCTCTTTCCAGAACATTTTCTTACAGTCCCTCCACTTTACACTCAAATTCCTTCCAAATTCCTCATCCACTCTCTTCTTACTAATTTTTTTACCTCTCTCTTTCTTTCCACATATAACTCTCTCTTTCGCCTCTCAACTTCTTCCACACCCCTATTTCTCATCCATTCGTTTTATGCTTTCTACTTTTGTGCCACAGCCTGTCTCACCTCTTTAGTTCACCACGCTGTTCCTTGCACCCCCCTCCGTCTTCTGTTCCTTCCACACACCACATCACATGCCGCACATATTTCTTCTATAAATATCCTACACACACGTTCCACGTCTCCCATCTGCTCCAATTCATATTTGCCCAATCGTTCCTCCACTTCTTTCTTATACTCTGCCTTTTTCTCATCCTCTTGTAACCTTTCCACTCTCCTTGCAACTACTCCTTCCTCTCGTCTTTCCCTTCTTCTATTCCTCCATCTTACTTGAATCCTAATTCTGGCCACCACCAAGTAGTGGTCAGAAAGTCCACTCCCCCAACCTCTATAAGCTCTTGCATCCATTACACATCTTCGAATCCTTTCATCCACACACACATAATCAATCATTGCCTTCCTTTCATTCAGTTCACCACCCATCCTTCTCATCACTCGCCATGTATACCTGTGGATCATTTTATGCCTGAAGAGGGTATTGGCTATCACCAACCCCCTCCCAGCACAAATGTCCACTAATGCACTCCCATTCTCATCTATCTCCGCAGGCACACCACACTCACCAACTATTCCATCCACCTTCACATTCCCAACTTTACCATTCATATCACCGATCAAAAACACTCTCTCATTCCATCCAAACTTTTCCATGCACACTTCTACATTTGTCCAGAACTCTTCTCTCACTCTTCTAGCACGATCTTGCGTTGGCGCATACACACACACAATTGCCCACATTTGTATTCCAACTTTCAACTTTACCCACACAATCCTTGACCCAACTGATCCATACTGTCTTATGCTCTTCTTCCATCTCTTACTCACAACTATACATACTCCTTCCTTTGGCCTTTCATTCTCACCTAACTCCTGCACATATACCCCATCCATACTCCCATTCTCTCACACTTTCTCCTCTCCATTTTGTTTCAGTTATTCCACATACATCCACTTTCGCACCCTCAAGCACCTGGACAATCTCTCTCTTTCACCTCATCATTCGCTCCCCTTACATTCCACGTTCCGATAACCATGTCCTTTGTCTGGTCCTTGGTCGTCATCGTTTGGTCAGTCCTTGTTCGAGGCTTATTGTTTGTTTTTTTTAGTTAGTTGTTTTCCGGGGAGGGGCACTAACCCTCCGCCAACCCTTTTAGTTGCCTTTTATGACAAGCAGGGATACTGGGGGAGTCTTCTTGAACAACCCCCCTACCCCCTGGGGAATTAATAAATAATGTATTTTTAATTTACAATTTACTAATAATAATAATTTTAAAAATATTACAAAACATTATCTCTGTTGAAGCATTTTAAGAAATGGTACTACCCTCCATCCCTCCTGCCTCCCCCAGAACCCTCACGACCCGCCCGAGCCTCTCCCATCCCTTGTCCAGACATACGGGAAGCTCCCAAGACCACGTGTCCCTTGGACTGCACATAATGCAATCCACAGGACAGGTATGCAAGGCAGCTGCGAAAGCGCAATATTGCGCAAAGTCTCGTGCGGTGTGCAATGCACAAACGATATTCACCGGAGTGCAATGGTGCGCAATTGTGCTTTGCACAAGTCTTTGCGCACCTGCCAAGCACTGGTGCTTATACACAATTATCCCTTTTGTTCGATCAGACAGACTGGGGAAGTACAACAACAACTAATGAGAAACATCATTAAAAAAGGGGGGGAAGGGGGGAGAAGCAAGTTGCTACCACTGAGCTCTATAATATGGATAGGCTATCTCTGCTGCGGGCGTGTGATTTTGGCCGCCACATTGAAACACCAGAACTCAAATTCAAATTCAAATACATACTGTACTTTATTCCCACCAAGCAATGGTTATTAATAAAGATACACTCGTCGCACATAATACAAAAACATATATGGTTTATGATTTTGTTTCTACCTAGTTGAACGAATTATATCGGGTACATTTAGCCAATGGGTATAAAACAATGCCATAGGTTGCTGCAGTGCAGAACTTGCCCTTTATGGCACTATCCATATCATGAAATCAAATGTCCAGATTGATAAAGGCTGGAAGAAACATGGAAATATCTACAAGAGAGTGTGAACAGAAGAGAAGAGGAAATGGAGAGAAAGACTGGAGATAAATGGGTGCCTTTTATTGACCTCATTCATACAGGGATACTGGAGGAGAATCTTCCCGCCCCACCCCAGGGGGGGCTAATGTTATAAAATTAGCAACAAGATATATTTCTTACTTGTGAAATGTAATGCCATCTCTCTTTGATGATTTCCTGTACCCATTTTTGCATCCAGAAGCTACATAGCTGACCATGGCACTATATATTACGGAATCACTGGCTGCTCTCAAAAACCCAACGAACACATCAGTTCAAAAACCATGGGCATCAGGCGTGGTGTAACATGGCTACACCAGCACCTTCCTGGCAGCGGCTACAAAATTTACGCTGTGTTACCCATGAGAAACCCTCTCCATATTATAGAGCTCAGTGGTTGCTCCCCATAAAGGGCAACAATATACAGTAAAAGTCCTATTATTCGGCATCTATGGGACCGGGATGATGCCGAGAAATTGGATTTGTCGAATACTAAAAAAACCTACCCACTCACTCTCATCAATCACTTTTCACAAGTCAACCATCTAAACTCCCATCCCGAAGACCGATGTATCATCCGACATAAGAGACAGTTCCCCACAGACCCAGACTACGCATCTTTCACATACAACCAGATGAAGCACATCATTAACAACCTCAAGCGCTCATCTGCCTGTGGACCAGACAACATAAGCAACATTCACCATAAACACCTAGGACCACAAGGCATACAAGCACTCACCAACATATCAAACTACAGCAACTCACACAACATAATATCCAACATCTGGAAGCATGGCAATATCATCACTATCCCTAAACCCAACAAAGACCCCACGTTACCCTCCTCACATCGCCCCATCACACTCCCCTGCACCCCCTCTAAAGTCACTGAACGACTGGTACTACAACTAGTCACACCTCACATTCCCCTAGCCCAGTCACAACATGGTTTTAGGCCACTACACTCCACAAACACTCTTCTTACAGACCTTACACAGAGAGTTTTCGATGGCATGAATTCAGCTAGGCCACCACACAAAACACTCCTAATCACACTAGACATTAGCAAAGCTTTTGATGCCATCCCCCGCCACAACCTCACAAACAAAATACTCAACACAAACATGCACAATAACACAAAAAGATGGCTGGCAAACAACTTAGCAGGCAGATGTGCACACGTAACATTTGCCAGTCAGTCTTCTAACATCAGAAACTTTGCAAACGGCGTCCCCCAAGGATCTGTTTTGTCCCCTACACTTTTTAACCTATACATGCACGACATACCCACACCCCACACACCACAGATACACATAGCTTCCTATGCAGATGATATAACACTTACATGCACGCACCAAAATGCAAACACAACTGCACACATAATTCAACCTTACCTCAACACACTACACGAATGGTTCACCACAAACAGGCTCAAAATAGCCCCAGCCAACTCTACAGTGACTCTTCTCACAAACTGGACAGCAGAACACAGTCACATCCCAAACCTCACCATAAACAACACTACCCTACCACACACACACACACACACCCAAAATCCTTGGTGTAACATACAATACATCAATGTCATTTAAACAACACATCACAAACATTAAAAACAAAATTACACCAAGACTCAATGCTTTGAGGTCACTTGCCCATACAACATTCGGACACAACAAAGAAACTACCACCACAGTATACAAACAATACATACGTACAGCGATGAATTATGCAAGCCCTGCCTGGGATTCTAACCTCACCAAAACACACTACAACATTCTACAGACCATACAGAACAAGGCCCTAAAAATAATTACAGGCTGCACAGCTACTACACCCACAGACCACCTACATCAAGAAACCGAAGTCCTCAAAGTCAAGGATCACCTAGACATGAGAGGCACCCAGTTTCTTGCTGCAGCCTCCACAAACCCACAACATCCACTACAGTACATGGAAGCACATCCACCCACACCAAGGAACATCAAAACAACACCCAGCACACGATACCATACACAAATACTGTCATCTCTCCTCCCTCGCCCACCTCAGACCAGCTTCCAGAAGCATATCCACACTCAGATCACTCGCCACTCCATTCGGTCACTTAAAGACAACACACAGCTGCATGCATGGCCTCCTGACATCCACCCCTCTGAATCCTATCTTCCTCATGAGGATAGGGTCCACCTGGCCAGGCTGAGATGTGGGCACCATCCAGCCCTCTTAAGTTACCAGAAGAGGCTGGATGACTCCGTCGCTGATGCCTGTCCAGGATGCAACACAGCACCCCATACTATTAAGCACATTATGGAAGACTGCATTGCACACAATCACCTACGCCAACAACACAACATACACTCTTTGAGAGCGCTGTGGGAAAGCCCGGGCTCGGCCATGGCCTTCCTAAGGGACTCGGGGCTGTTCGGCCAGACTGCCTAGGGAACAACTACCACTACTACTACCACCTACCCACTCAGTACCTTAAATATATTGGTGAACATTGTCATCACCACTTATGGTATTACAACTGTATTTGGAGAGAGTACTGTATACCTGTACTGTACAATACTGCAATCAATACAGTACTATACCTGAATCTGAAATATATATATAAATTAGTGAACATATACAAGTGTAATGACACAGTAGCCATACAAGTCAGATAACACTTCCTGAATGGCCGAAATGATACGGAATATTACCTACCAGCTCAGTACATCACTTGTATTGGTGAACTCATCATGACTTATATCATTACAAATATGTTTGGAGGGAGTACTGTATACAGTACTTTTTCCAAACACAAAATAAAATAGTCGGAAAATTGCATAAAATAAAGTGAAGGAATATGAATTGGTACGGTCTTTCTGATGTAAGTTAAATGTACATTTAGCACTCATTCTTTTGTTCATTTTTTTGTTTATATGTGAAAGGGAGAGTATTGATGCAAACAGTAAAGTATTCCATTAACCCCTTAATAACCTCCGGCATTGAACAACCCTTTACAGTACCAATGTCAGTGATGTCGAGTTAGTGAGCTATGAAAAAACTGTGAACAATTATGGGAAGGGAACGAAGGTCACTGGTATGTTTACACGCTATGATTCCAAGCAGTCAGGGGGTCGGTTAATCTCAGATGTTTTCGCCCATTTGGTAAATGCACCGTAACTTTGTAATTTCTCCCGTGAATCATAGTGAATCATTTAGGAAGCTAAATAACACCTTGCTAGGTGCACCAGACAATTATCTTCACATCTATAAGAAAATGGAAGAAATTTAATCTCTCTCTGAGTACGTAGAGAAAGTTTCTTCCATTCTTCAGAAATCAATTTATTTTTCTTAAAGATGTGAAGATAATCATCTGGCTCACCTAGCAATGTGTTATTCAGCTTCCTAAACCCATGCTATGATTTGCTATGAGTCACGGAAAAATTGATAAAGTTACGGTACATTTACCAAATGGGCGAAAACATCTGAGATTAACCCCTATCCGCCGGCTGACGTGTATGCACGCCAGGATTCAGGGCGCGGAGAGCCGCCAGCTGACTTGATATACCGCACTCACCTTCCTGCCACTGTTTGAGAGCGGGACCATTTTCTGTGATACCTATGGGGTAGGTAGGACCCCCAGGTACCCCGCAGTTGCATGGTTCAGTTTGTGCTCGGCACTGGTAGCGAGAGGAGCCATGTCATCTTCCTTGACATCGTCCGATTCTGTCCCACCCCATGAAGGGCCGATTGCCTCATCAACCTTCACGAAAACTCAGCCCTTAGTGCCACGTAAAGGGCTTAGTGATAGTGCCATAGGTCGTGCCCTTGATGATACTGTCTCCTCTCGTGCACTTAGCTAGAGTACGTCCTCTGAGGAGAAAAAAAGCTACGATGTGGAGAGCTCTCTCTCTCTCCCTCCAACCCCTACTCGCCCTCCGACGTCAGAGAGGGCTCTCCGACTTCTCCAGGAGGAAGGGTCAGTCTACAAGAGTGATGATTTCGGCGATGAGGAGGCGCAAGATAACCCAGGACATTGGGAAAGTGACGCGGACATGGTGGTCATCTGCGGAAAAAAACGACGCAGAGCCGTTTCCCCCACACTCTCGCCGCCTGCTTGTCGACGTATTTTCCTCCAGCGCTCTCCCACACCTCACCCTACCACTTCAAGGGCAGAATCTCCACAATCAGGCCCTTTGGGAGTGGTATGAGTACTGAGCAGGTGTGTGGGGAAGTGTAAATAGTGTACAGCAGTGCAGAAGTTTGTGTATTTTCATAAATGAGTGAAATGTGTGATATTACAAGTTAATTATAGAAAGTGCTAAGATATAAGTCTTTTATAAGTTTTACAAGTGCATATAAGTGATTTATAGTAAGTGCAATACAGGAGTTGATACTGTTTATTGGATATTGGTTAGAAAATTATTGGATATACCTTGAGTTTGCCTACCTGTTACCTGAAAGAAAACCACCTGTGAGCAGGCCACAATGAACAATACCTGTTTCACTATACCTAAATTATTTCACTCAATACTCAGGGGGATTGTGCCAAATATGAGCATCAGTGTATCTGTGATGTGAAGTACAAATAATGTTAGTTGTGTAAAACATTTATATGATTTTCACTATAACCCTGATTAGTACAAAGCAGTCTGATTTACAGTACAAATAATTACCTCATACTCTATGATCATGCATGAAAGAACAACAGCACTTACTTGTCAAAGTGCAATTACTTGTAATTGTGATGTAAAGTGCAGTTCTAAGTGTCTTAGTAAAGGAGAAATATGATTATTTACGGAAGAAGTGAGTACAGAAAGACGACGAGATATTTCCTTTCCCACACACCTACAAGGCATAGTGGCATGGTGGTGTGGGCGGTAAATCCTTGGGTGAGCCACATCAACCGGGTGATGACTCATTTTCACGGCGGTGAGTAAGGAGGAGTAGAAAAAAACGAGTGGAATATTCAGCATTCCAAGGACGCTCAGGCAGTGTTACAATCACCACTCCAGTCAGTGCTGCCAATGCTAGCCGGCTGGGCCAAGGCCATTGCCAGTGGCGCACGCTTGGAGCCGCGTGCCAAAACGTGAAAAGCACTTGTCTTCAACTCATCTTTACACATCGATGGGACCACCTAGAGACCTCGGGATACCTTCATTGGAAAGAGGAAGAGTTGGTGAGTCTTATGAACATTCATTGAATTCTCTAGCTTTTATAGTTTGTCAGATATAAGGGTTTCAAGTAAGGGTATTTTTTCCAAAATCTCGGAAATCGCCCGTAGGGAGGAGTGTACAGCTGCCAGGAACTCCCCGGTGGCTAAGGGTTAACCAACCTCCTGACTGCTTGGAATCATAGTGCAGTCGTGTAAACATGCCAGTGACTTTCATTCCCTCCACATAATTGTTCAGTTTTCTTTATAGCTCACACTAACTTGACATCACTGACATCGGTACTGTAAAAGGTGGTTCAGTGCCAGAGGTTATTAAGGGGTTAATGGGATATATTACAGTTTGTATCAATACTCTCTCTTTCACATTAAACACAAAAATGAACAAAAGAATGAGCGCTAAATGTACGTTTAACTTTAATCAGAAAGACCTTAGCAATTAATATTCCCCCAGTTTAAGTATTTTTCTGACTTAATGTTAGGTTAGGTTTGGTTAAATTACTAGGTACAGTTAAACTCGGTTAGTTAGGTTAGGTTAAACGGGACAGTCCCTTCCACCATTATGCTGAGGAATAAAAATACTAGAGCTGTCACAGCTGTACAGCTCAAAACAACGTGGAAACTGATTTAACAAGCAACATTAATTTATGGGTAATGCATTACAGTATCAGTTGTCATGGGCTACGCAATTACTGGTAAATATCATTTTCAGGAAGGAGTCAGGAATGAACGAATTTCAAGAATTAACGAGGGGGCTTGGAACATAACCCCTCGCTAATTTGGTGGGGGGGGGGGTTACTGACGAAGAGAGTGTACGTGAGTGAGGTGGAGGGGGGAAGAGGGAGGGGGAGGCCGAGGATGAGATGGAGAGATGGGGTGGAGAGGTATATGAGAGAGGGGGGTGTGAGTTGGGAGCAGGGCAGTGAAATGGCGGGGGACAGGGCGAATTGGAGGCGATTTGTTTGTGGCCACCCCAAACGGGACTGAGGCGTCTGGCAATAGATAGATAGACAGATAGGTTACTGTACTGTATGATACTATGCAGTATTGTAATCAATACAGTGCTATACCTGAATCTGAAAAAATATAGAAATTAGTGACCATACAGAAGTGTAATGAAACATTAGGCCTACAAGTCACAGATAACACTTCCTGGACTGCTGAGATGATTCCAGACATCTGCTGAACAATCAAAGATTTTCGTAAACGGGACTACCTGTATTTCTCAAAACTGCCGAAATGTCGGATCTACCAAATAATCAGCTGCCAAATAATAGGACTTTTACTGTATATATAGTGAGCGCTCACATAACGCAAGAATATTGTACCCAGAAGCTCCTGCTTTATGAGAATTGCATGTTATAGGGTCATATGTTTACATGTTAAAGGGATTAATGGTACCTAAGCCAGCCCCAAGTTCACCTTTTGGGGCCATAGGTTTGAAACAAGTGCATCAGAACATATATGTGGTGGTGCACACGGCTCTCCTAGTCCTCCCTGCATCCCCTCTCTTCTCCCCCTCATCCCTCCTCCATCCCCCTATGGCTGTTTCTGCCTGGGCACAAAGAAAATAATTCTACTGCCAAATTTGCCTTTGGATTTTGGTTATTATTGGTATAAATTGTATACCATCATCTCCTCTGATGCTTATACAACAAGCTAAAAAAAACACGAAACTGATGAGTAAAAGTACAAAAATGCAGAGAGAATAAAATTGTTAAAGGGTAAAAATAGCTTCAAATAACTTCCCATCCTAGTGCAAAATTTTACAAACACTGAGCAAGAGCAAGGCACATGTCAAGATGCAGAATTTCACAAGGTTTCTTGTGTTTTTCGGAACTTCGATACAACCAATAGTTTTTGAGAACGACTCCAAAAAATAACACAAAAAATTGCTGGGCGTCGCAGGAGATGAATGAATGACAGGGGCAGGGAAGAGGGGATGGGAGGAGAAGAGGGGGGATGGGATGGAAATGTGTGTGTGTGTGTGTGTGTGTGTGTGTGTGTGTGTGTGTGTGTGAATGAGTGAAGTGAGTGAGTAAGAGAATGAATAAGTGAATGAGTGACACAGGGTGAGGGAGAGAGAGTTCTTGTCTCTCCCTGTTCCCCCACCCTACCCCATCCCTGTTTGTCTCCCTCCTCTTCCCCACACCCTTCCTCACCCACACTTGTCTCCCTCCCCCTCCCCTATCCATGCTTGTCTCCCTCCATTTCTCCCTGCCCACCCGCTTAGCTCACTGCTTGCGTGCTGTCATTTGCCCTCAACTGCACCTCCCACCACCTCACCTTACTATATGTTTTACTTTCTAGCTGATGCTATCCACGCTCTGTCTATCACTTGCCGCACTGTGTAATTTCCAACCGTAATTTATGTTGGTAGTGGATGTTGGAGTGGCCCTGGTGAGAGAGGGTAGTGATTGGAAACACCCTGTACTGTTGTTTGCAGATGATACTGTGTTGTGAGTGAAGACGAAGGGCAGCTGCAAGGCTTGGTGGATGAGTTAGGGAGAGTGTGTAAGAAACGGAATCTAAAGGTGAATATAGGGAAGAGTAAAGTGATGGTCTTTGAGAGAGGTGAAGTCAGTGAATGTACAGCGAGGTTGGATGGTGAGGAATTGGAAAATGTGAGTACATTTAAGTACTTGGGTAGTGTGATGAGTAAGGATGGAGGTTTGGAGGGTGAAATGCTTGAAAGGGTACAGCAGGGAAGAAAGATTGCTGGTTCCTTGAAAGCAGTGATAAGAAACAGGGAAGTGAGCATGGAAGTGAAAAAGTTACTACATGACAGTATAGTGATACCAACACTAACGTATGGAAGTGAAGCTTGGACGTTGTTGGAAGGGCAAAAGTCAAGAGTGAGAGCAGTGGAAATAAGTTATTTAAGAGGAGCCTGAGGAGTCACATGGAAAGACAGGCTGACAAATGAGGATATAAAGGAGCGTTGTGGTGTGGATGTGGATGTGATAGGAAACGTTATGAGGAATACACTGAGGTGGTTTGGCCATGTGGAGAGGATGGAGGGTGAAAGACTGACGAAGAGAGTGTATGTGAGTGAGGTGGAGGGGGGGAGAGGGAGGGGGAGGCCGAGGATGAGATGGAGGGATGGGGTGGAGAGGTATATGAGAGAGGGGGGTGAGTTGGGAGCAAGGCAGTGAAATGGTGGGGGACAGGGCGACTTGGAGGCGATTTGTTTGTGGCCACCCCGAACGGGATTAAGGCGTCTGGCAATAGATAGATAGATAGAATTTTATACCTTGTGCTGCATTCTGTATATCACTGGCCGCGTAGTTTGATACATAACTGGGGCCTCCGGCTGTGTTATGTCCATCGTCATAGTCAGGTCCTGGAAAAAGTGAGCAGCTTCCTCCAACTGCATTATATCTATTTTATCAACATTGCGGCATTTTTTGGACACAAAATGGCATCTCCCACATCGTGGGTTTCGTGCTATAGGATTGCGTGTTATGCATGCGCTTGCTGTATATATATTTATCTGTACACATACAATTCAAATGCTGCCCAGTTTATCATGTATTAAAAATATGCCCTGTACTACAATGCAACACTCAAGGTGAACAGCCCTCTCCTAATATCTTGAGTTTCACATTGTTTGGCATTATTTTGTCACATACTTGATGATGTCTTTGCTCAGCAGATCATGTTACATTGGGGCATGGAGTGTGTGGCCTGACACAAGTAGTAGCTAACAAGGGACTACAGTCAAAACAGCCCAAAAGTTTTTTTTTTTTTTTTTTTTTTCCAATTCTAAAACCCACATTTTTCTCACATTACTCTGGCAGTCTACCATAACAGATAAAACATGCATGTTCCTTGACTTCTTAGTGAACACCATGCCTGGCTACAGCCTGCTTTGTTCTAAGAGTGTTGCAACATTCATCACAGCTAAGCTTTTTCACACCTGAATGCGTCGTCAGGTGCCGAGTGAGCTCAGAATATTTCTACACAGTTTTCCAATCATCGTAATTTATTTTTTTTATTTCAATCCCAGAAAGATAACAGAAATGACTTACACGAGGTCTGTTCAGAGAGTATCTGACCTTAGGCTGTAAAAAAAATAAATACCATTCCTAACCTCTTGAGCTAGGACACTAATCCCCCTCAAGGTAGGCCTCTTCTGACTTGACACATGTAGCCCAGTGTTCTCTCCACTGCCTGAAACATTCAAAGTAACTTTTCAGTATCTCCTGTGGGTGCTTCATTGCATTCATCATGATTTCTTCTCTCGGATGAACTTTGCTCAAGGCATGCTGGAGTATGGAAATCGCAATATCACTGGGGATGAGACTTGGGTGTATGGGTACGACCAAGAACCAAAGCATAGTTGTCCCAGTGGAAGCATGCAGGGTTGCCTCATTAACACGCCCCGTCCCAACCACTTTTCCACCACTGACTCCCCCCAGTCCCGACCAATTTTGGAAAAAAAAATTTTGGCTCAAACCTCCGCTTTTGGTGTGAAACATCGAAAATTCATAGAGAAATCACTCACTTGAGGTTTAAAATACTCAGTACAGGTAGAAGTACTCCTTACCTTACTGGGTTTTCTATCCAGCTGGCTCCAAAGAAAATGAGTTCTATGGGAGGGTAACTATTCCACACCATTTATAAATGGTATTTATTTACTTATTTGATACGAATTTATATGCAGTATGAGAGTATATTAGTTTTCACATAGTAATATACTGTAGGCAATATAAGCATTGTTTCACTCACCAAACACATCAACATACCTGACCTTTTTTGGCGACATTACCTGATCATCATTTCTGACTGTTTCTTCCTCTAATGCTACATAAACTTTGTCCTCAATGTTGTCATCGATTGGGGAATCACTCTGGCCCTGAATTTCACACTATGGCACGACATGTCTACTCTGGTAACAGGTGAATTGCCGAGACAATGGCGTGCGAGGGAGGGGGGGAGGTCATGCGGGGTAAGGCATTGTCCCTGCCTGGCATCTTGTAGAGGTGTCCCATGTATAAGTACCAAAAATCACGTGCGAAAATTGAAAATTGTGCAAATTAGGGTCCTTGCAATTGATTCGCGTTTATATACACCAACGGGAGTGGCAGTGACAAAACGTGTGGACGTATATTCACGTCAACGGGATGAGGCGAGTTAAAAAAAAAAAAAAAGTCCACAGCAAGGTGAAATGCACTTGCCTGTTTTTTTTTGTTTGTTTTTTCTTTTTTTTAACTACCGTGGAATTGCGCACCACAAATACCCACCAGAAGGTCTGACTGTCAACAAAGATTACCACCTCAACATCCGTCATCTTGGTGATGCAGTTTGGCAGAAGAGATCAGACCTTTGGAAAGCAGCAAGTTAGAGGCTGCACCATGACAACAACTCTACCCATTTATCTCAACTGATTTAGGAATTTTTGGCCAAGCACAACATCCCACAGGTCTGGCAGGCTTCCTACTCACCAGATGTGACTGTGCATCTTTTGGAAATTCCTCAAGACCAAAACTCCACTGAACGGTTCCCGATTAGAGATGAGAGAAGTGATCACTAATGCAACAAAGCATCTGCAGGAGATAACAAAAACTTACTTTGAAAAATGTTTCAGGCAGTGGGAAGAACGCTGGGCTACATGTGTCAAGTCAGAAGGGGCCTAAATTAAAAGGGATTAGTGTCCTAGCTTAAAGGGTTAGCCTTTTCTTTTTTCTTTTCTTTTTTTTTGTTTAACCCCTACACCGCGGGCTTGTTTACCAATTACTTGCGTGTGCCGCGGGGTTATTTGGGCTCCGACAGACTCTCAAAAAATATTTGCCAAAAATCAGTTATTAGTCCTAGAATAATAAAATTACATATGCTTATGGCACATACCTTCAGCTTTCTCCTGGAATGATTGTTGAGCCTTCGTCGGTTACCGTAGGACTTGTGGAGACCTCTGAAGTAGGGTAACGAAGTCTCCACTTTACACTTCCCAACAACCCGTAATATGATTACCACAGCCAGATACAAACACTATAAACACTATTCTACAATTTTCAAGTAGTTTGGGATCCATACTCAAAAAAAAAAAAAAACACTGTGAAAGCAATGGAAATTACGAGCGCGTCTGATCGTCGCACTGGCACTAGTTCGCTCATGGTAGTCTGTCATTTATTATTCATAAAACCCCTCACACTTTATATTTCTATTACTATATAACACTTATATATATCTACAGTCTTTATCCATAAGTTTCCTTCAGTAGTATTAGTTTATTGTCACTGTAGGGATTCAATTTCTTTCAGTAAAATGCGTAGCATTCACTTTCTCGTCCTGTACAGTATACTGGCATTGAGAGTGAATGTCACTTTCATCTTCACTCTCATAACTCATAGCATTCAGACATGCTAGAGTGAAACTCACTTTCATTACTCCTAGGGTATATACTCATATTCTTATAATACTACTCATTTACATTTCTATTTACGATCTCTATTTTATTTACGTTATTTACATTTCTATTTTATTTACAGTGTTATGCACTGTCACTTGAAATAACTTATAAAACTATTTTCCATTGTTCACGTATATTTACATTCATTACTTTCACTTGCTGTTTACACATTATTTACACATTATTTACAATGCCACTTGCACTGTTTTACTCAATAGAAAGATCGTAGTCACTCTTTTATCAATTGTCAGCCCTTTACCTCTTTCCACACGAGGTTTAGTAGGGGGTAAAGGTCACAGAGCCATTTGCATGGGGGTGAAAAAAGGCCTTGAAGTCAGCAAGATGAAACATACGTCCTCTCACTTCGGAAGATGACAGTACACTGATAACGCAGGGGCAGCCTAGAGGCCTGCTTTAGGGGTTATTCAGAGTTACCAATATTACTTCTTGAAACAGCTAAGTCTAGCACTGATATGATTGGCAGGAAATCTAGACAATACATTATAAATTTGGTAGTTCCAGGTGAATGTAAATATCATTTAGGGTTCTCCCTTCCCTCCTTACAGGTATATTTATTACGAAAATAGATTAGAGGCCTACTTAGGAGATATATAATCAGAGCTACCAATGTTAAATCTTGAAACAGCTTTGTGTAGCACTGATATGATTGGCAGGAAATCTAGACAATACATTATAAATTAGGTAGTTCCAGGTGAATGTAAATATCACTTAGGCCTCTCCCTTCTCTCCTTACATGTATATTTATTACGAAAATAGATTATACGGCATATTTCAAGTGGAAAAAAACAGCGAAAATTAGCGAACGAGTGCACGTGAGGTGTTGTCAGGTGATAATTAGCCAATTCCAGGTGTATGGCACTCTCACTTACCTGATTTCTTTCTTGTATATATTATTTGGTATAAGAATACGACATAGGGCTTATTTCAATGGATGAAATCAGTGAAAAATTCCAGGGAAGATTTACTTAGCGTAGCATGGCCGGGCAGGCGAGAGGATAGGGTAATGGAGGGGGGGTAGGGAGGGGAGTCAAGAACAGGGAGAAATGGCTAAATTGTCAACAATGGATGGGAGTACAGATGAGATTAGGAGTGCTGACTAGTGTTGGACATTGTCAGTACTGATAGATGATACAAGCCCCCACTTGAAAGCCCGGGTGAATTCAAAATAACACAGAATCACAAAAGCGACGCCCCGCGGTATGATCCCTTGCTCCCAAGCGTCACGAAAGTGACGCCCCGCGGTTAAGGGGTTAAAGCTTAAGGTCAGATGCTATCTGAACAGACATCATATTACTAAGCATTTTGTCACATTCACCACACTTAAATTTCTCAACTCCTTGATGAATTAAACAATGCCATGAGATCATATTTCCTGGTACATAGTTTGCTGGACTCATCACACTAGAAATACTTCATTCCTGAATGAATTACCAGGTGCTGAGTGAGCTCCATTTTCAGATGAGTTTACCACATTCAACACACCAGAAAGTCTTCACTCATGAAGGAATTACAAAGTGCTGGGTGAGCTTTTTCCAGGCACAGTTTACCACATTCATCACACTTAAAATTATTCATTCTGAATGAATTAATAGGTGTTTGGTGACATCCTTTTTCCGAGCAAATAGTTTACCACATTTACTACACCTGAAATTCTTCATTCCTGAATGAATTACCAGGTGTTGGGTGAGCTCACTTTTGCGAAGAAATAGTTTACCACATTCGTCACACTGTAAATTCTTCACTCCTGAATGAACTAATAGGTGTTGAGTGAGACCATGTTTCTGGGTAAACAGTTTACCACATTCATCACACTTGAAATTCTTCACTCCTGAATGAATTAACATGTGTTGGATGAGACTATCTTTCCTAGCAAAGAGTTTACCACATTCATCACACTTTAAATTCTTCACTCCTGAATGAATTAATAGGTGTTTGGTGAGAATACGTTTTTGGGTAAACTGTTTACCACATTCATCACACTTGAAAGTCTTCACTTGTGAATGAATTAACAGGTGTTGGATGAGATGATCTTTCTGAGTGAAAAGTTTACCACATTCATCACATTGGAAATTTTTCATTCCTGAATGAACTAACAGGTGTTTGATAAGACCACGTTTCTGAGCAAATAGTTTACCACATTCATCACACTTGAAATTTTTCACTCCTGAATGAATAAATAAGTGTTGATTAAGAACATCTTTCTGAGCAAAAACTTTACCACATTCATCACACTTGAAATTCTTCACTCCTGAATGAATTAATAGGTGTTGAGTAAGATAACGTTTCTGAGCAAACAGTTTACCACATTCATCACACTTGAAATTCTTCACTCCTGTATGATTTACTAAATGTTGGGTGAGCTCACTTTTACGAGCAAACAGTTTACCACAATCATCACACTTGAAATTCTTCACTCCTGAATGAATTACTAGGTGTTTGGTCAAATTACCTTTAAGAGAAAACAGCTTTCCACACTCAACACACCGGAAATTTTTCACTCTCGAATGAATTAATAGGTGCTGTGTGAGATGCTTTTTTTTACTAAATAGTTTGCTACATTCATCACACTTGAAGTTCTTCACTCCTGAATGATGTACTAGGTGTTGGGTGAGGTGACCCTTGTGATTAAACATTTTACCACAGACCTCACATTTGAACTCCTTCACTCCTGAATGAACTATTGCATGTCGGATAAGATTTTTCTTAAAAGGAAATGCTTTACCGCACTCTAAACATCTGAACAGCTTAGTTGCAGCAGAGACAGACACTGCATCCTGGATAATCTCATTCTCACCGAGGAAAAATTTTCCACTCACCTCACACTGTAACTTTACTTCTGGTTCTTCATTTACCACCTCCATTATTCTGGGACCCACCTCACACTCCAACTTTACATCAAGTTCTTCCTTTACCACATCCATTACTTTATCACTCACCTCACACTCTAACTTTATATCTGTTTTTTTCTTTACCACCTCCATTACATCATTCCTCCCACCTCTCAGTTTCTAACATACTTCAGTTACTCTACCTTACTGTTAATCTTATTGTCTACCACCAATATGATAACTGATCTGTATCACTGCCGGGTAATGAAATGTTTCCATTACAATGAACAGTCAGAAATTCATCACTACTACTGAATAATAATTGTAATGACAATACTTTTAATATCAATAAAGATTACTATTCTTTAACAATATTGCTGACACAATGAACAATAACACATGCATCTATTCCTAAGCTGTAACTTTTAGATATACAGGCCATCACTGCTGAGCCAAGCTGTCAATTCAGACTGAAATTACCACTGCTTTTCTTACAATAATTGTTGATACCTACTGTGTCTGCAGAACGAGAAAGTGCTAAGGGTACCACAACAGGTAAATTGTCCAAGATCAGTTCCTATGTGAGAAAAAAGGAAAATTTAAAAATCTTCCAGTGGAGGACACTACATGGAGTATAACCCACGAGTTGTTGGTCAAGGTACCTCTTGTTGGATGTGCTAACACAACATAATAATTATGTGTCCTCAGTCCTATTCTGTACTTGATTATTTATTACCCAGGCAGCACGCTGATGACCATATTGTTTATCGACTGCTTCACTGCTCTGACTTCAGCTGTGAATCTGGAACAATAGATGCCATTAGACCAGCATCTTTATCAAGTTAATAACACTGTCCACTGAACCCTCATTTGCATCATTTATGCTGTGATAAAAACCACACATATGCCCATATTCATTTTCATGGTAATGTATTTGCACAGCAGTAAGAAAAAAAAATGTGAAAATGTACATAAAAACCACACATAAAAATGCAGAGTCTTCCAGTACTAGTAAGGGCTGGTTTGCAAAACTTTGTATAAAATATTATCATGAAAAATTAGATTTCGTTGACACAACCACTTTGTGTCATTCATGATCAATACATCTTGAACCTTTAATATGTGATGTTCCTTCTGTGGGGAATGATTATGCAATTGCTACATTACCTCTGGAATTAATCTACATATTTCTGCCAACTCAATATCGTGTATCAGACATGGATAACATTAATGGTGACACAATCAGATAGTTAGCTGTAGTGTACTATGTATCATTTCTGTATTGAAGATAACAAGAAACTTTTCAGAGAACCAAAAGTGGGACCTTTGGAAATATTTCTGATTCACTCTTCCCTAATAGGCCTACCGAAAAAAAAGGGAGACCCTTAACCCTATTCGATGCATCCCTTGGCGACTTCCCACACTTACGACCCAAGTATCATGAAAAGAATCTTGAGTAATGTTATTGGTTTGACGAAGTGAAAGGAACGCAGCCGGACATGTCGGCGCTGCTGCAAGGCAAGCGCCGCCAAACATATCGTACCACACCCGCGCACACTGACACACACACACACACACACACACACGTTTAACTATTATCAAATTTAAAATTAATGTAAATATCAAATGACCAAATGTTTTACCATTCACCAACGCTTATCATGTTTGCCATATATCAAAGCTGTAGGCTACATTTTCAGTCTGAGGGCTGCAGTATCAAATACTGTTTATTGTTGTCACACACACACACACACACACACACAGTCCATAACATGGAAGTGGATAGCTTACGCATCTTCCTCATCATCAACATCACCACCCTTCCCCCCTCACACTCGCCTCCTCCCATCTTCCTCCCTTACCACCACCTTCCCTCCCTCCATCACCCTCACAGTCACCACTATATTCCCTTCTACCCAACTCTTCCTGTCTCACCACCATGGCTTTTTTCTCACCACCATCTCTCTCCCTCACTCTCCACCACTAATACTCTCCTTTTCTCCCTCATCATCATAACTCCTAAACCTACTTTCAGTGGATTAACTTTTTCCACTACTAGGTAGACTAGTTGATGGAGAGGTATTAGTCAAGGAAACCTAAATAATGTAAGCATGTAAATAATTACTGGTTATCCATGCAAATATTTTTTTTTTTATGCAAGAAAGAAGGAACCAAAGGGCAGGGGCCTGCAAACTGTTCCCTCCAAGAAAAAAACAAGATAGCAGAGCCAAATTCAAGATTCATTAATTTTGAGATGCCTGGACAGTGGGGACACACTACATATGAAAGACTGGAGACCATAGGTAGTAAGAAAAACAGAGAGATGGAGACAATTCCAGAGATGACCTGTTGCATACATGAATGACTGGAACAACAGTTAACTCTTGCATCAGAGAGCTGGACAGAAAAGGGATGAGTTTGTTGCTAGATGGGTGCTACGTGCCCACCGTGATGGTGGAAGGATGTAAGCAGACAGTTCAGAGGAACAGTGACCATTGAAGTAGCAATAGAAAAGAGACAATGATGCAACAGTGCGGCAAAGAGACACAGGTTGAAGAGAGCCAGTAAGAGGAGAGTTAATGAGACGAAAGCCCTTCCACTCCACCCTGGTGAGAAGAACTGTGTGTGGGGAGCCTCCCCACACATGAGAGTTGTGCTCTATGTACACAGGGGTGAATAAAACCCGTGTATAAAGTCAACAACTGTGCAGGGCCGTGGGTTAGGGCTTCCTGACTAAAACCTCCCTAAGTGAAGAGTCCAGTCCTGCTGTGGACTAAAAATGAATAGTACATAATGATGATGATGATGATAATACTACTATATATTTCTTTCTAATGACGAAATATAATATTTAGCTAAGCGAGTTTCAGTCACACTCAAAAAAGTGTTACCAGGATATGGGATGAGGACCCAGCTCGCTATGTATCCCCCCAATCACTTTCCCCAACCTCCTCCCTTTTGAAAGTGGTTACATTAATTTTTCAAATGTCATTACCACTATATAATAATGAACTATAGAAGTAAAAGATTTTTCTTATTAATTATACACATGTGTGGTGTGTGATGACTGCGTTGGTTTGTGAGGACAATGTTGGTGTGGGAGGACTGTGGTGTTGTGTAAGGACTGTGATAGTGTGTGAGGACTGTGTTGGTATGTACTGTGCTGGTGTGTGAGGACTGTGGTAGTGTGTGAGGACTGTTGGTGTGTACTGTGGTGGTGTGTGAGGACTGTGGTGGTGTGTGACGATTGTGGTGATGTGACAGGACTGTGGTGGTGTGTGACGATTGTGGTGGTGTGACAGGACTGTGGTGGTGTGTGATGATTGTGGTGGTGTGACAGGACTATGGTGGTGTGTGACGATTGTGTTGGTGTGTGAGGACTGTGTTGGTGTGTACTGTGGTGGTGTGTGAGGACTGTGTTGGTGTGTGACGATTGTGCTGGTGTGTGAGGACTGTGGTGGTGCGTGAGGACTGTGGTGGTGTGTGACGATTGTGCTGGTGTGTGAGGACTGTGGTGGTGCGTGAGGACTGTGGTGGTGTGTGACGATTGTGCTGGTGTGTGAGGACTGTGTTGGTGAGTGAGGACTGTGGTGGTGTGTGACGATTGTGCTGGTGTGTGAGGACTGTGTTGGTGAGTGAGGACTGTGGTGGTGTGTGAGGATTGTGCTGGTGTGTGAGGACTGTGGTGGTGTGTGAGGACTGTGGTGGTGTGTGAGGACTGTGGTGGTGTGTGAGGACTGTGGTGGTGTGTGAGAACTGTGGTGGTGTGTGAGGAATGAGGTGGTTTGTGAGGATTGTGTTGGTGTGTGAAATATAATCTATTCTATCTATCTATCTATTGCTAGATGCCTCAATCCCGTTTGGGATGGCCACAAACAAATCGCCTCCAAGTCGCCCTGTCCCCTGCCATTTCACTGCCCTGCTCCCAACTCACACCCCCCTCTCTCATATACCTCTCCACCCCATCCCTCCATCTCATCCTCGGCCTCCCCCTCCCTCTTCCCCCCTCCACCTCACTCACATACACTCTCTTCATCAGTCTTTCACTCTCCATCCTCTCCACATGGCCAAACCACCTCAGTGTGTTCCTCATAACGCTTCCTATCACATCCACATCCACACCACAATGCTCCTTTATATCCTCATTCATCAGCCTGTCTCTCCATGTGACTCAACAGGCTCCTCTTAAATAACTCATTTCCACTGCTCTCACTCTTGACTTGTGTCCTTCCAACAACGTCCAAGCTTCACTTCCATACGTTAGAATTGGTATCACAATACTGTCATGTAGTAACTTTTTCACTTCCATGCTCACTTCCCTGTTTCTTATCACTGCTTTCAAAGAACCAGCAACCTTTCTTCCCTGATGTACCCTTTCAAGCACTTCACCCTCCAAACCTCCATCCTTACTCATCACACTACCCAAGTACTTAAACGTACTCACATTTTCCAATTCCTCACCATCCAATCTCGCTGTACATTCACTGACTTCATCTCTCTCAAAGACCATCACTTTACTCTTCCCTACATTCACCTTTAGATTCCGTTTCTTACACACTCTCCCAAACTCATCCACCAAGCCTTGCAGCTCTCCTTCGTCTTCACTCAACAACACAGTATCATCTGCAAACAACAGTACAGGGAGTTTCCAAACACTATCCTCTCTCACCAGGGCCACTCCAACATCCACTACCCTACCTTGTACCTCTTTTATTACCCCATCCAAGTACAGATTGAACAGCCATGGAGACATGACACATCTCTGTTTCAACCCAACTTTCAAAGAGAAAAATTCACTTAGTTCACCATCCACATGCACTGCAGCCTTCGCACCATCGTACATACACTTCACAGCATTCAACAACTTCCCATCTACTCCATATATTCTTAACACTCTCCACAATCCTGTCTATCCACCCTGTCATATGCTTTCTCCAAAGCCATGAAAGCCGCATACAACTTCTTTCCCTTCTCTAGAAACTTTTCCACTAAAGATCTAAGAATGAATATCTGATCTACATAACCTCTTCCCTTCCTAAAGTCTCCCTGTTCTTCTCCAACTAATTTCTCTGTTCTTTCTCTAACTCTGTCAATAAGTATCCTACCATACACTTTTCGTATTATACTAAGAAGACAAATGCCCCTATGATTACCACACACTTCTTTTTCCCCTTTTCCTTTGTACAAGAGAATAATTATACCTGACTTCCAATCCTCCGGGACTCTACCTTCCTCCCAGGCCAATCTGCACATCTTCCACATCCATTCTACTACTATCTCTCCCCCATGCTTCAGCATTTCAACACACACTCCATCAATTCCTGGGGCTTTCCCTGATTTAACTTTCTTCATTGCTTCCACAACTTCTATCCTACTGATTTCTTCCTGTCTTCTTACCTCCCTCCTCCTCCCAATCATTCCCCAGCCACTTATACTCGCATTACTTCCATCCTCTATGTTCAACAATTCCTTAAAGTGTTCTCTCCATCTGCTCACTTTTTCTCCCTTCTCCACTAGTAATCTACCATTTTTATCTTTCACTCCCCTGCTAACTTCACTTCCACCCTGTCTTACTCTTTTCACCTCTCTCCAGAACATTTTCTTACAGTCCCTCCACTTTACACTCAAATTCCTTCCAAATTCCTCATCCACTCTCTTCTTACTCTCTCTTACTAATCTTTTCATCTCTCTCTTTCTTTCTACATATAACTCTCTCTTCCGCCTCTCAACTTCTTCCACGCCCCTATTTCTCATCCATTCATTGTATGCTTTCTTCTTTTGTGCCACAGCCTGTCTCACCTCTTCAGTCCACCACGCTGTTCTTTGCACCCCCCTCCGTCTTCTCTTCCTTCCACACACCACATCACATGCTGCACATATTTCTTCTGTAAATATCCTACACACACGTTCCACGTCTCCCATCTGCTCCAATTTATATTTGCCTGATCGTTCCTCCACTTCTCTCTTATAATCTGCCTTTTTCTCATCCTCTTCTAACCTTTCCACTCTCCTTCCTCTCATCTATTCATGAGAACAAAACAGACTTGACCTTCTCAGGGACCCACTTCATGTGTAACTAAGAAGTGAGAAACAGGTAGACCTTTATCATACAAATGGATGGCGAGTGAGAATGGGCCGGGGAGAACAGGAGGTAGATAAGGCATAAGGCGGTAGATACAGAGAAGAAAAATGCTTCAAAAGGCATACATGTTGCATAATAATTGCAAAATTTCATATCAACAGTCTTGTGCCTTACCTACCTCCTGTTCTGCCAGCCCCTCTGTTGTATAATACAGGTCTACCTGCTTCTCACTCCTTACATCTGTAGGGGGTCCTTGAGAAGGCTGAATTTGTTGTCATAATATATAAAGGTATTTCTAAATCTGAGTACTGCATTCTAAAACTGAAGGGCACAGAGAAATATTCAGTTATACCCAATTATTCAAAGGGCACGGTAGCTCTATCTGCTCATGCTACGCCCCAAGGAGTATTCAGAGCAATGCAGTAACAAATATTCAGTTATGTACAGTTATATCCAAAACATCATCAATATATAAACCAATAGTTACTCAGCCACCCTGGGGATAGGTTTTTTTTTCAAGAATACTCCCCCAGTATCCCTGCTTGTCGTAAAAGGCAACTAAAAGGGTTGGCGGAGGGTTAGTGCCCCTCCCCGGAAAACAACTAACTAAAAAAACAAACAAGAAGCCTCGGACAAGGACTGACCAAATGATGACGACCCAGGACCGGACAAAGGACTTGGTCATGGGTACATGGAATGTAAGAGGAGCGAATGATGAGGTGAAAGAGAGAGAGATTGTCCAGGTGCTTCAGGGTGCGAAAGAGGATGTATGTGGAATAACTGAAACAAAATGGAGAGGAGAAAGTGTGAGAGAATGGGAGTATGGATGGGGTATATGTGAAGGAGTAGGTGAGAATGAGAGAGCAAAGGAAGGAGTATGTATAGTTGTGAGTAAAAGATGGAAGAAGAGCATAAGACAGTATGGATCAGTTGGGTCAAGGATTGTGTGGGTAAAGTTGAAAGTTGGAATACAAATGTGGGCGATTGTGTGTGTGTATGCACCAACGCAAGATCTTGCTAGAAGAGTGAGAGAAGAGTTCTGGACAAATGTAGAAGTGTGCATGGAAAAGTTTGGAAGGAATGAGAGAGTGTTTTTGATCGGTGATATGAATGGTAAAGTTGGGAATGTGAAGGTGGATGGAATAGTTGGTGAGTGGAGTGTGGCTGCTGAGATAGATGAGAATGGGAGTGCGTTAGTGGACATTTGTGCTGGGAGGGGGTTGGTGACAGCCAATACCCTCTTCAGGCATAAAATGATCCACAGGTATACATGGCGAGTGATGAGAAGGGTGGGTGGTGAACCGAATGAAAGGAAGGCAAAGACTGATTATGTGTGTGTGGATGAAAGGATGCGAAGATGTGAAATGGATGCAAGAGCTTATAGAGTTTGGGGGAGTGGACTTTCTGACCACTACTTGGTGGTGGCCAGAATTAGGATTCAAGTATGAAGGAGGAATACAAGAAGGGAAAGACGAGAGGAAGGAGTAGTTGCAAGGAGAGTGGAAAGGTTAGAAGAGGATGAGAAAAAGGCAGATTATAAGAGAGAAGTGGAGGAACGATCAGGCAAATATGAATTGGAGCAGATGGGAGACGTGGAAGGTGTGTGTAGGATATTTACAGAAGAAATATGTGCAGCATGTGATGTGGTGTGTGGAAGGAAGAGAAGACGGAGGGGGGGGTGCAAGGAACAGCGTGGTGGACTGAAGAGGTGAGACAGGCTGTGGCACTAAAGAAGAAAGCATACAATAAATGGATGAGAAATAGGGGTGTGGAAGAAGTTGAGATGCGGAAGAGAGAGTTATATGTAGAAAGAAAGAGAGAGGTGAAAAGATTAGAAAGAGAGAGTAAGAAGAGAGTGGATGAGGAATTTGGAAGGAATTTGAGTGTTAAGTGGAGGGACAGTAAGAAATTGTTCTAGAAAGAGGTGAAAAGAGTAAGACAGGGTGGAAGTGAAGTTAGCAGGGGAGTGAAAGATAAAAATGGTAGATTACTAGTGGAGAAGGGAGAAAAAGTGAGCAGATGGAGAGAACACTTTAAGGAATTGTGGAACATAGAGGATGGAAGTAATGCGAGTATAAGTGGCTGGGAAATGGCTGGGAGAAGGAGGGAGGTGAGAAGACAGGAAGAAATCAGTAGGATAGAAGTTGTGGAAGCAATGAAGAAAGTTAAATTGGGGAAAGCCCCAGGAATTGATGGAGTGTGTGGTGAAATGCTGAAGCATGGGGGAGAGATAGTAGTAGAATGGATGTGGAAGATGTGAAGATTGGCCTGGGAGGAAGGTAGGGTCCCGGAGGACTGGAAGTCAGGTATAATTATTCCCTTGTACAAAGGAAAAGGGGAAAAAGAAGTGTGTGGTAATCATAGGGGCATTTGTCTTCTTAGTACAATAGGAATAGTGTATGGTAGGATACTTATTGACAGAGTTAGAGAATGAACAGAGAAATTAGTTGGAGAAGAACAGGGAGACTTTAGGAAGGGAAGAGGTTGTGTAGATCACATATTCATTCTTAGATCTTTAGTGGAAAAGTTTCTAGAGAAGGGAAAGAAGTTGTATGCGGCTTTCATGGATTTGGAGAAAGCATATGACAGGGTGGATAGACAAGGATTGTGGAAAGTGTTAAGAATATATGGAGTAGATGGGAAGTTGTTGAATGCTGTGAAGAGTATGGACGATGGTGCAAAGGCTGCAGTGCATGTGGATGGTGAACTAAGTGAATTTTTCTCTTTGAAAGTTGGGTTGAAACAGAGATGTGTCATGTCTCCATGGTTGTTCAATCTGTACATGGATGGGGTAAAAAAAGAGGTACAAGGTATGGTAGTGGATGTTGGAGTGGCCCTGGTGAGAGAGGATAGTGTTTGGAAACTCCCTGTACTGTTGTTTGCAGATGATACTGTGTTGTTGAGTGAAGACGAAGGAGAGCTGCAAGGCTTGGTGGATGAGTTTGGGAGAGTGTGTAAGAAACGGAATCAAAAGGTGGATGTAGGAAAGAGTAAAGTGATGGTCTTTGAGAGAGGTGAAGTCAGTGAATGTACAGCGAGGTTGGATGGTGAGGAATTGGAAAATGTGAGTACGTTTAAGTACTTGGGTAGTGTGATGAGTAAGGATGGAGGTTTGGAGGGTGAAGTGCTTGAAAGGGTACAGCAGGGAAGAAAGGTTGTTGGTTCTTTGAAAGCAGTGATAAGAAACAGGGAAGTGAGCATGGAAGTGAAAAAGTTACTACATGACAGTATTGTGATACCAACTCTAACGTATGGAAGTGAAGCTTGGACGTTGTTGTAAGGACACAAGTCAAGAGTGAGAGCAGTGGAAATGAGTTATTTAAGAGGAGCCTGTGGAGTCACATGGGGAGACAGGCTGACGAATGAGGATATAAAGGACCGTTGTGGTGTGGATGTGGATGTGATAGGAAGCGTTATGAGGAACACACTAAGGTGGTTTGGCCATGTGGAGAGGATGGAGGGTGAAAGACTGACGAAGAGAATGTATGTGAGTGAGGTGGAGGAGGGAAGAGGGAGGGGGAGGCCGAGGATGAGATGGAGGGATGGGGTGGAGAGGTATATGAGAGAGGGGGGTGTGGGTTGGGAGCAGGGCAGTGAAATGGTGGGGGACAGGGCGACTTGGAGGCGATTTGTTTGTGGCCACCCCAAATGGGATTGAGGCATCTGGCAATAGATATAGATAATTAGTTACTCAGTGGGGTAGTCAGTCCCTAAATACCTACAAATTAGTCAGTAGACTGTCCATCTTATGTCATTTTATTAGTAATTTCCCACTGGTCAATCACTAGCCCATCACTGAGACCTTTGTTGGTCAGCCAGTCAGTCCCTCCAGAAGTCAGTCCCTCCAGAAGTCAGTCCCTCCAGAAGTCAGTCCCTTGATCCTTTGTTAGTAGTCACCACGAGGAAATGCAGCTGCCAGCCAAAGCTCCATACGTGCGAGGTCACCATTAAATTCTTACGAGTAGACTATTAACCAGGAAATGTGCCAGTCCTTGGATTACTAAATCACTTAGAGCAGCCTGTAGCTTCCTGGTTAAACCCTATATATCTATTAACCGGAGAACAAGCTGTTCCCTGGTTAATGCACAGGCACAGTGTGGTTATGAGGGGTGAGGTCCAGAGCCTTGCCTGGCACCTTCAAGGGAGACAGCAGCCAATCAGGCCCCAGCTCCTCCTCTCCACTGCGAGACCATGCTTCATTTCAACTGATCCAACCCCTGCAGCATCGACCCCTGGTAGGTTAAAAAAAATCCCGACGGGTGCCAATTAACTAACAGGGCCATCAGTGACCCACAGCCTGTCACAGGTCGAAAGTAAGAGTAGTAACCATTAACTCGGGGATATCCATGCCTATGCTCCTAGTCTATGTACTGTCCGGTGGTATTTGATCTTACACACTCGAAGATCCTTATTACTCTACACTTACAACTAATATAAGTAAGCTGGAGGATTCTCATGCTGCAAGATCCTCACCTTCTGTGTCTCTATTTCCATTTATCATATAAGGAAATTTTTAAACATAAAAATATAATCTGTAATAATGTAAACTCAGTCATAATCTATACATATTCGCAGACGTGCATATTCATTCTTAATTTCCAAAAACAAGACTCACTGATTGGACATGTTACCATAGCATTTCATACATACTTTATTTAAATGCTGATCACAGGTGTGCTTGTGAGATACTTGACATTGTTTCGAGGACAATTTTATTTTAGGGTGATTCTGAGTGAATCCTGGACAATAAATAGACTCCAGGCATGAATGACATTTGCGCCGCTTCCCTGAACTATTCTCATGTGTTACTTCTGGGATGGCCTCCTCTACCTCTCCCTGTCTGAGCATCAGATTGATCTTAGCTATTGTATTCCTGGTCAAACCACAAGCCTGAACTTTTCTTCTTTCAATCTGCGGATTACACAATGCCTTCACTGCCAGCCATAGGAGACTGAAGCAATTTTTCTTGGGTCCTGATTAGTATGTAACAAATAAATTGTCTGTGAATTTACTCTGGCAGTGTCGAGAATGTAGCCAAGGGCATTCACTGTCCATCTTCTAGATTTAGTGTGTACCGTATGAAAACTTATTCTCTGATCCAAAATGGCAGTGCCTCCTTTAGTGATATCATACAATTTAAATATAGCTGTTTTTTTCAAATCATCATCCTTGGTACTGCCTAATATAGGGGAGACTGTGCTCAGAAGTAACACATTTTTCTTACCTTTGCTTCTGGTGGGTGTTACATAGTTCGGTGTCATTTCCTCCCCATGTTTCTTCCAATAAACTTGGTATGACCTATCCTCCCTTTCTGTGACTGCCTTTATCCCTGGTGGTATGCCTTTCCTGGGAGAATCTACAGTATAGTACCTAAGGTTGCCATACCTTGTGTTTGAAGCCACTCCAATAACTCTATACTGGCGTACAATCTATCCAGACTAATAATCCTACCTCTAAGGTCGACTGAGGGCTTGTAACTGACTTACCCGAACTTGCATTGTTGGGACTATACCACGTATGTAGTGTGGTCCTGGCTCTCCAGAAGGTTTACCTGAATATACAGCTGTCCTAAAGGTAAATGGATATCTAACAGCATTAATAGATTTATATAGGAGGCCGTAGCATTCGGGTTTGCTCTTACTGTACTGTCTGAACCCTATTTATGTTCTACACTCATACAACGTTTCATCAATGGTCAAGAAGTCACCTGGCTCTAACACTGAGCAACAACAATTACTGAACTGTTCAAAATGTTCCCCAATTGCTGAAAACCGATCGTGTACCCATTTTTGGTGTCTGGTATCAATGTTGTCAAAAGTTATGTAGGCATGTAAGAAACCAAATCGTTTTACAGACATGACAGCTCCAAATATTGGGTGACCAAATCCTTCAATGAAGAGATGTTTACAGCAATATTTATTTTGTCCCAACAACCCTCTTGCATAGAGCAGGCCAAAAAAAGCTTTTTAATTCTATGGCATCAGTCATCTTGACGTGTGTTGGTATTTCAGCACTGTCAGAATTAGAAAGTTCAGTAACTATGCCTTGAATCTTATTGTTAGTATGGGTTACAATACCATCAATCATATTATATGGGTATTATTGGTATACACAACTCCCATGCCATTATTTCTGTATTAGCTGACCTTGCCTCTCCTAACAAACATCCTTCACTGGGCAATATCTTCTCAACATGCCTACCTTCTGTATGATTGGTCCATGTTATTGACTTACTGATACCTGATTTTCTCTGGGGTTCTCTAAAATGCAGGTATATTCCCTGAGCTTGTGTGGCAGGACGAATTCGTCATAATTTTGTTTGTTCAAACATTGGTCCAAAGAAATGATTAATCTATTTTTCACCAATGGCTTTCTGTTTCTCACTGGTACCCATTCTTCTTCATTCATTATGTCATCATTTTGATCATCTTCATCGTCGCCCTCAGCTACTCTATCCAAGGCAAGGTCATCATCATGATCATCACCAACTACCTCTGCCAATTAATCTTCGTCTGGGTTGTCAACATAGTCGAAAGTAAAAGCCATGACTACCCCCATCAGCACGTCCACCCCGTCCCCTAATTAATGCCTAACTAACCGTCCGGCACGCCTACTACACGAGCCGCAAGGTTTGTGTGTGTGTGTGTGTGTGTGTGTGTGTGTGTGTGTGTGTGTGTGTGTGTGTGTGTGTGTGTGTGCATGTGCACATTACAATGCACGTGTGTGAATCTGTGTGCACAATACAATGCACATTGTGTATCTGTGTGTATACATATGAACAACCATATCACTGGGTATGAGAAGTCATAGAGAAAACCAATGAATAATACATAGATAGTAAAATTAGTGCATGAAATAACCATTTCACTGGGTATGAGGAGTCATAAAGTGTGAACAGTGAATAATACATAAAAAATAAAGTAGTTTTAATTAAAATAGGAAAGGTATCGTACGTCTGGAAGCTGTGTTGATGACCGTTAGGCTTGCGTAGGATAAGGTCCCAGATATTCCACTCATCATCGAGCGTTTCCTTTTTGTTTAGCGCTCTCCACGGGGAAAAGTCGTTAATTTTGGAGAAAACGCTTGTTTCAACCCAGTTTTTTCACTCAGAATCACCATTTGTTGTGTTTCCAGTGATTTAATAAGAAAACAACCGTAAGACCATGCATTGCTTACAAACTAGAGTTTATTGGTAAAAATTAGTTAGGGCGTATAAAAAATGTGACGGGTTGCACCGAATAAGGTTAAGCCTCTTTTTGTACATATTCCACATGCACAATGCACAGTATAATTTGGGAATACATTAGCAATAAAAAACAAAGGCTTACAATACGACACTTTCTGCATACACAGCCAGAAACAACAACATGAAGATCAGAGTCTTGGCACAATCATTACCTTTCAGCTGGGGTCTGCAGTTCACATCAGCTCCTCTAATGAAACGAATGCAAGTTGCGTCGCACATGAAGCATCCACTCTCCAGGAGCTTTTCCTCACCATTAATCTGAATAATAAAAAAAACGTTCATTGCATACAAAACAGTAAACTGTTTAATGGATGTTTACAGGAAGACAATGGAACTATGTAATACTGAGAGTTCTTGGCCCAGAGTCCACAGATTATTAATGTGTACCAGTACTTCCTGGGGGAAATGTCACAGATACAAGTCAGACTTAAAAATGAAGTAGTCCTAAACCAAAATACAGTCCTACCTTGCAATATCCCAGTGTACGACTAGTTACATCTAGTGACAAGACAATATAGTGACTGATCGTATAATGATGCCATTATAACATGGGGCCATTGTGAATGTTCTTGGTCATGGGTCACCGACCTTAAAAATTTTAACATGTTTCCAGCTTAAATGAAGTGTTTCCTTGGCTGGTCCAAGTTGTCACCACGGGTCTCCCACCCACCCTCTCCAAGGCTGGGGGACTGCTGCTATCCCTGAGCACTCACTCGTGGTCATCAGGAGCAGGTGATGAACAATGAGAGGAGTCATGTGGTAAGGCACTAGGGAGCCATGTGGTGAGACAGGGGAAGAACCATTTGATGGGGCTGGGGGGAAAGCCATCTTGTGAGGCTGGGAGAGAGAGGCCGGGGAAGCCAGGCAGTAAGCAGGAATGCAGGAATAGGAGGTGGCAGACAAAATGGAGGCAGGGCAGTGTGCTGATATTCTGCTGGTGGAGAGCCTTGTCTGTTCTTCTAGGCTGGTGGATGGCCTGGGTTGGAAGTATGATGTTATGGTTGGCTGTCTCACTGCCCTCTTCTTTTGGGCAAGTAGCTCACAGGACATAAGAAAATTCTCATCAACTGAGTAACTGGTAATATCACTCTTGGCAGGATTGGGATCTTTCTCTAGGATGAATGACACCAATATTGCATGAAATTCCTCCAATGTCTTAATATCAACCGCTTGCACTGGTTCCTCCTCCTCTGCCTCCCCTTCCTGCACATGGGCCTGCTCCTCCTTCAGTTCAGTGAAGCATTCGGAAGAAAGTTCCTCTCTGTGACTGTCACGCACCTCCACGTCATGGAACCTTGCCACATGGGACAGTTCCAGCATATTCCTCTGAAGTTCCTCCACCCCAGGGAACCCCATGGAATGAATGCACTCACTCAGGCCACAGCTTATGCCAAACCCGATTAAGAGTGTGGTCCTTTATCTCCTTCCATGCCACTGTGACATTTTCAGTGGCAGTTTTTTTTATTTTTTCCAGACGGCTGTGACTGAGTCCTGTTCCTGGAGTCACTAGCCCTCACCAGCTGCTCCATGGTGCGCTGCGGGTGAATGTTGGTATTACCCCTTCATCCACTGGTTGGAGCAAAGATGGTGTTAGGATGCAAAAACTATCTATCTATCTATCTATTGCCAGACGCCTCAATCCCATTTGGGGTGGCCACAAACAAATCGTCTCCAAGTCGCCCTGTCCCCCGCCATTTCACTGCCCTCCTCCCAACTCACACCCCTCTCTCTCATATACCTCTCCACCCCATCCCTCCATCTCATCCTCGGCCTCCCCCTCCCTCTTCCCCCCTCCACCTCACTCACATACACTCTCTTCCTCAGTCTTTCACCCTCCATCCTCTCCACATGGCCAAACCACCTCAGTGTGTTCCTCATAACGCTTCCTATCACATCCACATCAAAACCACAAAGCTCCTTTATATCCTCATTCGTCAGCCTGTCTCTCCACGTGACTCCACAGGCTCCTCTTAAATAACTCATTTCCACTGCTCTCACTCTTGACTTGTGTCCTTCCAACAATGTCCAAGCTTCACCTCCGTACGTTAGAGTTGGTATCACAATACTGTCATGTAGTAACTTTTTCACTTCCATGCTCACTTCCCTGTTTCTTATCATTGCTTTCAAAGAACCAACAACCTTTCTTCCCTGCTGTACCCTTTCAAGCACTTCACCCTCCAAACCTCCATCCTTACTCATCACACTACCCAAGTACTTAAACGTACTCACATTTTCCAATTCCTCACCATCCAACCTCGCTGTACATTCACTAACTTCACCTCTCTCAAAGACCATCACTTTACTCTTCCCTACATTCACCTTTAGATTCCATTTCTTACACACTCTCTCAAACTCATCCACCAAGCTTTGCAGCTCCCCTTCGTCTTCACTCAACAACACAGTATCATCTGCAAACAACAGTACAGGGAGTTTCCAAACACTATCCTCTCTCACCAGGGCCACTCCAACATCCACTACCCTACCTTGTACCTCTTTTATTACCCCATCCATGTACAGATTGAACAACCATGGAGACATGACACATCCCTGTTTCAAACCAACTTTCAAAGAGAAAAATTCACTTAGTTCACCAACCACACGCACTGCAGCCTTCGCACCATCGCACTGCAGCCTTCGCACCATCGTACATACTCTTCACAGCATTCAACAACTTCCCATCTACTCCATATATTCTTAACGTTTTCCACAATCCTTGTCTATCCACCCTGTCATATGCTTTCTCCAAATCCATGAAAGCCACATACAACTTCTTTCCCTTCTCTAGAAACTTTTCCACTAAAGATCTAAGAATGAATATCTGATCTACACAACCTCTTCCCTTCCTAAAGCCTCCCTGTTCTTCTCCAACTAATTTCTCTGTTCTTTCTCTAACTCTGTCTATAAGTATCCTACCATACACTTTTCCTATTAAACTAAGAAGACAAATGCCCCTATGATTACCACACACTTCTTTTTCCCCTTTTCCTTTGTACAAGGGAATAATTATACCTGACTTCCAATCCTCCGGGACTCTACCTTCCTCCCAGGCCAATCTGCACATCTTCCACATCCATTCTACTACTATCTCTCCCCCATGCTTCAGCATTTCACCACACACTCCATCAATTCCTGAGGCTTTCCCCGATTTAACTTTCTCCATTGCTTCCACAACTTCTATCCTACTGATTTCTTCCTGTCTTCTCACCTCCCTCCTTCTCCCAGCCATTCCCCAGCCACTTATACTTGCATTACTTCCATCCTCTATGTTCAACAATTCCTTAAAGTGTTCTATCCATCTGCTCAATTTTTCTCCCTTCTCCACTAGTAATCTACCATTTTTATCTTTCACTCCCCTGCTAACTTCACTTCCACCCTGTCTTACTCTTTTCACCTCTCTCCAGAACATTTTCTTACAGTCCCTCCACTTTACACTCAAATTCCTTCCAAATTCCTCATCCACTCTCTTCTTACTCTCTCTTACTAATCTTTTCACCTCTCTCTTTCTTTCTACATATAACTCTCTCTTCCTCATCTCAACTTCTTCCACGCCCCTATTTCTCATCCATTCATTGTATGCTTTCTTCTTTTGTGCCACAGCCTGTTTCACCTCTTCAGTCCACCATGCTGTTCCTTGCACCCCCCTCCATCTTCTCTTCCTTCCACACACCACATCACATGCTGCACATATTTCTTCTGTAAATATCTTACACACACCTTCCACGTCTCCCATCTGCTCCAATTCATATTTGCCCAATCGTTCCTCCACTTCTCTCTTATACTCTGCCTTTTTCTCATCTTCTTGTAACCTTTCCACTCTCCTTGCAACTACTCCTTCCTCTCGTCTTTCCCTTCTTCTATTCCTCCATCTTACTTGCATTCTAATTCTGGCCACCACCAAGTAGTGGTCAGAAAGTCCACTCCCCCAACCTCCATACACTCTTGCATCCTTTACACATCTTCGCATCCTTTCATCCACACACACATAATCAATCATTGCCTTCCTTTCATTCAGTTCACCACCCACCCTTCTCATCACTCGCCATGTATACCTGTGGATCATTTTATGCCTGAAGAGGGTATTGGCTATCACCAACCCCCTCCCAGCACAAATGTCCACTAACGCACTCCCATTCTCATCTATCTCAGCAGGCACACCCCGCTCACCAACTATTCCATCCACCTTCACATTCCCAACTTTACCATTCATATCACCGATCAAAAACACTCTCTCATTCCTTCCAAACTTTTCCATGCACACTTCTACATTTGTCCAGAACTCTTCTCTCACTCTTCTAGCAAGATCTTGCGTTGGTGCATACACACACACAATCGCCCACATTTGTATTCCAACCTTCAACTTTACCCACACAATCCTTGACCCAACTGATCCATACTGTCTTATGCTCCTCTTCCAACTTTTACTCACAACTATACATACTCCTTCCTTTGCCCTCTCATTCTCACCTACTCCTGCACATATACCCCATCCATTCTCCCATTCTCTCACACTTTCTCCTCTCCATTTTGTTTCAGTTATTCCACATACATCCACTTTCGCACCCTGAAGCACCTGGACAATCTCTCTCTCTTTCACCTCATCATTCGCACCCCTTACATTCCAAGCTCCAATTACCATGTCCTTTGTCCAGTCCTTGGTCGTCATCGTTTGGTCAGTCCTTGTCCGAGGCTTATTGTTTGTTTTTTTAGTTAGTTGTTTTCCGGGGAGGGGCACTAACCCTCCGGCAACCCTTTTAGTCGCCTTTTACGACAAGCAGGGATACTGGGGGAGTATTCTTGAAAAAAAACCCTACCCCCAGGGGGTAAAAACACATAGTGCAAAAACACTATGTTGATATTATCAAACCAGTCTTTCATGCCAGAAGGGTGATTAAGGGCATTCTCTACCAACAATAGAAACTGGCTGGCAAAGTTATTCCTACTGACATAGTCCTGGAACATGGGAAATAGGTAGTCAGTCACATCCCAGTGGTGCAGGGGGCCGTGAGGCATGCCTAGGGGTTTCACTTCCATATCACCTTAACCCTAGTTCAGTAGCGTCGTCCGGGATTCCAAATTTAGGCCTACTTTGCATTGTGGAGGAGACGCTCCAAGGCCTACAGGCTCAGCTGCCATGACATTTCAGTTTGTACTCTGTCCTGTGTGTGTGAGGTGTGTTCGTGTTGCTCCCATTTTTTTCTCATCTGCTGTAGCCAATTGTCCGGTATGTTTATGTACGCCATTTTTGCGCGGCAGAGCAATGTGGTAGGTCTCCATATTATAATTGCAAATCATACTAGATAGATAGATAAATAGATAGATAGAGAGACAGATAGAAGCAGGAAGTCAAATGATGAGAAGGTGTTTGTGTTGATGTTGATGATGACTAAAGTGTTGTTGTTTCTATAGGGGAAGGGGTGTATTTGGTATACTGTGAACAGGTCTTCCGTGATGAATGGTACATGAACTATCACTGATGTTGGTGTTAGTGTTGCTTCCAAGTACGGGTAATATTGCATAAATTCCCTACTGCGGAACAATGGCTTCAATTTATGTTTATGTATGCCTTGACTAACTATCTGACGTAGCTCATGAACTGGGAGTAAGTCATTTGTGATCTTGCCATCACCAGCATTCGAAATTCCTTGCATAAGTGCCCTGAAATGATCTCTAGTGTTCTCTAATTGTAGTAGAATCGTGTCAATATGTTCTGTGATGATGGAGAAGTGCTGGAAAAGGGTAACGTTACCCTCCAAGTCATAAAGACTTTGTAGTTACTTGTAGAGAAGTATATTTTAGACTTGTGGTCGAGCGGCTTTTATATCTTGTAGTAGTTTCCCCACCAGATGTCATGTAGTGACGGGAGAGGTAAAGAATAGTATGGGACTATTTTTATTTGTCTTGGAAATATTAAACAGGTATAATAGTATAAGTCCTGGGTAGCTACCTCCCTGTCTCGCTATCTCTCTCTCTCTCTCTGTTCTAAAGCTAATCTCCGTCTCGACCTCTCTCTAGGGTCGCTTGTCTCCTTCTAAACTCTCTTTCCTAACATCTCGTGTAGTAGGGTGTGTGTGTCACGTATCTTCCTCATGGCAACAGAACTTTCTCACGAGAGGACTGCTGACAGCTAACTGAATCATCTTACTGGCCGCTGTCGTCAGCTTTCCTCCGTGTAAGCGTTTAGCGCTGCTCACTTCTCGCAAACACAACACCTTCTCATCATTTGACTTCCTGCTTCTATCTGTCTCTCTATCTATCTATTTATCTATCTATCTAGTATGATTTGCAATTATAATATGGAGACCTACCACATTGCTCTGCCGCGCAAAAATGGCGTACCATCGACATTTAATAGTTATAATATATTAATACATACTACATACACATTATAATAAACTTATAAGCTAATTAAGTGAAATACATAATATTGTAAAGTAACATAATTGTATGAATATTGTATACATATATTATTCATAGTAAATAGTGATTATTCAGTAATATTACATTTTAAATAAGTTGTATACATATTTGAATAAATGCAATATAATTGTGCAATGGTAATACTGCTAAGTTATACATTACATATTTGAGTTATCACTTTAGTAATGTCTAATATTTCATCTAACTTGTATGATGATACTGGTAATATAGAATTGTGCTATAATTGTATGACTTATAATATTGTACTAACATTGTGGTACTACATAATTGTGTTGGCCTTATAATTGTAGTTACATTTTGTTAATGCAACTATTACATATGTGTTTTGGCCTTATAATTGTAGTTAAAGTTACATAAAAGTTACATCTTGTTAATGCAACTGTTACATAATTGGCAAAGTGTAACATAATGCAATCGTTTGTCGTTACATAATTATAATATGGAGTTACATAATTGTTATAACTGCAGTCCTAACATATGCTGCGGTCGATGATAGTGATGATGTGTCGTGCCACTTGTATGTGGAGACAACAATTTGCTTTTTTTGTTTGTAGTTTATGTGGTATTTTGGCTTATGTAGTAACACTTACACTTATTTTCATTTGTTTGTTATGTGATCTTACTCTATTTCTCTTTTTTTTCTGTTTTACTTTTCTTTCTTTTTTTTTTTTTTTTTTTTTTTTTCTATAGTTTGTTTTTCTTTGCTTGTGTACGCTTTTTTCCATGTTGTTCATGGTTACATAATTACTGGCTAATTTCCTTGGGATACTTTTTCAAAGTTTAGTTTATATTGCACAGATACTATAAAATGATATTATATAGTCCCATATTTTGTTATTTTATATAAAAAAAATATATATACATATATACAGTATTAACTATACACACTGACTTGTTCACCTGTACCTATCGTGAGTAATATGTGTGTCAGCACTGTGTGGAAATCATTGTCTTCACGATTGTGTTGAAGATGTTCACTCTTGCTAACGGCATTTGTGTTGGCCATTTTTTTTTTCTTCTCTAGGTTCCCTTGTAACTTAATTTGTCTGTTTCCACTAGGTAGCTTTAATTAATAAATGTTTAATACAGTTCTTTTAATTGCTCACTGAGTAACTGTGATTGTATATTTTCTTTATTACTTTGTAGATATAATTAATGTATAGTTGTATGTATGAAACACGTATTTTACGTAGGTATAAATGGTAACACTCGTTGGTAGTAAATAAATGTTATAATAAATGAATGAATATATACAGTGTAGAATATTTATTGTTGGTGATTATTTAGTATTTGAGTTATGCAGATAACTGAAGTAAGTATGTGTATTTAAACTGTAACTATACAGCACGTTTTATATGTTTGTGCAGAAGCTTATTGTCTATCACTGTGTATTGTATAAATGAAGTAACTATGTAACTTACTAATTTTTACCGTGGTGGGAAATGGTGTGAGTGGTGGTGCAGGTGGTGTGTTGACTGACGTGGCGTCTGTTCAGCAAGCACGCATGATGACCTCAACTTCCCACACTGGTAGCTGTGGTGAGTGAATGAGTAGCGATGAGTAACTTGAGTGAAGACGAGTGAGTAAGATGAGTTGTAAATCGTGTCTCACTCTTCGTTTGTTTGTTCCCTTTATTCTATGTGGAAGTTTTCTCTGTCCTTTTCTCTAGTGATTTATTCGTTGTGGGATGAAGACTGCCGCTACTTGTAGGTGCGTGTAGAAGATTATACAGACGACGTAGAGTTGTTAATTGTAGTTGATTGTAGATGGCTGTAGTTGATTGTAGATGGCTGTAGACTTTGTAGAACTGAAGCTAACCTTGTAGTCTCGGTTGCTTTTGTAGAAATTTGCTTTTAATTCGGAGACGATGTCCGCAGATTCGCTGGTTTGTCGTTAAGCTACTTGCAAGGCGTCGAGTGATCTCTTGACCTCTGCATCAGCGTAATGATCTGGGAGACGGAGGGGGCAGGAGCTGATATTGTTGGTTGTTGTCAATCTTGATATTTTGTAGGAATTTAATGTTGATTCGTAGACGAGGTTCGTATACGTTCGCTGCTACCAAATGTCATAAAGACTTTGTAGTTACTTGTAGAGAAGTATATTTTAGACTTGTGGTCGAGCGGCTTTTATATCTTGTAGTAGTTTCCCCACCAGATGTCATGTAGTGACGGGAGAGGTAAAGAATAGTATGGGACTATTTTTATTTGTCTTGGAAATATTAAACAGGTATAATAGTATAAGTCCTGGGTAGCTACCTCCCTGTCTCGCTATCTCTCTCTCTCTCTCTGTTCTAAAGCTAATCTCCGTCTCGACCTCTCTCTAGGGTCGCTTGTCTCCTTCTAAACTCTCTTTCCTAACATCTCGTGTAGTAGGGTGTGTGTGTCACGTATCTTCCTCATGGCAACAGAACTTTCTCACGAGAGGACTGCTGACAGCTAACTGAATCATCTTACTGGCCGCTGTCGTCAGCTTTCCTCCGTGTAAGCGTTTAGCGCTGCTCACTTCTCGCAAACACAACACCTTCTCATCATTTGACTTCCTGCTTCTATCTGTCTCTCTATCTATCTATTTATCTATCTATCTAGTATGATTTGCAATTATAATATGGAGACCTACCACACTGCGTGTGTGAGGTGTGTTCGTGTTGCTCCCATTTTTTTCTCATCTGCTGTAGCCAATTGTCCGGTATTCCGTACAACGCTATTAAAATAGGACCTTGTGAGTGTGCCTATGAAACATATACTGTAAAATGTCGAATTTTGTCTTGGGAGGCTGGAGCATATCGGGGGATGTCTGGACTTCATGTGTGGCACAAGTCATCACCATCAGGCAACACTGTGGCTGGCAGTGGTGAAAAGATTACAAGGATGTAGCACTGTTTGTCATTTTTACACATTTTTTGTTTTATTTTTTTTTATAATGTTGTTTTAGTTAAATACATTTAGTTCATAGTTCCTAGAGTTAAGATCAGCATCTAATTTAAGTGAAAATTTTTTGAAATAAACTGTACCATTCCTATATGTATATTTCTACCCCCAAAGTTTGTCTGGGATTCCAGATATCGTTAGTAGGCACGTGATGCTGACAACGCTACCATTCCAGAGTTAAGGTTCTCTTCCACATACCTGACCAGTGCCATAGGATTCTCCCAGTGGTTGACTAATAGTGGCCTAAATTTCAGGTTGCCTTTAGTGTTCTCCCCCAGGAGGAGCCCCATGTAGTTCTTCGCTTCCTACACTCACCGCAAATTGACTTAGAACCTACACACAGAATTGCTATGGGAGAGTTGTCTGTCTTTGCTTTGTGTTTCACCTCTACCAAGTGAATTTTTTGGGCAAGAAGTAACTGGCAACCCCTCTGGTGTTGACGGGAGGTGGTGAAACACCCACCACGTCAGTGCTTGCCCAGAAGCGAGGGTGAGAGTACAGTAATCCCGCATTTTTTGCGGATTTTTTGTCTGCGGTTTTGCCCTCTCGCAGATTTTCTTAGCATTAATAAGTTCAACTAAAATATCCTTGAATATACAGAAAACAAAAAATTTGAAATTCCCGCAGCTTCCAATTGTAGCGCGGTAAACTCACGCCACCCTCTGTCCCTTTCCCGCGGCCCCTCTGCCAGTGTTACCATATCTAGCATAATTTTATTCTTTTAGCATAATTTTGATCAAATTTTCGAGTCTGGAATATTTTTTAGCATATTAGAAGTTTTAGAATCATTCTAGCATAATATAGAATGGAATGGAATATTTTTGGAATAATTTTATAAAAGCTACAAATCAGAGAGAGAGAGAGAGAGAGAGAGAGAGAGAGAGGGAGAGACGAATAAGGTAAGAAGATGTTTGAATAGTTGGTTACTTTCAGTTTGGGCTTGGTTGGGTTGGATTAGGTTAGGTTAGGTTAGGTTAGGTTGCATTAGGTTAGGTTAGGTTTTAGGTTAGGTTCGGTTTGGTTCGGTTAGGATAAGTTTGAGCTTTGTACTTTACCCATGAAACCTAGGTTTTTCTGATGGATTTTGGTATGATTCATTCGATTTTCAGCTTCATTTCAGTCGGAAATGACCATTTTCTGTGTTTCCCCCCCTCCCTATAACCCGATTCCCCAAAGATCCCCCATTGTTGCAGGGGGATGGGGGTGTCATATCTCAAAATCTGGTTATTTCTGACGGAAATGATGCTCAAAATCGAATGAATCACATCAAAATCCATCAGAAAAACGTAAGTTTCGTGGGAAAAAGCAGTAGGCTATGGGCAGAAAACCGATATTTATCCTCTTACTGTATGTAGGTTCATTTTAATATTTTCATAGTAAACAATACATAATTAATATGTTGCACGAATATGTATAGAATTTTAACATTTAGCTTCAAGTTAGCATAATTCATTTTTTACTTGGAACAAATTCGCTCAATCTAGCATAATTTTTTCATTGCCCTAGCATAATTTCGTTGTTTGGATATGGCAACACTGCTCTCTGCCCCGCATTCCTCAGTCCACGCCTGACTGCCCTACGTGTCTGGTGTGCTTGTAACCGCACTATGATATGAGCCTCTTGCCTCCCACTTGCTTTCCACATGGCCCCAGGACATAAGCCAGCCTCACCAAAGGCTAATAATACAATTAGTAAGAACTCCAAAGTGACAAAACAATCAAGAAAAGTTATGACCTTAGCAGAGAAAATTGTGTTACTGGACAAGCTAAGAAACGACCGTGGGAGTGTTTGCTATCACCAGTTAATGCATCTTTTTATTTTGTATTGTTTTGTGAATAAATGTGTAGATAATTGTGTATTACAGTACGGTGTTTACGTTTTCCTCTTGTAAGAGGCAGAGTATAAGAGAGAAGTGGAGGAACGATTGGGCAAATATGAGTTGGAGCAGATGGGGGACGTGGAAGGTGTGTGTAGAATATTTACAGAAGAAATATGTGCAGCATGTGATGTGGTGTGTGGAAGGAAGAGAAGACGGAGGGGGGTGCAAGGAACAGCGTGGTGGACTGAAGAGGTGAAACGGGCTGTGGCACAAAAGAAGAAAGCATACAATGAATGGATGAGAAATAGGGGCATGGAAGAAGTTGAGAGGCGGAAGAGAGAGTTATATGTAGAAAGAAAGAGAGAGGTGAAAAGATTAGTAAGAGAGAGTAAGAAGAGGGTGGATGAGGAATTTGGAAGGAATTTGAGTGTAAGGTGGAGGGACTGTAAGAAAATGTTCTGGAAAGAGGTGAAAAGAGTAAGACAGGGTGGAAGTGGAGTTAGCAGGGGAGTGAAAGATAAAAATGGTAGATTACTAGTGGAGAAGGGAGAAAAAGTGAGCAGATGGAGAGAACACTTTAAGGAATTGTTGAACGTGGAGGATGGAAGTAATGCGAGTATAAGTGGCTGGGGAATGGCTGGAAGAAGGAAGGAGGTGAGAAGACAGGAAGAAATCAGTAGGATAGAAGTTGTGGAAGCAATGAAGAAAGTTAAATCAGGGAAAGCCCCAGGAATTGATGGAGTGTGTGGTGAAATGCTGAAGCATGGGGGAGAGATAGTAGTAGAATGGATGTGGAAGATGTGCAGATTAGCCTGGGAGGAAGGTAGAGTCCCGGAGGATTGGAAGTCAGGTATAATTATTCCCTTGTACAAAGGAAAAGGGGAAAAAGAAGTGTGTGGTAATCATAGGGGCATTTGTCTTCTTAGTATAATAGGAAAAGTATATGGTAGGATACTTATTGACAGAGTTAGAGAAAGAACAGAGAAATTAGTTGGAGAAGAACAGGGAGGCTTTAGGAAGGGAAGAGGTTGTGTAGATCAGATATTCATTCTCAGATCTTTAGTGGAAAAGTTTCTAGAGAAGGGAAAGAAGTTGTATGCGGCTTTCATGGATTTGGAGATAGCATATGACAGGGTGGATAGACTAGGATTGTGGAAAGTGTTGAGAATATATGGAATAGATGGGAAGCTGTTGAATGCTGTGAAGAGTATGTACGATGGTGCGAAGGCTGCAGTGCGTGTGGTTGGTGAACTAAGTGAATTTTTCTCTTTGAAAGTTGGTTTGAAACAGGGATGTGTCATGTCTCCATGGTTGTTCAATCTGTACATGGATGGGGTAATAAAAGAGGTACAAGGTAGGGTAGTGGATGTTGGAGTGGCCCTGGTGAGAGAGGATAGTGTTTGGAAACTCCCTGTACTGTTGTTTGCAGATGATACCGTGTTGTTGAGTGAAGACGAAGGGGAGCTGCAAGGTTTGGTGGATGAGTTTGAGAGTGTGTGTAAGAAACGGAATCTAAAGGTGAATGTAGGGAAGAGTAAAGTGATGGTCTTTGAGAGAGGTGAAGTTAGTGAATGTACAGCGAGGTTGGATGGTGAGGAATTGGAAAATGTGAGTACGTTTAAGTACTTGGGTAGTGTGATGAGTAAGGATGGAGGTTTGGAGGGTGAAGTGCTTGAAAGGGTACAGCAGGGAAGAAAGGTTGCTGGTTCTTTGAAAGCAGTGATAAGAAACAGGGAAGTGAGCATGGAAGTGAAAAAGTTACTACATGACAGTATTGTGATACCAACTCTAACGTACGGAAGTGAAGCTTGGACATTGTTGGAAGGACACAAGTCAAGAGTGAGAGCCGTGGAAATGAGTTATTTAAGAGGAGCCTGTGGAGTCACGTGGAGAGACAGGCTGACGAATGAGGATATAAAGGAGCGTTGTGGTGTTGTTGTGGATGTGATAGGAAGCGTTATGAGGAACACACTGAGGTGGTTTGGCCATGTGGAGAGGATGGAGGGTCAAAGACTGATGAAGAGAGTGTATGTGAGTGAGGTGGAGGGGGAAAGAGGGAGGGGGAGGCCGAGGATGAGATGGAGAGATGGGGTGGAGAGGTATATGAGAGAGGGGGGTGTGAGCTGGGAGCAGGGGAGTGAAATGGCGGGGGACAGGGCGACTTGGAGGCGATTTGTTTGTGGCCACCCCAAACGGGATTGAGGCGTCTGGCAATAGATAGATATATAGATAGTTTACGTTTTTCCTTCATAATGGAGTATGTGCTTTCAATCTTGTAAGAAGGTATTTCGGGATGAGTATGGAAGTTTCGGGACAATTCGCAGTCACAACAAACACAAAACAATTCGCCTTCATTAATGAAGATAGCTATGGGTGACGCTAGAATATAATTCAAAGGCAACTACAGCGAGGAAGAAACAAGTTAATTATTGACTAAAGGAGCAACTAATAAATAATATCCAGAACCTACGCTACTGAACATAGACTTTGCTGGATCCCCCTGAAATATAGTTATTAAAGTATTGATTAATTAATAATAAGTATATTGATAAAAGTATTGATTAGTATATTAGTAGAATGGTGGGGAATCGTCCAGGGTACGAATTGTTCTGAAGGGGAATCGTCCATGTTTTGACGGGGAATTGTCTGACGGCGAATTGTCTCGCAATCAGTATGGACATGGACTGTGTGATGGGCAGCATGGTGGACACAAGTGTAAGATTCAATTGTTACTAGAGTATTCACGGAACTGACTTCGCGGAGGTTACAAGAACGTAACTACCGCAAAATATGCGGGATTACTGTATATGTTCCTGCTGCTATCCTGCACCTCCCTCTTTTTTCATATGCATTACTGTTTGCCCTGTTATTTTCCTACAGTCGAGTTGTCATGCTTGGAAAGACTGCTCATTGGATGAGAGAGTCCGTATCATTGCATGGAGGCAGGATAATGTCCCTATCAACACGATTTGTGAATGTACTGGATGCGCAAAGTTGACCATCATGAAGATTTTTGCTGCAGTGCATGGCCAGCCACCTGATGTCATACCAGAGCACAAGCAAAGCGGTGGAAAGAAGAGGACGACTTCCAAAGGTACAGAAACACTTCTGAAGAGGGAAGTAATCAAGAATCCTCGACTGACAGCAGCAGAATTGAAGAGAATGCATCCCCAGCTGTTACAAGACATCTCAATTCGAACTATCCAACACCGCTTGCAGAAGGAGCTGGGTTTGCCAAGCCGCACCGCAGCCAAGAAACTGCTTCTCACTGACCGCATGAAGAAGCAGTGCATTCAGTTTGCCAAGAATTATGCACACTGGACAGCGGATGAGTGGAGAAAAGTTATGTTTTCTGATGAAAGCACATTTCAAGTGTTCCAGGTGCATTCTGCCAACGTTCATCACCCTGCCTCCTGTAGTCGATATGACCCTGCTTACACGGTGCTGACGGTTAAGCACCCACAATCAGTAATGGTATGGGGGTGTTTCTCAGGTGAATTGGGAAGGGGAGGCCTCTACTTTCTTCCTAAGAACTTGATGATGCATGGTGGCCGGTACATCCAAGTTCTGAAAGATCATTTGTTAAACTATTTTGCTATTCATGGGTGCAACTTTTTCACTCATGATTCAGCTCCATGTCACAAGTCAAGAAAGGTGACAAAATGGCTTCAGGATAATTGGATTGAGGTCCTCGACTGGCCTGGCAAGGTGACAAAATGGCTTCAGGATAATTGGATTGAGGTCCTCGACTGGCCTGGCAACAGTCCAGATATAAATCCCATTGAAAACTGCTGGGCAAAGATGAAGAAAATCATGGCAAAGAAGAAGACACCCAATCTGGACAACCTCAAGATTGAACTGACAAATGTTTGGTACAAAGAAATGTCCTTAGATTACTTTAGAGATCCAAGTGATTCCACGCCAAAACGCATCCAACTGGTCCTGAAAAACAAGGGAAACGTGATTTCATATTAATGAATGGCATTTCACAAACAAACATGGTGATATACTATGATTTCTGTGTTTTTTAATACCTTGTGGGGGAGATCCTGAGTCAATTTGCGGTAGCTGTAACAACCAGGCACATGCTACTGCTCTTCATTTACGAAAGATTTCTTCAACATTTGTTTTTAAAAGGGTTCAGTTTCATTGAAGATGATAAACTACTTTGCACTGTAAGCACCTGCCTCAATTCAGTTTTTGAGTAGCTTTGGGAATTTCTCTGCTGCCTTGTGGTCAGCACTGACTGCCTCACCATGCAACATTACATTCCTCAAGCCAGCACAAGCCTTGAACCACTCAAACCAATACGTGCTGACTTGGAATGGCTGCTTCACCTCTACCCCTATCCTCTCATTCAGAGAATTCTCCAGACACAATTCAAACTGTTCTTGGGGCATCTTCTGCCGATTGTGGTCCTTCACCCAGAGTGTGAATAGCCACTTCATCTCCACCATGAGAGGGTCCCTGGTCCTCATCAGCCCTTTGCACTTAAGGCGGACATCTGTTCCCCAGCTGTGAGGACTACTTCAGACTTAAATGCAATGGTAGAGGCAGCTGACTGGGGTAGCTTAGCCTAAGTGCATCAACAATCCTATTGGCTCCTTGTCTGGTCTTACGGGCTTCATTATGTCTAATTTAACATCAATGGAAAAGCTTTGTCTTATTCTCTTAGCCTTCTCATCAGACCCTACACCTGCACCACGCTTTCCACTGGGGCCTGCACTCTTGCCACACATGATTTCCAAATGTTAAGGTAATTCACAAATAATTTGTGAACTTTAAATCTCACATAACCCTGTTATTCGTGCACCTGCACTCCAATGCTGCTATAGCAATGATGGTCTGATGACTATACACATGCTAGAAGGTGATGTAATGCACCGTCCACATGAGTGGCAGTGCCCTGGCGGGCAGTCCACTGAGCATATATCCCTCACTTCTTTAGTAGTGTTACCAGATCAAGCAGTTGCCGGCGGGCTGTGGCCACTACAGGGCACACCTGCTTTGTTGTCCACATGGCAATAGACCTGGCAGTGGTTGGGCAGTCGAAGTCGGGCAGTGGCCAGAGTGGGTGCTTGGCCGAACTGAGTTTAGTACGACAACAGGGTTACAGTAAGAACCGTCACAGGACAGTTAAAGCTAAATGTACAGCATTGTGTGGAACGTGATTTGGTAACAATGTTTGCTCATCAAGCACTGCCCACTCGTGTGGACAGGACTTAACACAATGTCTATCTATCTATCTCTCTATTCCCAGATGTCTTAATCCCTTATATGGGGTGGCCACAAACAAATGCCTCCACGTCACCTAGTCCCCCATCATTTCACTGCATGTATGCAAGGAAATTTGATCACAACAGCAAGGCATGTGACGGAGTAGATGAGTAAAAAGGGTGATAGGAATAAGGGAGCTTGTGCAGCTGACTCAAAGCAGAGTTCTGTGAACATGAACCGTTAGGCAGCTATCCTGACTCAAACACATGACTGTCAGCTTGTGTGCTGGGAGCAGATGCACAGGAGTCTTGCACAGGGCATTTGTAAGCAGAGATTTGTGAGTGTTAAGTAGAAGGGGTATAAAATCTTGACAACTGTACAAGTGAATGACTGCAAAGCAATCAGTTGTATAGTGAAGCTGGACTGTACATAGGTAATCATAACGTTAAAAATTTACCATTAACTGAATCCAAGGTCAGGCAGGTCCCATATGGTGAACATGGATGCCAAGTCAGTCTGGTGCTACTTCTGCACTACCAACTACTATTAATTTTTACAGATACTTTGCACCCTGAAATACATGCTTCTAGCACCTGCATAAGATGGGGTTTTACCACTGGCATATTCCGAGTTCAGCCACTGCTCAAACCCCCCATAATCATGTTACTGCAAGAATGACAGAAGGTTTAGCTAGCCTCTCTAATTCAGTACTTCTCACCTGAGCTGAAGAATTTTGTTCTAAGAAGGCCAAAATATAAGGAGACAGGACAACACAAGCCTTGTTCAAATCCTATTCAGTACAACTATGTATACAGTAAACTGTCTTATATCCATTACCACAAAACCCAGCATGTGTCTCACAGAAGATGGATGCCCAAAGACAGCACTATAACCAGCTCCTAAATGAGGAGTATGACTGGAACAAGGAAAGTCTGGAGTCAGTGGATCCCTTGTTTGCTCCTTGACCTTTGGTTGATGCTGCTACTGAGTTGGGCAACAGGTAGGGTGCAGTTGGGGCAAGTGCAGGTGTGTCTGAGTTAACTGGCAAAATGCTGAAATGTTGAAGGCCTCAGAAGATATAAGAGTGGGTTTAGTTACTAATTTGATAATTTGATTATGCCAGTACAGTGTGCTGCCCCAGATGACTGGCTGAAGAGTGTGACTGTAAATGCGTATGAGGGGAAGGGTGTTCGTTCGTTTCATTTTTGAAGGCTCCAACATGCTTGCATGCGTCAGCCTTGGTCACCTAATGGCAGCTCTCCATGCTGCTCGATCTCTGGCAGCCTCCCTGTTCAGTCCCTTAACACTTAATGACCTCGTTCCAGGTCTTTTTTGGTCTACCCCTCACAACCCCACCCCTAATATTAACACTGCTCACTTTCTGCACCCAATTATCATCCCCCATCCTCTCCACATGCCCAAACCACCTCAATCTACCTCTCCTCATCACAACACCAACACACTCCAGTCCCATCCTCTCTCTCAACTCTTACATCATAAACCTAGCCCTAAGAGGCCTTGCACTCAGGGAAGCACTGCACATCTGCCTAATCATTGTCATTTCTGTAAATTTGAGCCTGAGAATATCTCTTCCTTTACTGTCCAGATCTCACTACCATACAGTATTACACTCCTATCACATGCTGCATACAACGATCCCTTAGCACATAGGGAGAGCCCTCTCAATGTCAGGAGGGGCAATAGCCCTAGAATGAGGGCGTTATAGAGACAAAACTTTTGGGATGGATACTGAAGATAATGGAGAGTCCTAGAAGGTATTGTTACGGCTATAATTATTACTCCTCCGCCTCATCCCTCGTGAACTCCCATCTTTTGACTGAAGTCAAGCACTCGTCCACCTCACGCTACCAGCGCTCCATCTGTTGACTGGATTTGATACTACTAGTTTCCCAACATGTCACCTGACTTTCCCTCCCTTTTTCTGTGTGAAGCGAGGTTGCCTGATTATCTGGTTTCCCGCGCAAGTTCAGTTCACACTCATCCTCTGCCCTGGGAATATCTTAGTGAACCACTCCTGACCTTTACCTGGAAGCCTGTGTTATAGGGAACCCATCTTCAACGCCTTCTTTTGCTGTAAACCATGAGTATCAGTTTTCTCCTTGCATTAGTTCATTAATCTTCTGATGGTGAATGGCTTTAGGTATTTATATTGTTTTTTCTTAGGTTTAGTTAGGTTTAGGGTTGTAATTATTGTATGTTTAGTTTGTTAAATTAAATGAATAATCAACCAAATCATTATCAATCTACCCTGTAGTTTGTCTAGTTGCATAGTGTTCATGATCCTTCTCTTTTCTTATTGCTTTCCATGGGTCTTCATAGGGTAGATACAGTTAAATACTCCCCATGGATCGTAATAAATGGCGACCGTGACAGGACCTATTTCAGCTAGACAGACATTTACAGTAATGGTGTTTTGAGGGGTTGCTGTTGCTTGTTCCCATAGATTTTAAATTTTCCTTGATGTATTTAGCATTTTGGTATTAGTGTGAAACTTGTTTCCATTCGATTTAAAATCCTTGATGCAATAAACATTTTGGTATTTGTGTGAACTTGTCAGCACATAGGTTTATAGGTTCAGGAGTCTTCATAGAACTTATCTTTCATTTTTAACGAAATACAGGGTCGTTATAAGTTCTATCAAATGTGGGGAATATATCCGGATCGTTTATAATGCCGTATCCCACGCTCCAGTGAGGTCTACATCTGCTAGTTGCGATAGGGCAAGTGGCTAGTTTGATACACTCACTCTTCCAAGTCCCAGATTATTCAAGAATCAAAGTTGTTTTGTCTTATCCTATAATCAGGGGTAATCCGGATCATGCTAAAAGCCGTCATCCTCTGCTCTTAATCATAGACAACGACTTTCGTAAGTTAATATTTTGGTCAAGGCTCTGGAAGTTTCCAGGACTTCAAAGAGTTTTCTTCCTGTAATCTGTGTCTAAAATATAACTTACCATAATTTTCTCATACATTTTAATCATGTTTGACCTTCAAAAATTTGTTGAAAATCCTAGCCATGAGCAATTAAAAGACTTAAAGAAAGATGAGTGGAAAAGCATTGCTACCTACTTCCAAATAGAAATTGAATCTCGTATGACAAAAGAGGTCTTAAAAACACAATTATAGAGTCTTTAGTTCAAAGGGAAGTCCTGGGGACAGAGGCTATTGATGTTTTGACTCCTATGAGTTATTCCTTTCCTACTAGGGTTGATAATCCTTATTCAACTCATACTAAACAAGGACACAGTGACCCAGTGGAGATGGAAAGATTAAGATTAGAATATCAGCTTAAGATAGAACAATTAGCTCAAGAAAAGATAATGAGAACAGAACAATTAGCTCAAGAAGAAAGAATGAGAACAGAACAATTAGCTCAAGAAGAGAGAATGAGAACAGAACAATTAGCTCAAGAAGAGAGAGTAAAAATGAAAGAATTACAAATAAGAGAGCTTGAAGCAAATGCAAATTCAAACCTTAGGGAAAAGGAAATTGAATTGAGAGAGAAATTAACTGCGTTTAAACCACACAAGGAAGCTGCTTTATTGCCTCAGTTTGATGAGAATGATGTGGATGGATTTTTAAACACATTTGAGCACATTGCCAAGAAAAATGAGTGGCCTGAACAACACTGGATATCAGTCTTGGTCCCAAAGCTGATCGGAAAAGCTCAGAGAGTTTATAATAGTTTTGATGATAAAAATGATTATAATGGTTTAAAGACTAGTATTCTTCGTGCATATTCAATTTCTCCTGATGGATATCGACAGAAGTTCAGAAAACATGTAAAATCAATTTCTCATACTTATGTGGAGTTTGCAAATGATAAATTAAGACAGTTTAAGAAATGGCTTGAAACAACTAACACCTCAACATTTTCAGACCTGGTTAATCTCATGGTTTTGGAAGAGTGGAAGAGTAAGTTGCCATTCACCATCCTGAAGCATGTGGAGGAGCAAGGACAGAAGGATCTCATGAAAGCAGCGGAGTTGGCTGACGCCTATGATTTATTGATGGGATCTCTAAATAACAGGAGTGGTTCCATCTCAGGTGTTAAGTACTCCTCTGGTGTAAGCTCCGGTATGGTGGGTGGTAAGCAGAGCTCTTCACACTTGATGCCTTGGACTCAAAATATCTCCAATATATCCTGTAGTTATTGCAAAAAGCCAGGTCATTCTATCCAGTCCTGCAAACACCCTAATTGTAAAACTTCAAAAAACATGTTTAACCCCAAAGAAAAATCTCCTCATGAAATTGAAAAGCCAGTAGTGACTTATGATTCAAATAAGCCTCATCAGAATTCCTTCCTTCCTTTTATGTTTCAGGGTACAGTCTCACTGAATAAAGATGATGAGTCATATCCCATTACTATCTTGAGAGATACTGGAGCATCTCAATCAATTTTGGTCAGAAATGCTATTCCTTGTGTATCTAGTGCCTTCACTGGGGAGAAGGTGATTTTGTCTGACCTTTCATCTAATCCCTCCTATCCCTTAGCTGAAGTTTATCTCCAGTGTGACCTTTTATCTGGAAATGTTAAAGTAGCTGTCAGAGAAGACCCTTTGCCAGTCAAGGGATCTCATCTGCTATTGGGAAATGATTTGGCAGGAGAACTCATTGTGCCTATGGTTTCAGTGGTTGAAAACCCTTTAACTGAGAGCCCAACTGAGATTCTAGATACTGTTGCTCCCCACTTATTTCCCTCCTGTGTTGTAACTAGGTCACAGAAGGCTAAAAAGAACAAAATCAATCCATTACCACCACCTGCTCCCAAGGAATATCTGCTGGATCAGACTATCTCAAAAGAAAACCTAATTAAAGCTCAGAAGGCTGATCCATCACTTGCTACCCTGAGACATGCTGCAGTCGAAGGTAAAGACCTAAATACATTGCCTTGTTTTTACTTCCATGATGGCGTTTTGATGAGAGCTTATAGACCACCAGAACTAAAACATCTTGATACCTGGTCAGAAATCCACCAAGTTGTGATTCCCAAATCTGTCAGACAATCCATCCTTAAACTGGCTCATGACGGGATAGCTGGTCACCTAGGGGTCTTAAAAACTTACAAATAAATCCTACAACATTACTATTGGTCAGGTCTTAGAAAGGATGTTTCTACTTTTATAAAAACTTGTCATGTTTGTCAAGTGGCTGGTAAACCTAATGAACAGCTTAAGTCTGCTCCACTCCATGCAATTCCTGTAGTGACAGCACCTTTTGAAAAGGTAGTTATTGATTGTGTGGGACCTCTACCTAGGACAAAGAAAGGTAACCAGTACTTATTTACTATCATGGATACTGCAACAAGATACCCTGAAGTCTATCCCCTCAGAAATATCACCTCTAAAACTATAATGAAATCCCTGCTTCATTTGTTCACTGCATTTGGCATCCCTAAAGAAATCCAATCGGATCAAGGGACGAATTTTACCAGTAGGCTTTTCAAAAAAGTTATGGAGGAACTAGAGGTTAAACATGTCACTTCCTCGGCTTATCACCCACAATCCCGGGGCTGTTTAGAAAGGTTCCACCAGACCTTTAAATCAATGTTGAAAAAGTATTGCTTGGAAAACCACAAGGAATGGGATGAAGGCATAGACTTTCTTCTTTTTGCTATAAGGGAGTGTCCTCAGGAGTCTTTAGGATATTCTCCATTTGAGGTATTATATGGACGACAAATAAGGGGTCCCTTGAAGCTTCTGAAAGATCAGTGGTTTAACAGCACTACTCAAGAAAGTCCATCTGTATCTCACTATATTGATAATTTAAGATCTAGATTATCAGAAGTCAGAACGATTGCTAAAGATACCTTATTAAAGGCTCAGTGTAAAATGGAAAGACTTCAACATCCATCGTCTGTTGCACACAGTTACTCCCCAGGAGACAAGGTCTTGCTCTTTCTTCCCATTCCAGGTAGTCCCCTCAGGAGTAAATTCACTGGCCCATATGTAGTTGCCAAAAAACTATCAAAGTTGAATTATGTAGTACACACCCCAGATAGACGTAAAGACTCTCAACTTGTTCATGTGAATTTAATGAAACCTTATTTTACTAGATGCCCAGAGGAGCACTATGCAGAGAGAAATGAGATGAACCCTGTACTGTTTGTGGGAACGGAGCCAGAGCCAGAGCCAGAGACTTCAGACTTGACAAACCCAGAATTGGACCTACCCCAACCGTCCGGTAACCTACCTAACAGCATGATCATGGAATCTCTATGTGATTACCTATCAAGTTTGACCAACATACAAAAGGATGACCTAGAATTGTTATTGAAGTCTTATCCTGAAGTTACTGCTGATTTACCAGGGTTTTGTGGTCTCTTAAAACATGACATACGGTTGGTTAGCGATGCTACTAGTCCAATTAAACAGCCAGCATATCGTCTTAATCCTTTAAAAATGAAAGTAATGAAAAAGGAAGTTGAATTCTTAACTGCTAATCACCTTGCAGAACCAAGTTTTTCTCCTTGGGCTTCCCCATGCCTTTTAGTTCCAAAACCCGATGGAAGCCACAGGTTCTGTACAGACTATCGTAAAGTCAATAAGGTCACTGTCTCTGACTCTTATCCCCTACCACTCATAGAGGACTTAATAGATTGCATAGGAAACTCCGAATTTATTAGCACAATAGATCTCCAAAAAGGCTATTACCAGATAGGTATGACAGACAGAGCTAAACTAATATCTGCTTTCATAACCCCATTTGGGTTATATCAGTACACTGTAATGCCATTTGGGTTATCTAATGCTCCGGCCACATTCCAGAGGATCATCAACTTCATCACACAGGATTTGGTTGGGACTTCAGCTTATCTGGATGACCTTGTGGTGATGGCTGACCAGTGGGACGAACACCTGACACGTCTCCATGCCCTCTTCAACAAACTAAAAGAAGTAGGATTTACCATCAACTTAGCTAAATCTACTTTTGGAGACTCTACAGTAACATATCTTGGACATGTTGTGGGACAGGGGCAAGTTCTACCGAAGGAGGCCAATGTGGAAGCAGTTCTAGCGTTCCCAACTCCAACCACCAGAAAGGAAGTCATGAGGTTTTTGGGGATGGCCGGTTTCTATCGTCGTTTTTGTAAGAACTTCTCCAGTGTTGCAGCTCCACTGACTGATCTCACCGCTCTTCGAACCCCATTATAGTGGACCTCTGCCTGCGAGACTGCCTTTCAACGTCTGAAAACTTTTCTTGCCAGCAGACCTGTCCTCAGAACTCCTGACCACTCGCAACCTTTCCATCTTCATATCGATGCTAGTGGAGTTGGGGTTGGTGCTGTTTTGCTGCAAACCAACCCAGTGAGTGGTGTTCTCCATCCTATTGCCTACTATTCGTCGAAGCTGAAAGGACATCAACGGGGCTACTCCACAATTGAGAAAGAGGCTCTAGCTCTCGTGCTAGCAATCAAGAAGTTCGAGTGCTATCTTCGCCACCATCCTCATCCTACTACTGTCTTTACGGACCACAATCCTCTTGTATTTCTCCAGACTATGAAGAATTCCAATCAACGGATTCTACGATGGGCCCTGCTTGTTCAGCCATTTAATCTTCAAGTTCAGCATATAAGGGGTGTTGACAACATTCTCGCGGATACCCTGTCGAGACATCCCATCGAGGCTACAGAGTAATCTACCTCCTTCGTGCTTCCACTGCGTAGGTCTTTGTGGGGGAGGTGTTACGGCTATAATTATTACTCCTCCGCCTCATCCCTCGTGAACTCCCATCTTTTGACTGAAGTCAAGCACTCGTCCACCTCACGCTACCAGCGCTCCATCTGTTGACTGGATTTGATACTACTAGTTTCCCAACATGTCACCTGACTTTCCCTCCCTTTTTCTGTGTGAAGCGAGGTTGCCTGATTATCTGGTTTCCCGCGCAAGTTCAGTTCACACTCATCCTCTGCCCTGGGAATATCTTAGTGAACCACTCCTGACCTTTACCTGGAAGCCTGTGTTATAGGGAACCCATCTTCAACGCCTTCTTTTGCTGTAAACCATGAGTATCAGTTTTCTCCTTGCATTAGTTCATTAATCTTCTGATGGTGAATGGCTTTAGGTATTTATATTGTTTTTTTCTTAGGTTTAGTTAGGTTTAGGGTTGTAATTATTGTATGTTTAGTTTGTTAAATTAAATGAATAATCAACCAAATCATTATCAATCTACCCTGTAGTTTGTCTAGTTGCATAGTGTTCATGATCCTTCTCTTTTCTTATTGCTTTCCATGGGTCTTCATAGGGTAGATACAGTTAAATACTCCCCATGGATCGGGAAACCAGATATGACACAGAATGAATACTGATAAGATACAGTTTGGGTTTATGCTATGCAAAGGAACCAGTGATGCCACCATATTCATTGTCCCACAGCTTCAGGAAAAATATACAAGGAAAGGGGACTGTACTTTGTTTTTGCTGATTTAGAATGTGCCTTTGACAGAGTCTCCACAGAGTGGTGAAGTGGGCAATGACAGCACTTGGGATTGAGGAGTGGCTGGTTAGAGTGACTATGACTATGCACAGCATATGCCCAGGTGAGAGTGAATGGAGATTTAAGTGATGAGTTTTCCATGTTTGTTGGATTGTATCAGGGGACAGTCTTAAGCCCTTTATTGTTTGTCCTGGTGACTTCAGAAATGGACTCATATAGGAGATGTTGTATGCTGGTGACTTGGTGCAGACTGCAGAGTGAAAGGGAGGTGGAGGGAAAATGTAGGACATGGAGAGATGGAATGAAACACCAGGGTTTGAGAGTAAATGAAGATACTGTAATATGAAAAACGAAACATTTGGGAGGCAAAAGCTAACTGCCCGCCAGAATATGATGTTGGCCAAGATACAAGCTACTTACAAGTCAAACGTGAATTCGCAAAACTCTATGGAATTCAGTCACTGCATTTTAGAAAAGGTCAATCCATATTAAAATAAAACTAGTTAACCTTTGGCAGCCATTTTGGTGACCTTGGCCTTGACCCCACGTGCCCATTTTTTAATTTGTCCAAGACATTGGCCACATCTTGATACCCTAAAAAAAGTTTCATGTTGATAGTTCAAGCTGTTCATGAGATATAATGGTAACAGATACATACACATACAGACAGACAGACAGACACACAGATGCTGGCAAAAACATTATCATTTCGCCTTACTAAAGGCGGGCGATAACAAAAGTGATGATATCTATAGTTGGTGTCAGTACTGTCAAAGCAGAGAAAGTTTGAGGAAGTTTGGCCATGTGCAGTTTGCCACAAGGGTGTGGGAAGTACCTCTATCTTTTGCAGTAACTATTTCCAATAAATGGGTCCATAAGAGGTAGTGGTATTAGAGGTCGACTGCATAATAATGCTGATTTCACGTGTGCAGTGTGTCAGTGAGAGCATGTAGAGATTGCCAGGAGTGAGCGTGAAAGGACTGATCTTGCTGGAGAGTCTCTTGAGTGTGTGGAGGAGTTTTGTTATGAGGGACCTGTTATGCACTGGAGGTGGGGCTGGAGCTTGCTCTGTGGCTAAGTTAAGGAGTAGTTGGAGAAAGTTCAGGGAGCTGATACTTCTCCTAATATTGAGAGGGTTCTCCCTCTGTGCTAAGTGATCTTTGCATGCAACATGTGTTAAGAGTGTAATGCTGTACGGCAGTGAGAGCTGGGCAGTAAGGGAAGAGGATATTCATAGGCTCAAATATACAGAAATTACAATTATTAGATGGATGTGTAGTGTGTCCCTGAATACGAAACCTGGGGGAGAAGGAACTGCGAATGAAGATCTGAGGGGAAAAATTGGATTTGAATGTACTGGTACTGTGATGAGAAGGGACGGATTGAGAAGGTTTGGGCATGTTGAGAAGATGGAAGATGATGCTTGGATGCAGAGATTGCGAGTGGCAGGCCTAAAAAGACCTGGGACATGATCATAGAGTGTGACCTCGAGGATGAGAGACAGAACAGGGAGGCAGCCAGAGATCAAGCAGCATGGACAGCAACCAATAGGTGGCCAAGGTCAACGCATGCAAGCATGCTGGAACCTTTATAAACAATACAATATGACAAAATGTGGGCCAGTTTTTAAAAATCCACTGGAAATTTTTAGATACTGGGGAAAAAAAAAAAAAAAGGATTTATACAAGGGATCAGCATGCTAGGAATCCATCATCATCACTCTTATCATGAAAAATTGCAGTGCATCCATATTTACACAAAAAAAGTCTTCCCACTTGTGTCTCAACCACCCAAGAGAGAGAGAGAGAGAGAGAGAGAGAGAGAGAGAGAAAGAGACAGAGAGAGAGAAAATTATTACAGTTTTCTGGTATGTTAACTTAGCTGGGGAGAGAGAGAGAAAGAGAGACGTATGTCTGCTACATAAGGGACCAAAATCGCCTGTGCTGGTTTACGTAAACATTTTCTCTTCACTGATAAATGGACACAAGTTGTATTTTCCCTTTAATTTAATCATTTCTCTTTCTACTGCCTTCATTTATAACCAGTGGATGCAGTTGGAAAATGAATAAAAGAGGGGAGACAGAAGTAACAGGAGAAGGAAAGGGAAGAAAGAAGGAGAAAATAGCAAGAGGGAAAGTGGGAGAAAAACAGAGAGGGGGAGAGGAGAGTGAGAGAGATATGCTGTGGTCTGTCAATGTGAGCTTCTATAGCTAATGAATATCATATCCCTACATAAACAGGACCAGTTTGCATGGTACCCCTAGTTTAACAAATGACTGCATAAACTGGTTACTGTATGAACACATACTGGGTAAGCAATGAGGGCCTACTGTGTGTGTTTTCGATGTAACTAACCTTTATTCTTGTTTAACCCTTCGTCAGTCAGGTGGGGTGTTTTGGCATCCCAAATTTTTTTAAAAGCTCATATTTCCTAGCTGGTAATTTGAAAGTTTCTTTCTCTCCATTCCAGTACTCTCCTGATTCAATGAGGGGAGGGAGCATGGGGATCAGTTTAGTTCTGCCTCTGCTGTAGTGAGAGAGAGGGGCACTTTCCTCCCCCCTGGGGTGTCCAGTCACCCCATCAAACTAACCATTCAGATCATATTGTGATATAGATTGGTTTTTTATCTTATTTTTGCATACTGTTTAATCATTATACTGATTTTAAAAATTACAAAATGTATTTTCCTGTGCATGTTTACCTGATAAATGATATACGAGTCCACATGTTATTTTTTTATTGATATTATCCGAAGAAGATCAAGCTTGGAAAGGCCCCAGGCATTGATGGAGTGTGTGGTGAAATGTTGAGGTATGGGGGTGAGATTGTCGTGCAGTGGATATGGAAGTTGTGTAGATTGGCTTGGGAAGAGGGAAGGGTTCCAGAGGACTGGAAATCAGGTATAATTGTTCCTTTATACAAAGGAAAAGGGGAGAGAGAAGTATGTGGTAACCATAGGGGTATTTGACTTCTTAGTGTGACTGGTAAAATATATGGTAGAATACTCATTGACAGAGTTAGGCATATGACAGAGGAGCTAGTTGGAGAAGAACAAGGTGGATTTAGGAAGGGAAAAGGGTGTGTAGATCAGATATTTGTTCTACGATGTTTAGTGGAGAAGTATCTACAGAATGGAAAGAAAGTGTATGCTGCCTTCATGGACTTGGAGAAAGCTTATAACAGAATAGATAGGCAAGGTATGTGGAAGGTATTAGGAATATATGGAGTGGAGGGGAAATTGTTGAGTGCTGTGAAGAGTATGTACGAAGGAGCTAGGGCTACGGTGTGAGTGGATGGTGAGCTGAGTGAGTTCTTTGATCTCAATGTGGGACTGAAACAGGGTTGTGTGATGTCTCCATGGCTGTTTAATACTGTATATAAATGGATGGGGTTGTAAAGGAGGTGCAAGGTAGAGCAGTGGATTTAGGGGTGGCTCTAATGAATGAAGGTGAGATTTGGAAGATTCCGGTGTTACTGTTTGCTGACGATACAGTATTGTTGAGTGAAGATGAATGGGAGTTGCATGGTTTGGTGAATGAATTTGGGACAGTGTGTAGGAGGAGGAAGCTGAAAGTTAATGTAAACAAAAGTAAAGTTATGGTGTTTGAGAGGAATGAAGTCACAGAATGTACAGTGAGGTTGGATGGTGAGGATATGGAGAATGTGAGTGCATTCAAGTACTTGGGTAGTGTGATGAGTAAGGATGGAACTTTGGGGGATGAAGTGCATGAAAGGGTACAGCAGGGAAGGATGGTTGTTGGTTCACTGAAAGCAGTGATGAGAAATAGGGAGGTGAGTATGGAAGTTAAAAAGTCACTGCATGATAGTACTGTATTGTGATCCCTACCTTGACGTATGGAAGCGAGGCATGGACTTTGCAAGAGGGGAACAAGTCAAGAGTGAGAGCAGTGGAAATGAGTTACAAGAGAGGAGCATGTGGAATGACATGGAGGGACAGGTTGACGAATGAAGAGGTGAAGGAACGTTGTGTGGTGGATGTGGATGTGGTTGAGAAGATTATGAGAAATACACTGAGGTGGTTTGGACATGTGGAGAGAATGGAGAATGAAAGACTGACTAAGAGGGTGTATGTAGGTGAGGTGGAGGGAGGGAGAGGGAGGGGTAGACCGAGGATGAGGTGGAGGGATGGAGTTGAGAGGTATATGAGGGGGGGTGGTGAGTTGGGGGGAGGGTAGTCAAATGGTGGGTGACAGAGTGACTTGGAGGCGTTTTCTCTATGGCCACCTTTGCGGGATTAGAGCGTCGGGCTATAGATAGATAGATAATTTATTGCATTTTATTATTATAAATTAATAAACACCATCTACAAGGCATTCAATCTTCTCATCAGTGATTGCAGGGATATGCTGAAGCAGCAGTATGAATATATTTTACATGTTAGTAACACTACATGTATTTTTTTGTATAGGGTGTTACAACACCCCACCGGACTAACCACGTTTGAATACCCCACAGGACTAACGAAGGGTTAAAATTGCTTCACATAGCATTATAGGTATAAAACTTGGTGGTAGTCAAACAATGAATCCCCTTTTTCCCCATAAGTTACATATTCTGCAACTACTTCTAACATTGTGACCCCCCTGTACAGTTTTATCACGCATATTACAGTATTTAAGATTGTTTTTTCTAAGTCCGAACAGTTATATGGTATACGCAGGCAAAGGTGAATAATATGTATAGCATGTACAAAGGTATGACTTAATTAAATCTGTGGTAGTCTGATGACTGTGGAGAGAGACCCTGAAACATGATCAGGCCGGCAATACACATACAGCATGTGGAACTGCCATTGAATAAACAGTACATTTCTGGGACTGTACCAAACCATTAGAGACTGAAATTACTATATTTTACAGTGCATAAGATGCATTTTTACCCTTAAAAATACACTGAAAAGTCCCCATGCATTTTCTATTCTATCTATCTATTGCCAGACGCCTCAATCCCGTTTGGGGTGGCCACAAACAAATCGCCTCCAAGCCACCCTGTCCCCCGCCATTTCACTGCCCTGCTCCCAACTCACACACCCCTCTCTCATATATCTCTCCACCCCATCCCTCCATCTCATCCTTGGCCTCCCCCTCCCTCTTCCCCCCTCCACCTCATTCACATACACTCTCTTCGTCAGTCTTTCACCCTCCATCCTCTCCACATGGCCAAACCACCTCAGTGTGTTCCTCATAATGCTTCCTATCACATCCACATCCACACCACAACGCTCCTTTATATCCTCATTCGTCAGCCTGTCTCTCCATGTGACTCCACAGGCTCCTCTTAAATAACTCATTTCCACTGCTCTTACTCTTGACTTGTGTCCTTCCAACAACGTCCAAGCTCCATGTCCATACGTTAGAGTTGGTATCACAATACTATCATGTAGTAACTTTTTCACTTCCATGCTCACTTCCCTGTTTCTTATCACTGCTTTCAAAGAACCAGCAACCTTTCTTCCCTGCTGTACCCTTTCAAGCACTTTGAAAGATGAATATCATGAGGTTAGATTGGAATAAGTTTTGGCCCCATTCAAAACAAGTAGTTATATATCCTACAAACTGCCTCTTACTGGTAGAGTATACATTAAAAAAAACTTTTAATTAAACTAAAACTACTGATATTTGAAAAATAAGATGCACTTGAATGTTTACTCAAAAGGTTTAGGAAATGCTTCAAGGACAGTCACAAGTCTTGTGTGTAAATACCGACAGTATTACCACTTGGTGTCTGCTGGTTAACATAACTGGATGTTCTTAATGCATGCATGGATTTTTAGGATGAACAAGTGTTTATAACTTTTTATTGACCCTTTTTTGAGATTTTATATTCCCTTTGCATGAATTATGCTGATACTTTACATGCAATCAAGTGACATAAAGACAAACCTAATTGTGTTTACAAACTGACAGTGCTGCCAACTAGTGTCTTCTGGTAAACATAACTGAAAGCTCTCAATGCAAACATGGATTCTTAGGATGAATAAATGTACGGTATTTAATTTTTTTACTGGTGTTTATTCTTTGTGATTTTATCTTCTCTTTGCATGAAACATACTAATACATTTTACAAGGAATCAAATAACATGATGACAAACCCAGCTGGGCCAAACTCAGCAATGAAGAAGAGTGACCTGAAGTAATTTCTGGTGTACATATGTATGACTGTGTTACAGATTTTCACTTTAATATAGTATACCAATGAATGGTAATGAACAGAGATACTGGGAGGCGAATATGTATACACATACCCACCTGGTTCAAACTCAGTAAAGAAGGATGGACAGAAGTAATTTGTTGTGTTTAAATGTCTTTCTCTATCCATCTATAATCAGACACCATAATCCCATAGGGCAGAGGTTCCCAACCTTTTAAAGCTGATGGGCACCCACCTGTTTTCTGGATAACTACAGACCACGCAAATGAAAGTGGCGAGACGCAGCGAAAAATTTTGACACGGAGATGATTCATCATCTCTCGCTGTATTTCAAATCACACTCCTCACTGGGTCCAACCGTTAATTGTATTATGTTTCTCGTGCATCTGGCAACCAGTACGCACCCTTTTTAACCGTTGACTTTGACAACAGTGTGTGTCAGCAAGTCATATGAGGAGGTTAGTGCTGTGGAAAGCGATAGATTTTCATATGTTATTTTTTTTGTCTCGCCTATCTTTTCATACCTCCTCCAACAAAAATGTCAGTGAGACCGCAAATTGAAAGTGATAAAATCGCAGTGATAGTGGCCCTGTACAAGGACAGGAAGCCACTAAAGGAAATATCAAGTAGTACAGGAGTTAAACTGAGAACTGTGCAGCGTTGGATAAAGAGATTTCTGGATGGTGGCGGCGTCTCATTACCACAACACAAAGAACATCCTGGCAAAGCCAAAAGAATTAACCAACGTACTTTAAATGTTATCAGACGTCAACTAGAGATTAATCCACGGCTTACAGCAAAACAAATAAAAGAAAACAATCCCAACTTACTTGGTAGTTAGTTTACGTACTGTGCAACATTATATCCACGACGTTCTAAAGTACCTGTCGTACCGACCAGTGCCAAAACCAAAGCTGATGGAACGTCAAAGGAAGAACAGAGTGGTTTTTGCCAAGAAATACAAACAATAGGATGATGTCAAGTGGTGTAGTGTGCTCTGGAGTGATAAGGCAGTGTTCTGTGTGACTGGCAACATGTCTGGCAGGGTGTACCGGCCTTGAGGCAGCGACCCCGTTAATCCCCAAGTACACCAGGGGTGTTGTGAAATTCCCAGACAAAATGATGGTATGGGGATGTTTTTCATTTCATGGTGTTGGTGACTTAGTATTCCTTCCTGATAATGTGGTTATGAACAAAAACAATTACCTGGAACTCCTGTGTGACCACCTGCCAGATTCCTTTGACAAGTGCGAGGCAAACTTTTTCATGCAGGACGATGCACCCTGCCACACTGCCAAGGATGTGACTCAATGGCTTACAGACTGTGACATTCCATTCTTCAGTGATTGGCCAGGTAACTCACCTGATTTAAATCCCATAGAAAACCTTTGGGCCATTCTAAAACGAAGACTATGAGAAGTAGATACTTCATCGGTAGCCCGGCTCAAGACGGCAATCGTGAAGGAATGGGAGGAAATTGACCCTGCCACACTGCAAAACCTCGCCAGTTCTCTTCCTAACCGCCTCGATGAATGCATGAAGCGTAGGGGGATGCCTACATGCTACTAGAACGTGGTAAGTGCTCATTTTCTGTATTTTCTTCCTACTTGTATATGTTTTTCTTACGTCCGTGGTAAGCTGCGCCAATGAAAGTGGCGCGGACTATATGAGAGCACCACTATAATTTCATAGTTTGGGTATTAAGAAGCAGTCCAATTAGTATGTGTAAGTTATATATATATATATATATATATATATATATATATATATATATATATATATATATATATATATATAAAACAAAAGAAACAGATGATGATGTTGATGGTATTACAGGGGATTATGAATACGGCAGTTAGGCCTACAAAGCGCTGGCTTACAGGAAACCATTAGGCTTGTCACTCAATGCAAAACCACCAGAAAAGGAAGAGTTATAAAAAGTGAAAGGAAAGATGGGAGAAATAGGATGAGAGTACGGCAGACACAGAAAAAGAATGATAAAGGTGAAGGAAGAAGCTGGCAACACTACATCAACTGACTAGATGATGACTTTATTTTTGCTAACTGATGAATGGTACTGAATGGTGATACTGAAAGGTGAATGTGCACTTGTGTGAATGTGACTATATCACGCTAAGGTCGTAGTGAGTGTTGTTTAGGTGTCAGAAACTTTACTCCTTAGATATGCTCTTTCAAAATTATGGTGCATCTTACAGTGCAGTGTCTTATGTAGCACAAAATACAGTAATAAGCTCATTACTGAACTTAAGCAATTCTAAACACTTTCTCTTCCATATACATCCATTGCAAATGCCTTTTTAATGTATGTATTAACCCATTCCATGTCGTGTCCATATAGATATGGACAAACCTATACTGGCACAAAATGCTGTGCCCGTATCTATACAGACAAACCTATACTGGCGCAAAATACGAGTCCGAACATATACAGACATGGTTTTACACACATTTGCATGAAAGTAGTTGAGTCTGCCCTAAGTGCATGAAAGAAAATGGGAAGACGGACACCCCTCCTCCCCTCCCATGAGCAGGAGGGTGGTAGAGGTCTCGCTTGCCTGTGTCACCAGTCTCTCAGTAAAGTCGAGTGTCATCAAGTTGCGCCGCGCTGCCAAGGATACTGTGTATACTCCCGACTTCCATTCGAAGTTGGATGAACTTCCAAGTGATGAAATAACTGAAGGTGATGTGTTGGTGATTGACAACAGTGATTGTGACCCTGACTATGTGGTATTTGATGAAGATAGCTCCAGTGGGGGCAAGTCGGTTGTTCCCATTCCACACACCCGGATACCACACCATTAGTGATGGAATTGCAACACCTGCTACTCCTTCATCAAGGGCTTATCATCACCTGTATGAAGAGAGTAGTGATGAAAACAAAGCAGAGGAAGCAGTGGATGGAGGGGGTGTAGTGAAGCCAGGAAGAGAGAAGAAAGCTACAGTTAGTGTGAGTGGTGCTAATGACCTGACATTTGCGGAGCCCTCGGGGCTTGGAACGATAAATCCCTCTCCCCTATCACCCTCACCTCAGGCCTGCCCTCTCTCCTTGCCACCAGACACAACTGCCCATTCCCCCCTCTCTTCCACCCCCGCTAAAGGAGGAAAGGGACAGGGAAGGGAAAACAGTCCCTTGGTGCACATCGGCCTCAAGTCAAAGATTGGCTCAAGACTGCGACCGCCGTTACACCCACACCACCCATCGCCACATCACTGCCCGCCACACAGCTCCCTGCTACACTCATCCCTGCTTCATTGGCCCCTACCCCCCTGCCGCCTGATGATGAAGACAATATGAGACGTGGGAGTGGAAGGATGGGGGTACCTTCACTCCCAAACTCCATCCATTTACTGGTGGGGCTAATGCAGGTTGCTAAGTGGCATCACTCACAAGTAACTCACAGAGAAAGGAGTCTTTTTATAACCTCATGCCTGCAAGTCTTGTGACAGAGACTGTCAGACTTACAAATGCCTCTCGAGCATTCCATTTCCTGGGGAGAGTAGCAACTAAACATTCCTGTATTTTTGACTGGAATCCTCTCCCTGTACCAGAATTTTATGTTTTTGTGGATGAGTGTGTGAGGATGAGAGGTATGGAAGTCGGTGAGGCAAGGGGTCTGACAAGAGATCGAGTTGGCTAGATGAACGTTGTGAGAAGAAGTGCATGATCAGAGATCTGGCACCCCTTTTTAAAATGACAGTGTCCGGATAAATTTACGTGAACCTACAGAATGTGGTGAATGTTTTGGGCGTATCACATACAGCCAGGATTCCTGGGGTTGAATGATGAGTGAATGGAAGCGTGGCCCATTGGACTGGGCAAACTTAGGCTGTCTGGACGTGCTACTCCTCACCCCGCCCTGGGATAGGAAAGGAGGTCCAGATGATGATGATGACGATTGATGTGTTGATGGGAATTGTGAAAAAGACCAGTGTCACAAAATATTGGTCAACTGACCTCTTTTTGTACGCCCCCATCTTTGGAAAAGTAGTGTCACAGAACCAATTCCTGGCAATCCTGCACAACCTGCATTTTATAGACCCTTAAATGTGAGCCAGGACACAAGGTGAAGATGTGATGAGAAGAATACATTTTGTGTAGACAGCATCAAGCACAGCTTCTCCACCTCTTTCAGTCCATTCAAGAACCTGACTAATGAGGGTTTGTCTCTGTGGCATGGAAACATCAGCTTCAGACAGTACATATCAGTCCCATGGTTGTCCTCATGCTGTCACAAGAACAAACCAGACCGACAGGAACCATGGAGAAAATGTGGAACCACATGCCGCACATCCAGCAACTTCAAAGGAAAGAAGTCCGATATTATGGGGCCAAATTAATTCTTGTGACAGCTTGGCATGACAGGTGAAAGGTGTTCCTTTTGTCCATAGTAAGCAGACCTCTCGCCCACCAAACAAAAAGAACTGACTACCATGAAGAAATAAGGAGGAAAATCTGGAAACCCAAGCCCATGGAGGACTATAACATCAACATACGTCAGGTGGATCAATCGAATGCCATATCTCCACCACAGAATGTGGAAGGAAGATGATATAGTGGTAGCTACAAGAAATTGTTCTTTCATCTTTTTGACCTCACTATCTTCAACTTACATGCACTCTACCAGTTCCTCATGGGGAGGAAGGAAGCCCTGCAAAATTTTGCAACCAAGGTCATCCGTGAGATCCTGGATGACCATGCAGAAGAAAGACCCCATGTTGCTGTACCTTGCATGTCCACTGATCCAGCCGTGACATGTCTTCATGCCAAGCATTTCTGTAGCACTATGCCTAGAACAGAAACCAGAAAAACCATCAGTGGTGATGTACTGTGAGCAATCACCTCAAGACGACCTCAGAAAAGAAAAAGGACACAAGTTATGAGTGCAAAGACTGTGATGACGGACTGGGTATGGAACCCTGCTTCATGGAGTACCATACAACAAAAAATTATTGGATGAAAGAACAGGGAAAGTGTGTGTGTGGGTGTAAATAGTGTAACTATAATGAAAACAATATAAGTAAATAAGCAAGTAATCACTTGATTATTCAGACACTCCGTATCCGAATGTCACGCCTTCTCTCTATTATATCCATATCCGGATTTATTTGTCTGTATCCGAATATAAAAATCCCGACATCGCCGGTTGGGCGACTTTCAAATTCAAAAAATCAATTTAGTGGCCAGCCGGCCTCTCTGGCAAAGTGCAGGTAGTAGACCCAAACCCACAAGCTGAGCAAATATTGCCATCTGGCTCATCACTGAATGGTCAAAGTTTCCAGGCCGCCCAGATCTCTTGGAGGCTACCGGCCACACGCGAATAATAAAGTAGTCCCTCATTTATCCAGACGTGCAGTATCTGGATGTGTTCACAATCCAGATGCTGGACCTTGGCTCTATTAAACCATTATCTGAATTTACTTGCTATTATCTGGATGTAAAAGTCCCCAAGAACTTCGGCCGGCCAGCCGACATGTTCAAACATTCAGTATAGTGGCTGCTGGGCTAGAGCCGTGAGCAGTAAGTAGGCCGTAACCCACAACCAGAGCTTCAATACTGTATCTGTCAGCCCCTGTACTGAATGGTCAAAGTCGCGCACTCGTCCAATCACTCCCGACAAACCTCCAGCGCCCGAATAATATAACTGTAACCCACAAGCGATGTTAAAACCATCCGTACTCATCCCCACCGAATGTCCGAAGTCGCACGACCACCGGGCTAAGTCTTTCCTAACTGCCACTGAGATTGTAACACAGACTGCAAGCCACGAGTACATGTTTGGTGTCAGCAGCCATCCACCTCTCTACCAAACATCCAAAGTCGCCGGTCACTGGGAGCTGTATTTCCGTATGGCCACGGGGAATCTAACAGACCCCAAGCCATGAGTAAATGTACGATAAAAGCGCCCGTCCACCTCGTGACTGAAGGGTGAAAATCCTGCCCACATTCTCGCCTCTCCCCCCCTCCTGTCCTTCCTCCATATCCTCTCAGCTCTCCCCTCACTCCCTCGGTCCCTGCCCTTCTCCAAGTTGGTAACACTGACTCATGATTTTTTAAATTTTTTGCTATTTTTTCGACTACTATTGGTCACATTGAAATTCTGCGAAATCCATGAGAAAGCTAATAAAATTCTGCATCTAGACATATGCTTAACTCTTGGAAGGTGCTGGCAAAATTTTGGGCTAGGATGGTGGGAAGTTCTATGAAGGTAAGTTTTACTCCTGAAAACTTTATTCTCATTGCATCTCTGTACTTTTACTTAACAGTTTTACGTAATTTTACCAGCCTTTCTTATAGTACAATTAATGTAAACTAGAGTAAAGTTATGGTGTTTGAGAGGAAGGACGTCACAGAATGCACAGTCAGGTTGGATGGTGAGGATATGGAGAATGTGAGTGCATTCAAGTACCTGGGTAGTGTGATGAGTAAGGACGGAACTTTTGAAGATGAAGTGCTTGAAAGGGTACAGCAGGGAAGGAAGGCTGATGGTTCACTGAAAGCAGTGATGAGAAATAGGGAGGTGAGTATGGAAGTTAAGAAGTCACTGCATGATAAAATTGTGATCCCTACCCTGACATATGGAAGCAAGGCATGGACCTTGCAAGAGAGAAACAAATCAAGAGTGAGAGCAGTGGAAATAAGTTAGAAGAGAGGAGCATGTGGAATGACATGGAGGGACAGGTTGACAAATGAAGAAGTGATGGAACATTGTGGGGTGGATGTGGATGTGGTTGAGAAGACTGGGAGAAATACACTGAGGTGGTTTGGACATGTGGAGAGAATGGAGAATGAAAGACTGACTAAGAGGGTGTCTGTAGGTGAGGTGGAGGGAGGCAGAAGGAGGGGAAAACCAAGGATAAGGTGGTGGGATGAAGTTGAGAGGTATATGAGGGAGGGGGGAGTGAGCTGGGAGGAGGGTAATCAAATGGTGGGTGATAGTGTGACTTGAAGGTGTTTTGTCTGCGGCCACCCTTTGCGGGATTAGGGAATCAGGCTATAGATAGATAGATCTTATAGCATAAACACCAGCGACGATGATCGTATACCATTTGTGCCAATACAGTAATCCCTTATTTATTTGGACATAATAGAGCCTATAGCATGTCCGGGTAGTGGCAACATCCGGATAATGAACAGTCGTCACTATCCCCCTGCCATACCCAGACCCTATCTATACCCAAACTCCAACTTATTCCTGACTTATTTGTACAGTACCTATGCTTAATTTGGCAGTGTTTTCCAGTCATTCAGGTATACTTAGACATCAAAACATACAAAGGAATATCCAAAGTAATGCTACACACCAAGAAAACCATGAAGAAAAACACTGAAAACAAAAAAACACCCTACCTAAACACTACTGTACAGTATTTACAGTACCCCTACTTACAGTAGAACCTCAATTATCTGGGAGCCACGGGGAATTCAAAATGCCGGAAAAACAATTTTTCCGGATTATTGATTAACACCCATTTCCTGCTGTCTTACACTGTACACTATAGAAGTAGTGTGACTTGCATATACAGTAACAACACCACATATATAATAATTAATGTAATAATACATAACATTAATGTAACATGTGTATATGTATAGCATACAATGTACAATAATCCAGTAATGTGTGGTGTGTATTTACCCATAACCCGACATTATACTCATGTGCCAAATCACTCGTGCAGGCACCTCTCTCCAGTCTCTTACAGATGTCTATTTTCTGTTTCAACATCAGTACCACTCTCTTACACTTGGGCGTACTCTTATTGGTAGGTGTACCAGGAGCCATGGCTGATATTCCACCAAATATTGCAGAAAATTGCAATAAAACAGTGGTGTGTTGCGGTGTTTACACAGCTAGCTAACCCTCAAAACAATGGCGGGGATTGCGGTGATGCGCTCTGGTGGCAAAGGAATGAAAACACTCGGGCGGGATGGTTGTGTGGTGAATTTGAAATGTCAGTTAGGTCCTAGATTTTCCTTGGTTGATTGATTTTGGAATTTTCCTTTAAACTGTCCAGTTTACCACCAATTCCGGTTTACTGGCTCATAGATAATTGAGATTCTACTGTATTTTGGCAGTGTTTTCCAGTCATTCTGCCATTTTTGACACTGAGACATACATAGGATTATCCAAAATAATTTTCAACACCAAGAAAACCATGAAAAAAAAAAAAAAAAAAAGAATCCCAAAAAACACCCAACCTATACACCAATGTATGTACAGTAACCCTCCTAATTTTGGCACTGTTTTCTGGTCAATCTGCCACATTCAGACATCAAAACACACATAGGAATATTCAAAGTAATGCTAAACATTAAGAAAACCTTGAAAAAAAAAACATTGAAAACCAAAAATCACCCGACCTAAACACTACTGTACAGTATGTACAGTACCCCTCCTAATTTGGGCACTGTTTTCTGGTCATTCCGGCATACGGTACTGAGACATCAAAACACACATAGGATTATCCATATTAATGCTAATTACCAAAAAAACATGAAAAAAAAAAAAACACTGAAAGCCAAAAAACACCCGACCTGTACCATACTGTATATACAATACCCTTCCTAATTTTGGCTCTGTTTTCCAGTCATTCTGTCATGTTGAGACATCAAAACAAACATAGCATTATCCATATTAATGCTAAACATCAAGAAAACAATGCATAAACAACAAACATTCGCAAAAAAACTGATGACAGTTCAAAAATCTGTTATCTGTAACGAGTGATTGCTCGCCGGGCTCAAAAAAAATCCACAGCCAATATGCCATCGGAATTTGGTTATATTGGTATAAATAAGATATCATCTTCGCTGGTGTTTATACTAAAAGATAAGCTGATAAAAACACACAAAACTTTTCAGAAAAAGTGCAATATATGCAGCAAGAATAAAGTATTCAGGAGTAAAACTTACTTTCATATAACTTCCCACCATCCTAGTGCAAAATTTTGCCAGCACTCTCCATGAGTTAAGCTTATGTCTAGATGCAAAATTTCATGAGCTTTCTCGTGATCACTTCAAAATTTTAGTATGACCAATAGTAGTCGAATAAATCATAAAAAAATTTGAAAACTCACGGATCAGTGTTATCAACATGGAGAAGGGCTGGGAGTGAGGAAGTGAGGGAGTGAGGGGGGAACCGGAAGAGTATGGAGAAGGAATTGGAGCGGGGTAGAAGCGAGGCTGTGGACGGGATCCTCCCCTTTCTGTCATGGCTTGCAGTCTGGTAGACGCCAAGTGGCCATGCGGAAACACAACTCACCGTAACCGGGAGACTTTCGATGTTCGGCAGAGAGGTGGACGGCCGTTATTGCCAAACATGTACTCGTGGCTCGTGGTCTGTGTTCAATGGTGATGGTGGCTGGGAAAGACTTTGCCCATTAGCTGAGCGATATTGGATATTCGGTGGGGATGCGTATGGACATTGTGACACCACTTGCGGGTTACAGTCGTATTACTTGGGTGCTGGGTGTTCACTGGGAGTGACAGGATGAGAACATGACTTTGACCATTCAGCACAGGAGAGGACAGACATTTTAACTCTGGTTGTGGGTTATGGACTACTTCCCACTCACGGCTCGAGCCCAGCAGTCACGATACTGAATGTCTGAATATGTCGGCTGGCCAGCCGAAGATCTCGGGGACTTTTATATCCAGATAATAGCAAGTAAATTCAGATAATGGTTTAATAAAGCCAAGGTCCAACAACTGGATAATGAACACATCTGGATACAGGCATACCCTGGTTTCACAATCTAATTGGTTAGGTAAAACCCCATCGTTAGAAGGGATATCATATATCGGGGTACTTTTAACATGTAAAGTAATATGGACCATTTACCAGCCTTGGGTTTCCCCCCAAACCATGCCCAAAATAACACCCAAATGAACCCAAAAACAAGTTTAAAGCCAATCTAAATGGGCTAACAGCTGCCAAGGAAGCCAACCTAAGCCTAACACCTGTAAATACCTCATTGAAACCAACAAATAAATCATAAGGAATAGGGAATAAAATCATATAATAAATTATAAGGAATAGGTAAGAAAATATCAAACACCTCTCATCACTTACTTCCTGTAAGTCCATGTCCAGTCCTGGTCATCATCCTTGCTATTTCCCCCCCCCAAGGCTAGGGGACATGTGGTGCTCCCTACCTCAATATATTGTAGCCCTTTCACAACTGCTGCACTGTTGTTCATCATCACTGTCACAGGCCCTCACCAACTGCTCCACAGTGTGCAGAGGTAATACGCTCCAAATGCAGCAATCACCCTTTGGTCCATTGGCTGCACAAAGGACGTGGTGCTGGGGGGCTGGAACACCAACTCTATGTTGCTGGCCCATTCCTTCATTGCGGGAGGGTGGCTAGGCGCGTTGTCTACCACCGAGAGAAATCTGTTCGCCAAAGTCTCCTGCGAGGCATACCTCTTCAGCACACGATAGAGGTATGAGTCGAAATATGATGAACAGATATCGGAAGTCAGCCAGGCCCTCTTGTTTGACTTCCAGATTACCCCAAGGTTCCCTTTAGCATACCCCACCAAGGCCCTGGGGTTCTCGGACTGGAAGACAAGGAGCGTTCAACTTGAGGTCACCCACGGCACTGCCCCCAGCAGGAGTGTCAGCTGGTACTTTGAGGGCTTGAATCCTGGCATGGACTTTTCCTCTGCTGCAAGAGATATCTTGGAGGACATTCTCTTCCAAGAGAGCCCAGTCTCGTCAAAATTCAAGACCTGCTTCGCACTGTAGCCACCCTCTGTGATGATGCATTTCAGTTCATCAGAAAATGCTGTCGCTGCCACTGTATCTGCACTCGCTGCCTCACCGTACATCTTCATGTGGTGGAGATTGGTGCGCCTCTTGAACCGGTCAAACCACCCATGGCTCGCCTTGAAGGTCTCGCTACCATCAAGATCCCGCCTCACCTTGATTTCCTCCCATAGCGAGAGAGCCTTAGTGCAAATTGCCTGGTTCAGGGGTGCCTCCCACTGGTTCTGATCCTCCACCCACAGGTTCAGCACCCACTCCAGCTCCTCCATCACAGGCCCTCACTAGTGGGTGATACAGGAGCCAGATAAGGTTGCAACCTCCCCAGCAGCAGCCTTAATGGCCTCCTTCTTCTTTATTATCATGGAGACAGTCGACTGGTCCAGGTGGGGAGCCGAGGCATAGCACATGCACCTTTGCCTTTGTTGTGGCGCTCGAGAATATCTAGCTTTACTTCTAGAGACACAGTTTTATGCACACTCTTCCCGGGAGCATCAACGGCACCAACACTAGCAGTCCGCTTACCACCCCAAATAGGGCCTCCACCAGCACCACCACTAGCCCCACCATGTGCAGCACCCTTACCAGACATGATCACACTTAATTAAGTTAAAATTCACACAATATTGCACTTACACATGAGTATCACTGCTCTACTCACAGCTGCTCATACACATTTAAGATGCACTACGATAGCAGCTTGTGTAACACTGGTGGTGCAACATGATGCGTGGTGGGCAAGTGTAAGAGAGATCCTTATTCTGAGATGGCCGGGACAAAAAGAATGATATGGGTGAGCTCGGGGTGAGCGCTGGGTGTGGGGCCTGCATGAGCGTTTCTGCGCATCCTGGGAGGCAGGCGGGCTCAGCTGGCCGCAGGAACGCGTGCAATTCAAAATTTCGGCCTATTGTCTGTGAATACAACGTCGGAAGGCCCATCATCAAACCAGGGCCCGGCCATCAGGTAACGGAGTTTGGTGGTATTTGTATCCCCATTCCTAAGCCGGGGAATCGCATCTAGGGGTACTGTATATCGGGGTATTACTGTACTGAGCATCCAGATAAATGAGGGACTACTGTATAACCAATTTCCAGTGGCATACTTGGCCGTGGAATTTTTTTTGAGACCCGGGAGCAATCACTTGTCACATATAACCAATTTTCAACCCATCTTCAGGTTTCTTGTGGATTTTTGTTGTTTATGCATTGTTTTCTTGAGGTTAAGCATTAATATGGATAATAATACGTGTTTTCTGATGTCTCAATATGGAAGAATGACCAGAAAACAGTGCCAAATTAAAAGGGGTACTACACATAAGGTAGTGTATAAGCAGGGTATTTTTTGGTTTTCAATTTTCTTTTTTTTTCATGGTTTTCTTGGTGCTTGGCATTACTCTGGATATTCCTATGTGCGTGTTTTGATGTCAAAATATGGCAGGTTGACCTGAAAACAGTGCCAAAATGGAGGGGTACTGTACATACAGTAATGTATAGCTAGGATAGTATTGAATGCATTTTTTTGGCATGGTTTTCTTGGTGTTTAGCATTACTTTGGATATTCTAATGTGTGTTTTGATGTCTAAATATGCCTGAATGACTGGATAACACTGCCAAAGTAAGCACAGGTACTGTACAAATAAATAAGGTATAGGTTGGAAGTTGGGTACGGTACCGGCATCGGTAGTGTCTGGGTATAGAAGGGGAGTAGTGTTCATTATCCGGATATGGCCATTACTCAGACAAGCCTTTGGCTCTATTATGTCCGGATAAATGAGGCATTACTGTACAGACCCTAACCCACAAGCTGAGCAAATATGGCCATCCGCATTCTTACCGAACGGTCAAAGTCCCCTGGCCTCTCGGGTCACTCAGAGCTAATGGTTAGCAAGTAATACAGAGTCCTAACCCACAAGTTGAGCAGTAATGGCTGTCCGCCTCACTACCGAACAGTCAAAGTTGCCTGGCCCCCCTCTCACGCCGTGCTGTGCACTGGAAAAAGAATGTAACCCGCCAGCTGGGCAGAAATGGCTGTCTGCCGCCTTATCGAATGGTCAAATTCACCTGGCCCCCCTCTCGTGCTGAGCTGCAAGCTGGTAAAAGAATGTAGCCCACCAGCTGAGCAGAAATGGTTGTCTGCCTCCCCACCAAATGGTCAAAGGCATCTGCCCGGCCAGTAGAGACATGATATCACTGCGTTCAGTGGCAGTTACCATGCATCCTCACACTTGTCCAGCTCCAACAGATGGAGAAGGAGTTTTCCGACATTTGTTAAGTGATTACTAGTATGGGCAATACCAGTGCAGTGTGTCGGGGAGAGCAGGTGGAGACTGTCAGGCACGAAAGGATTAAACTTGCTGGCGAGTCTCTTTGAGTGTGTGGAAGAGGTTTGTTGTTTGGGAGACATGACATGTCTCCCAAACAACAAACATAACATTGTTATGTGCTGAAGGTGGGGCTGGAGCTAGCTCTGTGGCTAGGGTGAGAAGTGGTTGGAAGAAGTTCAAGGAGCTGTTGCCTCTCCTGACACTGAGAGGACTCTCCCTACATGCTAAGGGGTCTTTGTATGCGGTATGTGTTACGAGTGTGATGCTGTATGGTAGTGAGACCTGGGCAGTAAAGGAAGAGAATATTCACAGGCTCAAACGTACAGAAATGACAATGATTAGGTGGATGTGCAGTGCGTCCCTGCATGCAAGGCCTGGGGGGGCTGGGTTTAAGATGGAAGAGTTGAGAGGAAGGATGGGACTGGAGTGTATTGTTGTGATGAGGAGAGGTACACTGAGATGGTTTGGGCATGTGGAGAGGATGGGGGACGATAATTGGGTGCAGAAGGTGCAAAGTGTTAATACTGGGGGTGGGGTTGCGAGGGGCAGACCGAGAAAGAATTGGGACGAGGTCATTAAGTGTGACCTCAGGGTTAAGAGACTGAACAGGGAGGCTGCCACAGATCAAGCAGCATGGAGAGCTGTCATTAGGTGACCAAGGAAGACGAATGCAAGCGTGTTGGAGCCTACAAAAACAAAACAAAACAATCAATTGCTTTGTTGACCAGTATCAGTGATATCGATTATCAATACTGAGAGCTAGGTAGTTTCATAATTAATATATTTTCAGTCCAATGAACTACCTAAAACTTTAATCAAATTACTCAATGGGCTCAGTCCAGGTTACAATAATTATATGGCCACCATTATAGGGGAGCATGAGCACTAAAACTGCCATTCAGAGTACTAATAAACATTTAAGTTATCACTTCCCAGCTTTCAGTTAACTGGAAACTCTATTTTAGCACTCATACAAATCAATACCTTGCCATCAATATCGATTCTTGCAGATAAACAATTAGTAATGGAAGTACCAGTATCAATATTTTGGTATCGATACAGCCACCACTGGTGACTACGTTAGCCATCAGACTACATGGGATCACTGTACACCAACTAGGCTAGAGGCTAGCGGGTTACAACGCTGTTCACTGGGTGGTAAGTCTATGTATCTACAGTAATTCCTTTAACCCACCGCATCCCGGCAAATTTTTCACCAATGACCCCCCCCTGATCCTGGCAGATTTTCGAAGTTTTATTATGGCTAAAACCTTCGCTTTTTATGAGAAACATTGAAAATTTAGAGAGAAAGTGCTGAGTTGTATCTATAAATACCAATACATTTAACAGTACCCTCACCTTGGTACTGTGTTCTCTCAGGCCAGGCTCTAGAGAAGACGTTTTCTTGGGAGGGGCAACTATTCCAAACCATTCATTATGTAAATATTTATATATTTGGTACAAATTTATATGTAGTACAAGAGTATACTGGTTTTCACACAATAATATAGGTGATATAAGCGTTGTTCACTCACCAAAAAACATCAACATATGGCACCCTCCTTTACAACGTTACCACCTCATCACTTCTGCTTGTTTCTTCCTCTGGCTTATTTCTTCCTTTGTCCTCCACCTTGGAAATCACTTTCGCCTTCAATTTCCTCATTGGAGCGACCGTGGTGTGACATGTCTTTACTGGCCAAGTCACTGCTAAAAGGTGAGTTGCCGAGAAAATGGCGTGCAGGGGAGGAGGGGGGGTCAGATGGGGCCAGGCATCATCCCCACCTGGCACTGGGTAGAGGAAGGTCTCCCACATATCCCTACCAAAAATCATCAGTGAAACCTAAAAAATGTGCAAATGACGGACCTCGCAACTGTAAAACGTATGGATACGTTGTCGGGTGTCAACGTGACAAAACGTGGCACCGAATCCATACGTTGTCAGGATGCCTCGGTTTAAGACCCAGACGCCCAAGTCCCAGACACCCCCCCCCCATGTCTTGGACATTTTGGGTTCGGGTCCTTGGACACCAAAATTGGCCAAAAAACCTGAAATTGAAAAAAATATAAATAAAAAGGCTGATATGTGGTCATCCCTACTTTAAATTTGCCACACGGAGATGAACAGCTGTGTTTTGGTGCGTGGTAGAACGCCCTTGAATTCTCCCCTCCCCAGTTCCAGCCAACCTACTGTCATGACTGCATGCTCATCACCATGGCTACACCACGTGCTCATTTTTGTGAATAAACAGCGAATAAACTGCAATACCTCACCACTAGACCACCTGGGAATTTGCAGTGTTATGAAATTAGTGGCTGGGGAATGGCTGGGAGAAGGAGGGAGGTGAGAAGACAGGAAGAAATCAATAGGATAGAACTTGTGGAAGCAATGAAGAAAGTTAAATCGGGGAAAGCCCCAGGAATTGATGGAGTGTGTGGTGAAATGCTGAAGCATGGGGGAGAGATAGTAGTAGAATGGATGTGGAAGATGTGCAGATTGGCCTGGGAGGAAGGTAGAGTCCCGGAGGATTGGAAGTCAGGTATAATTATTCCTTTGTACAAAGGAAAAGGGGAAAAAGAAGTGTGTGGTAATCATAGGGGCATTTGTCTTCTTAGTATAATAGGAAAAGTGTATGGCAGGATACTGTTACATAGCCTATGATTTCATCATCCTTTGTGTAATTTTAACGCACAGTATGCTGCATGTTTGATCACGAGCGGGTTCTGCCTCAGTCCCCCCCTTCTACCGTTATAGTAGAGTAAGTCGTTCTCTCTGTTGTCCAGAGCGGGATTGTCAACTCTATGTCCCCATGGCTTCATTTGCGCGTCCTTATTACAAGTTGTATCAAGCTCTCCTGGCTCCTATATATTGAGCTCAGTCTCTGCATCATTGCCACTTAGATCTGCTCCTCATTTTGTTCACATCTCTGTCCTCCCCTGTACAGATATTATTATTGTGAGTGCTCAAGAAGTCTCCAACCATCTAGCAGCTGTGTGTAATTTGAGTATAACTGTTATTGCATTTTTTTCCTTGTACTGTATAGCATAAGGTGTTGATTTGTAGGCCTAGTGAGTTCTTTTTGTAATTTATGTAAAGTTTTACTATCAGCCATTTTTGATAATAGTTTGTATCTGTAATAATTTATCTGGCATTCACTGAGTATTATCTGGTATCTCATTTTATCAGGGCTGACTTAGATAAATTTACTCTTGCTAATTTCGTGTTAATAGAGGCTATTGCAGTTAACCATATATTTAACCTGTTTTTGCCATTACATTATCCTTATGAGTCCTGAATGTTTAGTTGTTAGTTTGTGCATTAAACTTTAACTTGTAATTTTACCTAACTCTTTTGTTTTGAACCTGGAACTTTGCGGGACAGTAGTGATTTTAGTATTCTCACTTGAAGTGTTCATTATCTCTCTCTGTTCCGTAACATAAATTTGGCGACCTCATATCAGGATATTCAGGATATTATCATAAGGATATTGTTTGATATTTTGTGACTGTGATATATTCATGATGGCTACTATTTCTACACTTGATGAAGCCAAAGATTTTTTGTCAAATGTGCAAACAGTGTGTGATATAGAAAACAGAACAAAGAATGAACTTAAGCTCGTTGCTCAACAATTGGGAATTGCAGTTCACTCTCATCATTCTAAAGATCAAATTGTTGGCATGATTAATAAAAGCTTGTTTAATGTAACTCCTCCAAATGAGCAAATGCAGATTGAATTAGCTAAGTTACAGCTAGCCCTGCAGGAGGCTAAGGCTAAGGAGGCGGAGTCTCGTGTGAAGGAAGCTGAATTTCAAGCACAGGCTAAGGAGGCTGAATTTCAGGCAAAAGCTAAGGAGGCTGAGGCACAAGTTGAAATTGCTAGGATTCAGGCAGACCATCAGTATCGCATGAAACAAGGTGGAACTGGATCATCTAGCTCTGATGATTTTGATGTGGCTAAAAATGTTAAACTTGTCCCTCCTTTTAATGAATCTGATTTAACTAAGTATTTTCAGTTGTTTGAGAGGGTAGCTACAGGTTTTAATTGGCCTAAGGAGTATTGGCCAGTACTCCTTCAAACTGTTCTCACCGGTAAAGCTCAAGTAACTTATGCATCTTTGCCTCAGGATCAGTTTGATAATTATGATGTAGTTAAGAGCTTGATTCTTAAGGCCTATGAGCTTGTTCCTGAAGCCTATAGAGTAAAATTTAGGACAACTTACAAGCAAGATAAGCAATCCCATGTTGAGTATGCAAAAATCAAAGAAGATTTGTTAGAGCAGTGGTTAAATTCTAAGAATGTGGATTCTGATTTTGACAAATTTAAGCAGATGATTTTGCTGGAGGACTTCAAAAGGTGTATTAGTAAAGATGTAAGCCTATATCTTGATGAGAAAAGAATAGATAATTTGTCTGATGCTGCAGTTTTAGCTGATGAGTATGTTCTCACTCACAAGAGATATTCTAGAGAAAAAGGAAAGCTGAGAGTAAAGTCGTTGCCTCTACTCAGAGTACAGGTAACAGGAAAGAGAATAAAGATGATGTTTCTCAGGAAGTAAATACCAGCTTCACCTCTAGATTTCAGAAAAGTAAATGTACTTATTGTAGTAAGCTTGGTCATACTACGGAGAGATGTTTCAGGAGACAGCGTGATGTGAACAAAAGGAGTCTTTAAATATTCAGTCAATTGGTCTAGTGTCCACTCTTGAGAGTTCCCAGAATTCTTTAACTGAGTTAACTGAACCTGCTTTGAGGGGTAACTTAAATTCTCATGATGGAGCTCCTCTTTTGAGCAGTAACGTGGGTGACACTCTCAAGAGTTCATGTGCTAATTTCCTGTCTGATGGTTTTGTCAGTCCTCTGGACAGTAATGACAGGAAATCAGTTAAAATATATCGTGATACAGGTGCTTGCCAATCCCTTATGCTGACCAGTGTTCTAGGCTCTAATGTTAATTCCTCTGATGAAACTGTAATCTTACAAGGTGTAGGGAATAATTACTTCTCTGTTCCTCTGTGCAGAGTGAATTTAGAGTCTGCTTTTGTTAATGGTTCTGTTATGGTTGGGTTGGTTGAGACACTCCCAATGTCAGGTGTAACTTTCTTACTTGGAAATGATATTGGTGGAAGTCAAGTGTGTCCAGCTCCTCAGTTGTCTAGTGAGCCAGTGGCTGCGTCCCAGGATTGTGATGTCCCTGATGTGTTCCCTGCATGTGCTGTCACTAGGGCTAAGTCTAAAGTTACTGGTGATTTAGAGGATAATGATGATGATGATGTTATCCTAGCTGACACTTTTCTTGCTAATTTGGACCACTCACCAGATGAAGCAGTACCCCGTAGTGTTGATAATTTGTCTCGTCAAAGAGTTGGTTGAGTTGCAGGTTGCTGACCCCGAGTTGAAAGGTCTAGCTAACTCTGCTTACAGTGAAGAAGAGTCAGCCGGTGCTTCTACTTGTTATTATGTAAAGTCAGGAGTACTTATGAGGAAGTGGAGACCCCCAACAGCATCAGCCGACTGTGAATGGGAGGTTGTACATCAAGTTGTCATCCCTCGTGTTTGTAGGCAGGATATCATTAGAGTGGCTCATGATTCCAGTTTGGCAGGACACCTTGGAGTGAGGAAGACTGTGGCACGCATTTTGAAACACTTCTACTGGCCAGGTATCTTCAGGGATGTTTCCTGGTATTGTAAGTCTTGTCACACCTGTCAAGTTGTGGGGAAGTGTAATCAGACCGAAAAGGTTGCACCTCTAGTTCCCATTCCTCCTTTTGAGGCGCCTTTCACCCGTGTGTTGGTGGATATTGTGGGCCCTCTTCCTAAGACTTCTTCAGGATTTTCTTATGTGTTGACCATGATTGACATGGCTACTCGTTATCCTGAAGCCATTCCACTTAGAAACATCTCAGCAAAGAACGTGGTTAAGGAAATGCTGGGGTTCTTCACAAAGTTTGGTCTACCTAAGGAGGTACAGTCAGACCGGGGAAGTAATTTCATGTCAAACGTTTTCAAGCAGTCTCTGAAAGAGTTGGGCATCACCCAGATCACGTCTTCAGCTTACCATCCCCAGACCCGAGGAGCGTTGGAGAGATATCATCAAACACTCAAATCGATGCTCAAGAAATACTGTTTGGAACATCAGAAAGACTGGGATAAAGGTCTTCCATTCGTTGTGTTTGCTGCAAGAGAATCTCCAAATGAATCACTGGGCTTCTCACCTTTTGAACTACTGTTTGGCCATGAAGTAAGAGGACCCCTTAAGTTACTCAAGGAATGCTGGCTGTCGGAGGAAGATGACGTCAACCTGCTGGAGTATGTGATGAAGTTCAAAGAACGGCTGTCCACTGCTCTACAGCTGGCGAGAGAGAATTTAGGAGCTGCTCAGGAGAAGATGAAGACTTGGTATGATAAGAAGTCCAGGTTACGCGACTTTCAACCAGGAGATCAGGTTTTGATTCTGCTACCAGTTCATGGGCAACCTCTTCAAGCCAAGTTTAGTGGTCCTTATTTCGTGGAGAAGAAACTCAGTGATGTGAACTATGTCATCGCCACACCAGATCGTAGAAAGAGCAAGCAACTATGTCACATCAACATGCTAAAGTTATATCACAGGCGGGACGAAAATAATCCAGTCTGCACTGTAGCTGTTCCACCCGAGTCTGCAAGTGAAGCTCTCCCATGCAGTATGAGCCTGAGTGATAGTTTGGGGAAGAATCCTGATATCATGAATGATCTCCAGACTAAGCGTTCTCATCTACCTCCCAAGGAAAGGCAGGAGTTTTCGGCATTACTGCAGGAGTACCCGCAAGTGTTCCGTGCCACTCCAGGAAGAACCACTGTGTTGATGCATGATGTCGATGTTGGAGACGCAAAGCCAATTAAATTGCCTCCTTATCGTGTGAACCCAGTGAAAGTTCCTCTCATCCAGAAGGAGCTTGGCTACCTGTTGGACCACAAGATGATTGAGCCCTGTCAGAGCGAGTGGAGTTCTCCTGTCACTCTGGTCCCTAAGCCAGGTGGGTCACAGAGGCTTTGCATCGACTACAGACGTGTTAATCAGATAACTAAAACAGACACTTACCCTCTCCCTCGTGTGGAAGATTGCATAGACAAGATCGGAAAGGCTAGGTACATAAGTAAGTTTGATTTGTTAAAGGGATACTGGCAAGTACCTATGACTGAACGTGCTAGGGAGATCTCATGTTTTGTAACACTAGGAAAGGCTTTTGCATGTTCTGTAATGCCGTATGGTATGAAGAATGCACCAGCCACATTTCAGAAGCTCATGAATGTTGTAACAGAGGGTTTGGCAGGGTGTGTTGTTTATATTGATGATGTATTAATCTTCAGTGACAACTGGAAAGATCACCTATGCCATGTCAGTAAATTTCTTGACTGTTTAGTTCATGCTAATCTTGTAGCTAATTTATCAAAGTCTGAGTTTGGTCAAGCTAAAGTTCAGTACCTTGGGTATGTAATTGGTGATGGACATGTTGCACCACCAGGAGCTAAGGTTCAGGTTATAAGTGATCTTCCCAGACCTAAAAGTAGGAAAGAGCTACAAAGATTTTTGGAAATGGTAGGTTATTACAGGAGATTTGTTCTTAACTTTTCTATTCTTGTATCACCACTTACAGACCTACTGAAAAAGGGAGTTAAATTTGTCTGGACCGATAACTGTGAATCCTCTTTCAACAAACTTAAAGCTATTCTATTAAGTCAGCCAGTGCTCGCTACTCCAAATTTTGCTAAGCCTTTTAAGATGGCTGTTGATGCAAGTGATACAGGAGCTGGGGCTGTTTTGCTGCAAGAGGATGATCAGGGTATTGAACATCCTGTATCTTATTACAGTAAGAAGTTCACTCCACCTCAAAAGAACTACTCAACTATTGAGAAAGAGCTTTTGGCCTTGATTTTGGGTTTACAGCATTTTCATTTTATTTGTGTTCTGGTTTTGACCCCATAGTCATTTATACCGATCATAACCCACTGAAATTCCTTAGTAAGTTTAAAGATAAAAATCAGAGATTGACAAGATGGAGTCTACTTCTTCAGGAGTATTCATTAGACATACAACATGTCAAGGAGAAAGAAAATGTTATTGCAGATTGCTTATCTAGACTTTAGACAGATTGTTTTAGAGTAATAAGAAATTTCCTTTGTAAATTTCTTTTTCTTTGTGGGGAGGTGTTACATAGCCTATGATTTCATCATCCTTTGTGTAATTTTAACGCACAGTATGCTGCATGTTTGATCACGAGCGGGTTCTGCCTCAGTCCCCCCCTTCTACCGTTATAGTAGAGTAAGTCGTTCTCTCTGTTGTCCAGAGCGGGATTGTCAACTCTATGTCCCCATGGCTTCATTTGCGCGTCCTTATTACAAGTTGTATCAAGCTCTCCTGGCTCCTATATAATGAGCTCAGTCTCTGCATCATTGCCACTTAGATCTGCTCCTCATTTTGTTCACATCTCTGTCCTCCCCTGTACAGATATTATTATTGTGAGTGCTCAAGAAGTCTCCAACCATCTAGCAGCTGTGTGTAATTTGAGTATAACTGTTATTGCATTTTTTTCCTTGTACTGTGTAGCATAAGGTGTTGATTTGTAGGCCTAGTGAGTTCTTTTTGTAATTTATGTAAAGTTTTACTATCAGCCATTTTTGATAATAGTTTGTATCTGTAATAATTTATCTGGCATTCACTGAGTATTATCTGGTATCTCATTTTATCAGGGCTGACTTAGATAAATTTACTCTTGCTAATTTCGTGTTAATAGAGGCTATTGCAGTTAACCATATATTTAACCTGTTTTTGCCATTACATTATCCTTATGAGTCCTGAATGTTTAGTTGTTAGTTTGTGCATTAAACTTTAACTTGTAATTTTACCTAACTCTTTTGTTTTGAACCTGGAACTTTGCGGGACAGTAGTGATTTTAGTATTCTCACTTGAAGTGTTCATTATCTCTCTCTGTTCCGTAACAATACTTATAGACAGAGTTAGAGAAAGAACAGAGAAATTAGTTGGAGAAGAACAGGGAGGCTTTAGGAAGGGAAGAGGTTGTGTAGATCAGATATTCATTCTTAGATCTTTAGTGGAAAAGTTTCTAGAGAAGGGAAAGAAGTTGTATGCGGCTTTCATGGATTTGGAGAAAGCATATGACAGGGTGGATAGACAAGGATTGTGGAAAGTGTTAAGAATATATGGAGTAGATGGGAAGTTGTTGAATGCTGTGAAGAGTATGTATGATGGTGCGAAGGCTGCAGTGCGTCTGGATGGTGAACTAAGTGAATTTTTCTCTTTGAAAGTTGGTTTGAAACAGGGATGTGTCATGTCTCCATGGTTGTTCAATCTGTACATGGATGGGGTAATAAAAGAGGTACAAGGTAGGGTAGTGGATGTTGGAGTGGCCCTGGTGAGAGAGGATAGTGTTTGGAAACTCCCTGTACTGTTGTTTGCAGATGATACTGTGTTGTTGAGTGAAGACGAAAGGGAGCTGCAAGGCTTGGTGGATCAGTTTGGGAGAGTGTGTAAGAAACGGAATCTAAAGGTGAATGTAGGGAAGAGTAAAGTGATGGTCTTTGAGAGAGGTGAAGTTAGTGAATGTACAGCGAGGTTGGATGGTGAGGAATTGGAAAATGTGAGTACGTTTAAGTACTTGGGTAGTGTGATGAGTAAGGATGGAGGTTTGGAGGGTGAAGTGCTTGAAAGGGTACAGCAGGGAAGAAAGGTTGCTGGTTCTTTGAAAGCAGTGATAAGAAACAGGGAAGTGAGCATGGAAGTGAAAAAGTTACTACATGACAGTATTGTGATACCAACTCTAACGTACAGAAGTGAAGCTTGGACATTGTTGGAAGGACACAAGTCAAGAGTGAGAGCAGTGGAAATGAGTTATTTAAGAGGAGCCTGTGGAGTCATGTGGAGAGACAGGCTGACGAATGAAGATATAAAGGAGCGTTGTGGTGTGGATGTGGATGTGATAGGAAGCGTTATGAGAAACACACTGAGGTGGTTTGGCCATGTGGAGAGGATGGAGGGTGAAAGACTGACAAAGAGAGTGTATGTGAGTGAGGTGGAGGGGGGAAGAGGGAGGGGGAGGCCGAGGATGAGATGGAGGGATGGGGTGGAGAAGTATATGAGAGAGTGTGAGTTGGGAGCAGGGCAGTGAAATGGAGGGGGACAGGGTGACTTGGAGGCGATTTGTTTGTGGCCACCCCAAACGGGATTGAGGCGTCTGGCAACAGATAGATAGATAGATGAAATTAGAATTCAGAATGCAAAGGGTTAAGAGAAGAGTGCAACACTGGTGTGGTGCACATGCTTCAAATGCTCTTTCACCATTGCCACAGCCTTAGAGCAAGCAGGTTAATCTTCATGACGGCCATGGACATGTCGTAAGTACCCTGTACACTACTAAATATTGTCCATACTCACTTCTAATTTCTCATTCTCTGGTTCCTTTTCGTTTATTTAATGGTTTCTGTCCCTTACTTGTGTGCATAGGGTCTTAAATAGGTGCTGTGCATATCCGGTAGAGAGTTCTTTAGGTGGCTTTTAGGTTGGGCTGGGATCTTTAAGTACTGGTACCTGTCCAGAGGCATTAAATAGGTGCTGTGCATATCCGGTAGAGAGTTCTTTAGGTGGCTTTTAGGTTGGGCTTGGATCTGTAAGTACTGGTACCTGTCCAGAGGCATTTTTCCCAAGTCCCAGACATGCCTTTGGCTCTATTACATTGGATCTTGGAGGGATTACTGTATTGTCAGACGCCTCAATCCCGTAAGGGGTGGCCACAAACAAGTCGCTTCAATGTCGCCCTGTCCAATGCCACTTCAATGCCTTGCTCCCAGCTCACACCCCCCTATCTCATATACCTCTCCACTCCATCCCCCCATCTCATCCTCGGCCTCCCCTTCCCTCTTCCCCCTTCCACTTCACTCGCATACACTCTTCTTGTTAGTCTCTCGCTCTCCATCCTCTCCACATGGGTGGTAAGTACAGTGATTTTATTAAAATTCTTTTTTTGCAATCTTCATCTTCTTCATTTATTTATTGTGGATTTATGTTGTTTATGCATTGTTTTCTTAGAGACTGGCATTATATTCAATATTCTCATGTGTGTTTTGATGTATTAATAACTGAAAGATCGAAGAACACTCTCACAATTAGGAGGGGCACTGTACATATAGGTTGGCTGTGGGTAGGGTACTGGTAGGTAGGATATTGCTCTATATCCTGATTTCATCTGTATCCATTTCTCCTTTCTCTGAAATCTCCATTCTAGGAGATTTCAATGTTCACCACCACCTTTGGCTCTCCTCTCCTTTCACTGATCCACCTGGTGAACAAGCCTACATCTTTTCTATCCTTAATGACCTAGAGCAACTTGTACAGCACCCTACCAGCATCCCTGACCGCCTTGGAGAGAGCTCCAACATACTTGACCTCTTCCTCAAACTAATCCTTCTGCTTACTCTGTTAATCTTTTCTCTCCATTGGGCTCCTCCGATCACAACCTCATCACCTTAACTTGTCCTTGTACAAAGGAAAAGGGGAAAAAGAAGTGTGTGGTAACCATAGGGGCATTTGTCTTCTTAGTATAAAAGGAAAAGTGTATGGTAGGATACTTATTGACAGAGTTAGAGAAAGAACAGAGGAATTAGTTTGGAGAAGAACAGGGAGGCTTTAGGAAGGGAAGAGGTTGTGTAGATCAGATATTCATTCTCAGATCTTTAGTGGAAAAGTTTCTAGAGAAGGGAAAGAAGTTGTATGCGGCATTCATGGATTTGGAGAAAGCATATGACAGGGTGGATAGACAAGGATTGTGGAAAGTGTTAAGAATATATGGAGTAGATGGAAAGTTGTTGAATGCTGTGAAGAGTATGTACGATGGTGCGAAGGCTGCAGTGCGTGTGGATGGTGAACTAAGTGCATTTTTCTCTTTGAAGGTTGGGTTGAAACAGGGATGTGTCATGTCTCCATGGTTGTTCAATCTGTACATGGATGGGGTAATAAAAGAGGTACAAGGTAGGGTAGTGGATGTTGGAGTGGCCATGGTGAGGGAGGATAGTGTTTGGAAACTCCCTGTACTGTTGTTTGCAGATGATACTGTGTTGTTGAGTGAAGACGAAGGGGAGCTGCAAGGCTTGGTTGATGAGTTTGAGAGAGTGTGTAAGAAACGGAATCTAAAAGTGAATGTAGGGAAGATTAAAGTGATGGTCTTTGAGAGAGGTGAAGTCAGTGAATGTACAGCGAGACTGGATGGTGAGGAATTGGAAAATGTGAGTACGTTTAAGTACTTGGGTAGTGTGATGAGTAAGGATGGAGGTTTGGAGGGTGAAGTGCTTGAAAGGGTACAGCAGGGAAGAAAGGTTGCTGGTTCCTTGAAAGCAGTGATAAGAAACAGGGAAGTGAGCATGGAAGTGAAAAAGTTACTACATGACAGTATTGTGATACCAACTCTAACGTACGGAAGTGAAGCTTGGACATTGTTGGAAGGACACAAGTCAAGAGTGAGAGCAGTGGAAATGAGTTATTTAAGAGGAGCCTGTGGAGTCACATGGAGAGACAGGCTGACGAATGAGGATATAAAAGAGTGTTGTGGTGTTGATGTGGATGTGATAGGAAGTGTCATGAGGAACACACTGAGGTGGTTTGGCCTTGTGGAGAGGATGGAGGGTGAAAGACTGACGAAGAGAGTATATGTGAGTGAGGTGGAGGGGGAAAGAGGGAGGGGGAGGCCGAGGATGAGATGGAGGGATGGGGTGGAGAGGTATATGAGAGAGGGGGGTGTGAGCTGGGAGCAGAGGAGTGAAATGGTGGGGGACAGGGCGACTTGGAGGCGATTTGTTTGTGGCCACCCCAAACGGGATTGAGGCGTCTGGCAATAGATAGATAGATAGATAGATCACTCCGGTACGGCCTGTGGACTCTCCAAGGAAACGTTGTCTGTGGCATTTTGGAGCCGCGGACTGGGAGGCCCTCAGGCAGTACTTCTTTGATTTTCCCTGGAATGATTATTGCTTCCATGGCCATGAGCCATCTGAGTGTGCCTTGCGCATTATGGAGGTTATTCTCTCGGGCATGGAAGCATACATTCCTTTCTCATATCCTTTGACTAACGCAAGAAAGCCTTGGTTTAATCACGCTTGTTCTAATGCCGTCCTCAACAAGAAGAGGGCCTACAAAAGGTACCGGAGCCAACCACCCCTTAATCACATCATCTTTACGTTTCTGCCTGGAATCGTGCTAAGTCTGTTCTTCGCTCTGCTAAAAATAATTTCATCCGTACTAAATGCTCTCAACTCTCCAACTTGAATTCTTCCCGCTCCTTCTGGCACCTTGCCAAAAACCTTTCTAACAACTTTACCTCTTCATCCTTCCCTCCTCTTTTCTATTCTGATGGTTCTGTAGCTATTTCTTTTACTGATAAAGCAGATCTCTTCGCACAGACTTTCTCCTCCAATTCCACCTTAGATGATTCCGGTGCTGTTCCTCCATCACTTCCCCCCTCTGACTTCCTCATGACTGACATTAAAATTTCTTCAGCTGATGTATTTTCTGCCATCACTGGCCTCAGTACTAACAAGGCATATGGGCCTGATGGGGTCCCTCCTGTTGTTCTCAAGAACTGTGCTTACACCCTATCTATCTATCTATCTATAGCCCGACGCCCTAATCCCGCAAAGGGTGGCCGCAGACAAAACGCCTCCAAGTCACTCTGTCACCCACCATTTGACTCCCCTCCCCCCAACTCACCCCCCCCTCCCTCATATACCTCTCAACTCCATCCCTCCACCTCATCCTCGGTCTACCCCTCCCTCTCCCTCCCTCCACCTCACCTACATACACCCTCTTAGTCAGTCTTTCATTCTCCATCCTCTCCACATGTCCAAACCACCTCAGTGTATTTCTCCTAATCTTTTCAACCACATCCACATCTACCCCACAACGTTCCTTCACTTCTTCATTCGTCAACCTGTCCCTCCATGTCACTCCACATGCTCCTCTCAAGTAACTCATTTCCACTGCTCTCACTCTTGACTTGTTCCCCTCTTGCAAGGTCCACGCCTCGCTTCCATACGTCAGGGTAGGGATCACAATACCATCATGCAGTGACTTCTTAACTTCCATACTCACCTCCCTATTTCTCATCACTGCTTTCAGTGTGCCAACAACCTTCCTTCCCTGCTGTACCCTTTCACGTACTTCATCCCCCAAAGTTCCATCCTTACTCATCACACTACCCAAGTACTTGAATGCACTCACATTCTCCATATCCTCACCATCCAACCTCACTGCACACTCTGTGACTTCATTCCTCTCAAACACCATAACTTTACTTTTGTTTACATTAACTTTCAGCTTCCTCCTCCTACACACTGTCCCAAATTCATTCACCAAACCTTGCAACTCCCATTCATCTTCACTCAACAACACTGTATCATCAGCAAACAGCAACACCGGAAGCTTCCAAATCTCACCCTCATTCATTAGGGCCACCCCCACATCCACTGCCCTACCTTGCACCTCCTTTACGACCCCATCCATATATATATTAAACAGCCATGGAGACATTACACACCCCTGTTTCAGTCCCACATTGAGATCAAAGAACTCACTCAACTCACCATCCACTCGCACCGTAGCCCTAGCTCCCTCGTACATACTCTTCACAGCACTCAACAATTTCCCCTCCACTCCATATATTCTTAGTACCTTCCACATACCTTTCCTATCTATTCTGTCATAAGCTTTCTCCAAGTCCATGAAGGCAGCGTACACTTTCCTTCCCTTCTCTAGATACTTCTCCACTAAACATCTTAGAACAAATATCTGATCTACACACCCTTTTCCCTTCCTAAATCCCCCTTGTTCTTCTCCAACTAGCTCCTCTGTCATATGCCTAACCCTATCAATGAGTATTCTACCATATATTTTACCAGTCACACTAAGAAGGCAAATACCCCTATGGTTACCACATACTTCTCTCTCCCCTTTTCCTTTGTACAGAGGAACAATTATACCTGATTTCCAGTCCTCTGGAACCCTTCCCTCTTCCCAAGCCAATCTACACAACTTCCATATCCACTCCACAACAATCTCACCCCCATACCTAAGCATTTCACCACACACTCCATCAATTCCTGGGGCCTTTCCCAGCTTAATCTTCTTCATCGCTTCCACTACTTCCGACCTACTGATCTCTTCCTCCCTCCTCTCATCTCTTCTTCTCCCAGCCATTCCCCAACCACTTATACTCACACTGCTCTCACTCTCTACATTCAACAAATCCTCAAAGTGCTCCTTCCATCTCCTCAATTTCTCTCTCTTCTCCACCAACAATCTGTTATTCCTATCTTTCACTCCCCTACTATTTCCCCTTTCACACTGCCTTACTTTCTTTACCTCCTTCCAAAACAATTTCTTACTCTCCCTCCATTTCACACTCAGATTCCTCCCAAACTCTTCATCCACTTTCTTCTTACTCTCCTTCACCAGTCTCTTAACGTCCCTTCTCCTGCTCACATATACTTACACCCTGCCTAGGGAAACTCTTTCGCCTTTGTCTATCAACTTGTACCTTTCCTTCTTGCAGGAAGTTTGCTCTCATTCAGCCAGTCCCAAAGAAGGGTGACCACTCCCAACCCTCCAACTATCGTCCAATTGCTTTAACGTCCTGTATTTCACAAGTTTTCGAGTCAAAAATTTTAAGGCATCTTTCCTATCACAACCTTCTTTCTGATCGTCAGTACGGGTTCCATCAGGGACGCTCCACTGGTGATCTTCTCACCTACCTTTCAGACTCCTCGTCATCCTCCTTTCGGGACTTTGGCGAAAGCTTTGCCATTGTACTTGACATCTCAAAGGCTTTCGATCGAGTCTGGTATAAATCTTTAATTTCCAAACTGCCCTCCTACGGTTTCTATCCTTCTATCTCTGCCTTCATCGTTAGCTTCCTTTCTGGTCGTTCTATAGCCGCTGTTGTAGACAACCATCGTTCTTCTCCTAGATCTATCAACAGTGGTGTTCCTCAGGGCTCTGTCCTATCACCAACTCTCTTCCTTTTATTCATCAATGATCTAAGCTGTACATCTAACCCTATCCACTCATACGCTGATGACTCCACCCTTCACCTTTCCATTCGGTTCCCACAACGCCCATCTCAACAGTTACTTCAACAAACAAGGGATGAGGCTATGGCACACCTAATGTCTGACTTGGCTCGTATCTCTGACTGGGGTAAAAATAATATGGTTGATTTTAATGCATCTGAGACTCAGTTCTTACACCCATCAACTCAACAAAATCTTCCACAGGTATACCCACTAATGTTTAATAATATTCAGCATAATCCTGCATCATCCTTGAACATGCTTGGGGTTTCATTTACTCGGGACTTATCTTGGAAAGATCATATTACATCTCTTGTAAAATCTGCTTCCAAGAGATTGGGTGTGCTAAGCCGACTCCGCTCTTTCTTAACCCCTGCACAGTTGTTGACTCTATACAGGGGTTTTATCCGCCCCTGTGTGTAGTACAACTCTCATGTGTGGGGAGGCTCCCCACATACAGCTCTTCTCAATAGGGTGGAGTCAAAGGCTTTTCGTTTCATTAACTCTCCACCTCTTACTGACTCCCTTCAACCTCTGTCTCTTCGCCCCACTGTTGCATCTTTATCTCTTTTCTATCGCTACTTTAATGGTCACTGCTCCTCTGAACTGTCTGCTTGCATTCCTCCACCCCTACGATGGGTGCGTAGCACCCGTCTGGCAGCAAACTCTCATCTCTTTTCTGTCCAACTCTCTAATGCAAGAGTTAACCGTTACTCCCAGTCTTTCATTTATGCAACAGATCAACTCTGGAAATGTCTCCTTCAGTCTATATTTCCTGCTGCCTATGATCTCCAGTCTTTCAAAAGCAGTGTGTCCTGGCATCTCAAAATGATCGGATCTTGAATTTGGCTCTCTATTGTATTTTTTCTCTTGAAGGGAACTGTTACTGCGGGCTCATGGCCTTTGGTTCCTTCTTCCGTGCATTAAAAAAAAAAAAAATCTGCATACACCGATGGCTCAATTATGTTGGATAATCGAGGGATTACTGTAGAAGTAAATCAAGAAATCAAGTAATGTGAGGAAATAATGTAAGACATGTGTAATTTACCATAACTGATGTGACTGCTATAACTGTTGAGTGTTTACAGTGCCTTATGTGTGTTTAAAGTGCCTTATATTGAAATAATAAAAAAATAATGAATGTGAAAACAAGTAAAATTCGCACGGAACCCGAACTTCACATCATCATACTTCCGACTATGGCCGCATTACATAAACCAGGTTACACTTTCTTACTACAAGTAATCCATGCATTCACCCACTCCACACCGAAATGGACTACCTATCAACAGCAGCTGCTGACGGTATCTGAAAGTAGCCATCTGACGCAAAATTGGGACACGCTGGGGCCGGTGAAGTCCACAGGATCAGCGCGCTAAGTTTCACTGTGCATCACTGGACTAAACTCACCTGTTCTCAGGTGAAAAACAGCCAAGATGAGCACTTTTATTATCACTAGTCATATTTTAACCACTGTTCAGGTCTATTCATGGGAAAAAGAAAAAAAAAAAGTCAAAAATGGTCAGCACTGGTGGGTCACTCAGCCTCCAACACTCTTGGCACCGGGGGCCCAAAGCCAACAAAGGCACCGGCATGGAATGGGTTATATAAGAAAAGGGAGTTTCTCCAGCTCCTATCTTAATCTTTTATTCCATCCACACTAAAATGAACTGACCCAACCTAAATCACAGTGATGGATTTGACATTCAAAGTAATACTGGTGTGCAAAACCATATCCCACTGGTGGTATACATCTAAGACATGGGGCAACTTAAAAAAAAAAAAAAAAAAAAAAAATGGTTCAGGGACTCTGTGAAAGTGTACAAAAGTGCTTTTTCAAGTATGAAGAAACTCTGTCAGTAAACAAGGATTTTTTTTTTTTTTAATGAGGATCAAGGGACCCTCCCATGCTGCATTATGATGCCATCACAATTATATAAATGGCATAACCAGCAGGATATGTTAGACTGTGGAAATTTGGTTAGGTTGGGTTAATTTGGTTAGGTATAGTTAGTTTAAACTGTTGGGGTAACTTAGGTTATGTAAAGTTAGGCTGGGATAACTTTGGCTAGCAAATTTTTTAGTTTAGGGTACATTAGGTTAGGTATAGGTAGGCTAGAATAAATTTGGTTATGTAACATTCATCTGGGTTAGGTTAGGATAATTCAGCATGATAGGGGGAGATTTGTGCTGAAATGAAGTCTGTCTGCCGTTGACCCACATGAAGTGTGAAAGCACTCAGAAAAAATAAGTAAATAAAAATAAAAACAGCAGTATAAGGTGGACCCGTTTCTCCTTGAAGATTATCGGTCCGCCTCTTCCACATAAGCATATGTACATAATACCTCACATCAGCAATAACTCTGACCACAGCATAAACATTAGGCAAGTAATTTAATTAAAAATCGTCATCGTCATTACTGATCGGAAGCAGGGTCATGCAGAACGGTGGAAAGACTACACGTAAGATCTGCCTCACGATTAGCTACTGTCTGACACGGAGCGGAGTTATCACGAACCAGAGGAACAAAATATGGAGTAAAGTCTGAACCATATCCTGATCTCCGTACTCTGTGAGCACAATTGAAATGAAATATTTACTGTTGTAAAAGGTACAGAGCACTAACACAACGAGAAGGTGGCGTGGATTTTAAGCGGCCTAAAATGAACCTAAGCCTTGCCCAACTTGAATCTACGTTTCCGTCAACTTGTAATTTGCATATTAGAAATCAATAACAGAGTAACTTACTGTTACCAGAACGAAGCCCCTTCGGTTTGATCCCCCTGAAGTGGAAGACTAAATACACCTCATCAACGACGAAACGTTTGCACACAGCTGACACAACATTGACAAAAAATAATACATTTCTATTGCTAACTCCGCCATCTTTCCACTCATTGCAACACTTGTTTTGTTGTAATACCAAATTCTAATAGTATTTTATCGTTTTCCTAAGTGCGCTTTTGACATTTCAGAATATATGTATATATAAAATATTTTGATGTATTGTCGAATGCCCGTAAAAATTATTCTCATAAATGGGTCCCCATATAGAGATATGGCGACTGTACTGCTTCAATATGTGAATAGACCCTTTAGTTAATATAAGTTTCTGTCAGGAATATTTGCCATTTTGATTCCCCGTATATGAGAGAGGGGGGTGTGAGTTGGGAGCACAGAGTTATACATATAGAGCGCGCGTCCCTGTGTTGTGGTATGGGCGATAAGTGAAGCCAGCGGGCCCGGCGCGGCGGCCATCTTAGGATGCCCACTCTACCGAGTCCCGACCTTCCCGCACAGCTCATCATAATTCACAAATACTAACCTTTCCCGAGTGTTTTTTGCATTATATCCTGATGTAAATAGATAGAGCAGTTATCAATATAATTACTTTAGCTATTTTAAGCCTTTTCTCCATTACTATTGCGCTCTGAAGGAAGTGAGAAGAAAAGTTATTCCCGGTCCCCTTACCTTGTCTCTACGCACCATTTTACTTTGGATACACAAAAATCAACGATTAGAAGCGAACATATACCAACTTATTAATAGCATTACATTAATTGAGTGGATGGTGAGTGCCCTCACTTACTGGTTCTTAAATAATACTAACTTAGTGTTTTCCTAACATAACAGCCTCTTACTTTAGCAGTGGTTGCTTTTGCAAGATGATGCAAACGTATCTTGCAATATGCAAGCACCACTGCTTTAATAAGAGAAAAAATGTGATTATTATCAGGTGAACATTCAAACATATGGGAATTATGTGTTTTAAATGCAGTGCTACCAGTCTCTTTCAATACAGAATATGAAACTAGAGAGGAAATTCTGGGAATGTTACGTAGCTCTTTGTCATGACTTTTCAACATTTTTCTGAAATATTTTCTCTGTGGATCTGCAGACAGACACAGCACTCATAGAGGGCTTTACCAAGCCGCCTTTGTCCTTAACCAGTATCAATGCACAACTTTTATCATTGTTCTTAATTTCTGTTGCTGTAAGTGCAGACAAGCAGTCTGGACATGAAATATTTCTCTTTACCATTTTAACTGCATATCCGGCAATGTAACCTACTGCAGCTTCCTTATAATCTGACACATCTATAAAGATTGAACAGTCTACATAATCATGATCTTCTTGGGCAGGACTACGAGGAATGATATCATATCTTCTTGCCATCATAATATCTTCAGTTTTATCCTCTAAAGCTTTCTTCATGACACTGCTAGATGTTGTAGATGTGAGCACTTCAGTGAGGTCTTGTGCAGAGACATTCCCGTTTGACGTTTTTATTTCATGCCTCAGAAGGAGTCTCTTTGTATGCTGCCATGAGGTTTAACGCAGAAAAGGTTATTTCGAAAGCCACCAGATGCTCGAATTGCACAGAAAAAGAGTTCTAAGTGATCCTGTGACAGCTTATAAGTTAGAAAGTACTGGAGTGGCTTATTTACACCTACAAACTGTTTATAAAGTGCCTGAACACTCTTAATGGCAGCCAAAAAACCAATGAAAGGTGTCTTTCTAGAAGTTTTGTACATGAGGATGTCATCAGAATTAGTGATAGTCATTAGATAAGCAAATGCTTGATCTAAGAATGACATTGAAACTACTTCTGTCTCAGGTTGAAGTGCTGCTTTCATTCCTCTAGCAAATTTGTTTCTCGAGTTCAGTACATCAAAAAGTTTATCAGCCATTTGCAGAAATTTAACTGTACCCTGACAATCCTTAAACTGTGGGAGATGTGATGAATCCCGACAGAAGATTAATGCATCAGCTACACTAGAACTCAGTATTTGCGCAGCAGTTTTACTTTCATCTTTTGAGTGTGCCATGAAAGATGGATATTCCTGAGTTTATTTCCTAAATGAAGGCCCTCCTCTTCTTGAAGTTGATGCAGTGCTTGAATATATTTCCATTCTATTTTATTTCTTGATCCATCTTTCATGCACCCACAAACAGCACAAGTGTTGCGCAAAAGCTTGAGCATATGACAAACGTCAAGCAGCACATAAACTCTTTCTTTGAGGTAATGAAGGATGTGGAAAACTTGGTCTAAATTCTCTGGGTTCATGGAGGCTCCTAGTTCTTTTAACATGGTCATGTGACTGGATGGCCCATCACATGTCAAAGAAATAACCTTGACCCCTACATCTGCTAGCATGTGAATACATTGATGAATGAGGTTTGCTCGCTCAGATCCAGCCAGCCCGTGAATTAAAAAGTAGCCAACAGGGAGTTTCCATGAACCATTTACACATACAACCATGAAAACAAGTGCTTCAGTAGCCACAGGAGAGGAATCATCCGTGATGCCAGTGCCCATATCTACATAGCCAACCATTTGTTCTCCATTCCACTCAACATGTTTTTTGATTGACATCTAATCAATGGTTAGTGCACACAGAATTTCTTCTCCTTTTAATTTTGCAGCTTGCACTTTACGATGTAATGAAGCGAATGCTTCTTTAGTAAAGCCTACTGCCCCATCTACTCTTCCATACCATTTTCTTAAAGTACTAGGGTGAGGAAGACTAAGGCCAAAGGAATCTCTTACATAATCATATGCCTTAGAAGAATAAAACTGCAATGTGAGAGCAAATGACTTCAGAACTGGGTGGTAGGCTTCGCTATGTGTGTTTTCTGTCTTTAGTATTCTCTGCAGCATTTCGAGAGGCACAGTAAAATAATACTATATGAGAAAATTCATAGAGAAGCGAGAACATCTTACCTGTTTTGAATTGAGCGTGAGACTGGGCATCCCAATATGGCCGCTGAGCCACTTCCGGTTGCGTCACTTTCAAACCAGGGTGGCGCATTCTATATGTATAACTCTGTGGTTGGGAGCAGGGCAGTGAAATGGCGGGGGACAGGGCTACTTGGAGGCGATTTGTTTGTGGCCACCCCAAACGGGATTGAGGCGTCTGGCAATAGATAGATAGATAGATAGATAGATTCCCCGTCAAACAGTTACGTCCCCGTCTCACACTGCCATAGGCTCCAACTGTAGTCGTTCAGTACAGGGAGGACATTGCCCAGTGAGTTGTTCTTCCTATGGTCAGCCTTTCGGTGTACAGCACATAAGATCAGCCAAGGCAGAAACAAACACTGGCTTCTTAAATTCGCTGTCTTTATGCTTTCCAACTTCACTGTTTTCACAAGTACCGAGAGTATACAAGCAGCAATAACACTTCACTGTTTGCCAACAACACTTCACTAGTTTCACAAGTACCGAATGTATACAAACTGCACCGCGCTGACACCTCACAACACTTAAACTGAACTGAAAACCGACTGAACCTGCTCTAGTCTCCTCTCCATCCTTATAAAAGCTTCCTATATTCTAGTGTTCTACACTTCTCCACCTAGTTGTGTGACTGTGTGGCGGGCGGTTCAGCAGATCTACAGTAATTAGTGGTTAATTAAATTTTCAGGTATTAATAATGTTTTCACTTTTCCCAGATATTTTTCTTTAACTTAATGCTTGGAGAGTGAGAGGGAGGGAGACTACAATGAAGCTGCTATGCTAGGTGAAAAAGGCCCGACTCTTCGGTCCTAGAACACCTAACGTTTAGCAGGGTCCTCTTTCGAGGCCGGGGCTTAGTGCAATAGAGGTAGGACACAAAAACTCCAGGCAATAACCTTTACATGTATATTACCACAGTCAGACACAGGACAAAAACAGCAGATAATACAACACAATGTATGGTAAGAAGTAACACCTTAACTAGATGATCAGTATCTCACAGGATACTAACTTAACAGGCACTGATGCTAACACTAGATTTAGTGCACAGGAGTACTTGGAACACAGGGTCGCGGTGCTCATGGGAGAGTAGGAGTGGGTCTTACACGGGGGGGGGGGGGTGACGCGCGGCGGGTCAAATTATAGTAATATAAGGAACATAAGAAGAACATAAGAAGAGAGGATAACTGCAGTAGGCCGGTTGCTACTTTCTGGTAGCAAGGGGATTTTGATTATATTGTTAGTCCAGGTTCTTACGTACGCACTGACTGCTGAGAGGAGATTTATTAAGGGAGGGTAGAAGACACTGGGAGTTTCGTTATGTTTATGGTAATACAAGAGGGAGGATATTACTAACACTTTTTCTTCACTATTTCCTGGTAGCAAGGGACGTTTGGATATTTTGCTAAGGAGAATCTCTCGTGCTAGGAGTCTTACTGATTTTATGCAAGGGCGTCACTCGTGAGTCTGGTTCACCAGAAGTTAGTCTCTGCACTCGTGATATCACGTATTCTCCTGTTATCTTCTTCTGAACACTTGTCCTGTAAATCAACATATTCTAAGTCACTGTATCACTGTTACACTAATTTTGAGGCAACATCACACTTAATTAACATGTCACTTATATGGTGGGGGCGGCGGGGAGACACGCCGGCGACAACTCTGCAGGAACAGGGACACCGCCAGGGGAGGGCGTCCTGAGAGGGCACGGGACGACTCGCAGGGGCGTCCTCTCTCGTCCGGGGCTGCAGGTGGCGAATGGGCCAATATTCTTCGGGCTGGGTACAGGGGTGTGGCCCTCAGGACTGGGGCCAAATAGGTACAGGAATCTGGCTCAGGTCTCGGCCGGAGGTGGAGGTCTTCCGCCGTCGGGGCTTGGGGAGATCGCGCCCGGGCGTCCGGGGGAGGGCCTGGAGTACCCTAGGACTGCGGCCCCCAGAGTCAAGTGGCGCCGTCAGTGAGGGGTTGCGGCACCGATCTGAATTAGGGTTCATCAGGTGGGTCTTCTCCAGGGCCAGGCATAAGGAGCAGAGGCCAGGGGAGGCTGTAGGGCCTCCCTGGGGTCCTTCTGCGTTGGAGGTCCAGACACTCATCTCACGCTGGGGCGATGACACTGCTCTCACCTCTTTCTGGCCATGGGGCCCAGCTATTGGCCGTGGCTGCCCAAGGGCGCGACTATAAGGTGCCAAGGCCCGGCTATTGGCCTTGGCCTGAGTGGGGGAAATCAGCGCGCCTCTGGACACCTTCGGAGCGGCTATTGGCCGTCTGACGAAGGCGGGAGCGGCCCCAGGCCGTCTCCTGCAGAAGGGAGGGGGAGCTGCTATAGGCCGGCTCGGGGGCAGCACCTTCGGAGCGGCTATCAGCTGTCTGATGAAGGCAGGAGCAGCCTCTCACCATCTCCTTCTGCTGGAGGGATGAGCGGCTATTAGCCGACTCGGAGGCAGCACCTTCGGAGCAGCTATCGGCCGTCTGACGAAGGCGGGAGCGGCCACTTGCCGTCTCCTTCTGCCGGAGGGAAGAGCAGCTATCGGCCGACTCGGGGGCAACATCTTCAGAGCGACTATCGGCCGTCTGATGAAGGCAGGAGTGGTCATTTGCCATCTCCTTCTGCCGGAGGGAGGAGCGGCTATCGGCCATCTCCTGCAGGAGGGGGTGTTGGGCAGCTATCAGCCATCCCAGGAAGGACACCTTCTGACGAAGGCAGGAGCGGCTATTGGCTGTCTCCTGATTACCCTCAGGTCGGTGAGACACTGATTCCCTTATGAGGGGCGGGCGGCTATTGGCCGTCCCTAAAGAGAAGGCATCTTTGAAGCGGCTATGGGCGCACTCCTGTAGATGGTGGGAGTGGCTATCGGCCATCTCCTGAGGGACGCTGTTTGGAGCTGGACAGACAGCTACACCCCAATCTGATCTGGCAGTCCCTCTCCCCAAAGGTAGCATTGTCTTCCTGCTAGGGTGACGGTGAGGAGGCTGAGTGCTATAGGGGCACATGGCCCGGGCTGACTTGCGCCATTGTCACACAGCATCCTGTGGTTCAGCTGCGGCTACTCCGTGGGGTCCGGGTGGGGGTGTCGGTGAGTTTCCGGGGGCACTATGCTGTAGCTCGTGCATGTTACCTGTCGGAGAATTTGTGGGAGCACTATGCTGGAGCTCACGCATTTTACCACCTTCCTTCTGGAAAAAGTCATGTCCCCGTGACTGGAGGTGATATACGTGAGTGTCATGGGTGCCGTACACAGGTTGGAGGTGCTGGAGAAGGGCCTGCCAGGCAGCAGTAGGGTGGTTTTCTTCTCACTCAACGTCGCAAGTGAGGAAGAGCGTGGAGGTGGTGGGGGTGGAGCGGAGGAGGTTCAGTAGGTGGCGTGGTCCACGGAGCCGCTGGTTCCTGCCGAGGGTAGGTGCCCGTCGCACTTTCATCTTGTTCGGTGTTGCTGCTGGTGTGATGTGGTGCTGTATGCCGGACACCAAGGGTAGGAGCCGGCTTCTGTGCTGTGGTAATGGGGTGTAGGGTCTCTGGGGAGTGTAGGTGGTGGGGATCTGTGCTTGGTGTAGCATGACAGTGTGAAGTTGTGAGGAGGCAGGCGGTGTAGGAGAATGGGTGTATCGGGCGGCTGGGCGTGAGAGGCGGCCTGAGCGGGTGGTGGTGGTTCTGAGGGTGGGAGTGGGTGGGGAGGTGGGCATGCAAGGTGGGCAGGGTTGGGTGGTTCATGCCACTGGGCGTGTGGGGGTCGTGGTGGGGAGTGACGCCCTCGGAGTGGGTGTCTGTAAGGGTGGTGGGCGGGGGGTAATGGTAGTCAGTTGTGGTGAAGGTGTGGTGGCGTGGGCGGGACACGTGGGGCTGGGCGGTGAGGGTGGGGCAGCAGAAGGAAGGGGTGAGGGAGAGCGAGGGGAGGTTGATGTGATGGGTGAGATGTCATGTGAGGTGCGGGGGGTGGTGGCGGCCAGGGAGGCTGAGGTGGTAAAGGGGGTGGAGGGGGAGGGTGAGGAGGAAATGTAGCACTCGTATGTGGAAATGGAGGGTGGCGCGGGGACAGGAGGAGGTTGGGGGTGTGGGGCCAGGGTGGCTGGGGCGGGCATGCAGAAAGGGCGCACGTGGCGGTTTCGGAGGGTGCGTGGGGCACCGTGATAGTCCACAACAACTTGGTAAGGGTTGGGGACGTGGGTGATTGTGTGGGGCCCCGTGAAGCGGAAGGAGAGTTTGTGTGGGGTGGGGAGTTGAGCGACGATGATAGTGTCGCCAGGGTGGAAGGGGTTGGAGGCTGTGTTGGGGTCGAGGTCTAAATTTTTTGTAGGTGATGTAGTCGGCCCTTCAGAAGGTGCAACGAGTGTGTGGTGCAAGCGGAGGTGGTTGGTTGCAGGTGTTGGTGTAGTGGTAATAGAAGGGGGGCCTCATCAAATATTCTTTCATATGGGGAAACCCGGTCTTCTCGGGGGCAGGAATTTATGCCCCACTGAACAATCTTTACGTGAGCAGGCCAATCGTCATCTTTTGTAGCCTCGATGCATGTGCGCAATTGATTCATGATAGTGCGATGGCTACGTTCGCATACTGCATTTCCCTGCGGCCAGTAAGGAGAGGAGTGGGAGATTTTATATCCAAATGTTCTGGCGAGCTCTTCCCAGATTTTTCTGGAGAAGTCAGGGGCATTATCAGAATGGATGGCCTGGGGGATGCCAAAATAAGGGAACACGTCTCGGAGAAGGGCGTCGGCATGATGCTCTTTGGCTGGGCAGGCTACTACAAATTTTGAATACATGTCCACGAAGGTGATCACATATATATATACCCAGATTTTGGAGGGAGGGGGCCTACTACATCTATTGCCAGGAGTTGCCAGGGCTTGTGGGCAGTGATGTGGCCCGAGGGTCCTGCGGTCTGGGTGATATCTTTCCCCAGTGCACAGGCGCGGCAACTTTGAATGATTTCCTTGGCGAGGGTGGAAGGGTTTGGCACCCAGTAAGTGTCGTTGAACACCTGCAATAGTTACCTGGTGCCCAGGTGGATGCCGTTATGGGCATGAAGGTGGCGCAGGGTGTCACGCGCCACATCGGGGGTCAGGAGGATATGCCCGGATGGGATTAGGAGGTGATCACCCTGCCGGCATAGTTTGCTGAACAGGTGGAAGGGGATCCAGGGGGGGTTGCTCCTTGCGGTGCCATTGTTGCAGGAGGTCCATGTCTGGTTGTACTGCATGGATGGGGAGGCGGGAGAGGGCATCTGCGTTAGTGTGGAGTTTTCCAGGCCTGTAGGAGATCTTGTAATGGAATTTTTCCAGGGTTTCACGCCACCTGACTAGTTGGGCGTTGTGAGAATCAGATTGGTGTAACCACTGGAGTGACTGGCGGTCCGTGATGATAGTGACCTGGGTCCCAGAAAGGTAAGCCCTGAAATGTTGGAGAGCCCATACTATGCTGAGGCATTCCCGCTTGGTCGTGGCATAATTCCTCTCGGCTTGATTCAAGGTGCGGCTGGCGCAGGTGATGATGTGCTACTGACCGGCTTGTACCTGGGCTAGTACGGGGCCTATGGCGGTGAGGGAAACATCGGTGTAGAGGCAAAAGGGAAGGGCATAATCAGGAAAGTCTACAATGGCGGCGGAGACGAGCTTGTCTTTGAGTTGTTGAAAAGGAGCTCGCCTCTCTTCTGTCCAGGGGAACGGCTCCCCCTTCTTGGTCAGATCGTGAAGAGGCTTTGCAATATGAGTGAACCCCTTCATGAAGCGACAGTAATAGGACATTAGTCCTAGGAAGGCACGGACGCCGTGGACGTCCTGTGGCTGCGGTATATCCACTATGGCGTGGAGCTTGTCAGGATCTGGGGAGATTCCTGCCTGGGAAATAATGTGTCCCAGGAATGAGACAGTCCTGGCGGCCAGGACACGCTTAGAGGGATGGAGCTTGAGGCCTGCCTGGCGAATCCGAATGAAGACTCGGCGGAGGCACTGCAGGTGGTTGGCCCAGGTCTGGCTAAAGACGATGACGTCGTCTAAATAAGCCAGGCATGTTTCCCAGGTGAAGCCACTCAGGACAGATTTCATTAGCCTAGAGAAGGTGGCAGGGGCGTTGCAGAGACCGAACGGCAGGACATTAAATTCGTAATGTTTGCCGTTGCTCGTGGAAAAGGCCATCTTGCCTCGATGTTCTGGATGTACAGGGACCTGCCAGTATCCAGACTGGAGGTCGAGGGTGGAAAACCAAGATGCCCCGTAAAGGGAATCTAAGGAATCGTCGATTCGTGGGAGGGGAGTGGTATCTTTGATGGTGACGTCATTCAAGCAGCGGTAATCGATGCAAAATCGCATCGTGCCGTCCTTCTTCCTCACTAGGATGACGGGGGAGGACCAGGGGCTGGTGGAGGGGGAAATGACGCCTGCCTCTATCATTTCACGTAGCTGGTGGTCCTCTTCCTCCCTTTGTCAGGGATTCTTCCGTCGGGATGGCTGTCTAATGGGTGGGCCTGTTGTGTGAATTTCATGCGACAGGTATGTGGTGTGCCCTATGTCTGATGGTCCTGTTGCAAACAGATCCTGGAAATCCAGGAGAAGGTGACGTAGGGTGTCTGACTGCTGGGCGGAGAGATGGTCGGGAATGGGGGGCAGGGGGGCAGGGAAGTGGGAGGAGGATGGGACACAGGGCTCAGCTTCCTCCATCTCTCCGATGATGAGCCCTTTGGGGAGGGTAAGGGGGGAAGGGGCGAGGTTAGCGATGCGGACGGCGGTGCAATGTGGGGGGAGAAAAGTGAGAGATAAGAGGCAGGTGGAGAGGGCTCCTGGCGGGAGGAGGGGGGAGAACAAGACAGAGGGACTGGAGGGCCGGTTAAGGGGCACCCAGGCCTCATGGTGGGGGGGAATGGTAACGGCAGCAGAGACGGTGGTGAGGAAAGAGGGAGGAGGGGTGGTGAGGGGGGGCACGGGAGGAGGAAAGGAGGGTGGGGGAGGGGAGGAGGAGGGGAGTACAGGAGTGGGAAAGGGGGCATATCTTCTGGCCGTGGCTGTGGCGTACAGGTGCAAACGGCCTGGGTGGGGTTGGGTGGGGCACGGAGCTGGAGCTGCCGATAGCAGCAGTCTATTGTAGCTCCAAGTTTCTGGAGTAGGTCCAGTCCCAAATAACCGTCGTAGCTCCAGCAGGAGGAGTCGAAAATAATGAATTGATGTCGGGTTGACACCGGCTGGTGTGTGTCGACCCGTAGGGCACGCGTCTCCCCACGGATGGGTAGGGGGCCATCCCCCGCATCCACATGGTGAGTGGCAGTGGGGTGGAGTGGGCCAAAGGTCGATTTGTGGTGGGAGAAATACTGGCTGTAAAGGCAAGACCTGGCTGCTCCCGTATCGACTAACAGTCTGGCCCTCATGCCGTTTAATTTCATCTTCTGGTACACTGGGGGGCGATACTTAGGGGTAATGGCTCCTGCCACTGTGGGTTGGTGCAGGAACGGATCTAAAAATCCAACTGTCTGGGGCTTTCATTTTCCTGTTGCTGCTCTTGTTCCCCAGGATGGGGCTCCTCTATGAGTGCCAGTTCATCTTCCGGGTCCTCGTCTTCCAGAGAGGACACCTTACCTGAACCCAGGGCCGTGGGCCTGAGGCGGGCAGCCTTAAGCTGGTCCCGCATGTCATGTAGGGGACTCTGGGAGCTGCAGGCTGTGAATTCCCATGGATTCACTAGAATCAGATTCAGATTTTCCCGAGAGGCGGAACGCCGGCGGGAGGGGTGTGCCCTAGGCGGGCTGGGTGCCGGGGTGAGGTTGGTGTGAGGCAAGGGCGGACGTGGCATGGTCGGGGGAGCCGGGGGTTGAGTGGAAAATCTCTTCACCACATTAATTTCCTGGGGAGTAGTGCAGGCGGTCAGGAGGCGCCGTATGAGCTGGACATCTCTATCCATGTCTCCAGTTGGGTCATGGATAGTAAAGTGTTGTTTGACAACACTCGGAAGCACTCTGAGAAGAGTGTTGAACGTGTGCTGCTCCCGGGTTTCCTCTTCTGCCTCCGAGTAGGCAGCAGTAACTAGGCGTCTTTCCTGTATCAGGGTATTATTTAAATCCCCGTCAAATGAGAAGTTATCCATTTGGGATAGAGCCACCACTCTCCCTAATGATGAGGTGATGGCTTGAACAACTAATTTTGTAAAGGTCTGCCAGGTGAACTCCGGGACGATTTTCGGTGCTATGTTCGCCGCCGCTTTGCCCAGTAGTGGAAGTGTGACTGCAATTTTTTGCTGATCATCATCAAAGCCGATATCCAGTAAGGGTTTAATGATTGCCAGATACGTGTGAATATCGTACTGGTCGGGGTCAAACTTGGGTAGTAGTACTTGAGGTTTTGTTGTCATTTTGCCAAATATTTCCTCACTACCTCTTTTTTACGCCCGGGTCAGGAACCACCGCTGGCCACCAGTGTAATCCTAGGTGAAAATGGCCCGACTCCTCGGTCCTAGAACACCTAACGTGTAGCGGGGTCCTCTTTCAAGACCGGGGCTTAGTGCAATAAAGAGAGGTAGGACACAAAAACTCCAGGCAGTAACCTTTACACGTATATTACCACAGTCAGACACAGGACAAAAACAGCAGATAATACAACACAATGTATGGTAAATAGTAAAACCTGAACTAGATGATCAGTATCTCACAGGATACTAACTTAACAGGCACTGATGCTAACACTCTAGATTTAGTGCACAGGAGTACTTGGAACACAGGGTCGCAGTGCTCGTGGGAGAGTAGGAGTGGGTCTGACACGGGGTTGGCGGGGGGGGGGGCGAGGGGTGACGCGCAGCGGATCAAATTATAGTTATAGTAATATAAGGAGGGAATTGATGTTATGGATTCTGACTTAGTACTTTCTGGTAGCAAGGGGATTTTGGTAATTGATTATGTTGCTAGTCCAGGTTCTCACGTACGCACTGACTGCTGAGAGGAGATTTATTAAGTGAAGGTAGAAGACACTGATAGTGTCGTTATGTTTATGGTAATACAAGAGGGAGGATATTACTAACACTTTTTCTTCACTATTTCCTGGTAGCAAGGGACGTTTGGATATTTTACTAAGGAGAATCTCTCGTGCTAGGAGTCTTACTGATTTTATGCAAGGGCGTCACTCGTGAGTCTGATTCACCAGAAGTTAGTCTCTGCACTCGTCCTTATTAATCCGCCCCGTGATATCACGTTTCTCCTGTTATCTTCTCCTGAACACTTGTCCTATAAAACAACATAAACTAAGTCACTGTATCACTCTTACACTAATTTTGGGGCAACATCACACAACATAAGTCACTTAAATGGTGGGGGCGGCGGAGAGACACGCCGGCGACAACTTTGCCGGAACAGGGGCACTGCCAGGGGAGGGCGTCCCGAGAAGGCACGGGACGACTCGCAGGGGCGTCCTCTCTCGTCCGGGGCTGCAGGTGGCGAAGGGGCCAATATTCTCCGGGCTCCGTACAGGGGTGTGGCCCTCAGGACTGGGGCCAAACAGGTCCAGGAATCTCTGGCTCAGGTCTCTGCCAGAGGTGGAGGTCTTCCGCCATCAGAGCGTGGGGAGATTGCGTCCGGGGGAGGGCCTGGAGTACCCTAGGACTGCGGCCCCCAGAGTCAAGGGGCGCCGTCAGGGAGGGGCTGCAGCACCAACCTGAATTAGGGTTCATCAGGTGGGTCTTCTCCAGGGCCAGGCGTAAGGAGCAGAGGCTGGGGGAGGCTGTAGGGCCTCTCTAGGGTCCTTCTGCATTGGAGGTCCGGACACTCATCTCACGCTTGGGCAGCGACACTGCTCTCATCTCTTTCTGGCCATGGGGCCCGGCTATTGGCCGTGGCTGCCCAAGGGCATGACTATAAGGCTCCAAGGCCCGGCTATTGGCCATGGCCTGATTGGGGGAATCAGCGCGCCTCTGGACACAATTGGTGTGACTATCGGCCGTCTGACGAAGGCGGGAGCGGCCCCAGGCCGTCTCCTGCAGGAGGGAGGGGGAGTGGCTATAGGCTGACTCGGGGGCAGCACCTTCAGAGTGGCTATCGGCAATCTGACGAAGGCCGGAGCAGCCTCTTGCCATCTCCTTTTGCCAGAGGGATGAGCGGCTATCGGCCGACTCGGGGACAGCACCTTCGGAGTGGCTATCAGATGTCTGGTGAAGGCAGGAGCGGCCTCTTGCCGTCTCCTTCTGCCGGAGGAAGGAGCGGCTATCGGCCAACTCGGGGGCACCACCTTCTGAGCGGCTATCGGCCATCTGACGAAGGCAGGAGCGGCCACTTGCCATCTCCTTCTGCCGGAGGGAGGAGCGGCTATTGGCTGTCTCCTGCAGGAGGGGGTGTTGGGCAGCTATCGGCCGCCCCAGGAAGGACACCTTCTGACTAAGGCGGGAGCGGCTATCGGCCATCTCCTGATTACCCTCAGGTCGGAGAGACACCGATTCCCTTACGAGGGCTGACTTGTGCCTTTATCGCACGGCATCCTGTGGTTCGGCTGCGGCTACTCTGTGGGGTCCAGGTGGGAGTGTCGGTGAGTTTCCGGGACCACTATGCTTTAGCTCATGCATGTTACCTGTCAGGGAATTTCTGGGGGCATTATGCTGTAGCTCACGCATTTTAGAAGCCATAACATTTTACCTCATACTGTACTTTACCAATAGTCACGTGCATTTCAATGGATTTTATCCAATATATATTAATCTGTTTTTGAAATACCTGCATGGTGGAGTGAGCCAGACACCACAACCCCAGGAGAAGGGTACAGGGAGGTGACCCCCATCCCACATGGAGACAATGGGGAGGCTTTTCCACCTTCCGAGCGGGAACAACATATCTCCCCAGTAACCTGACGCCCCATTTTCCTGCAGCCGGACAACCGGGCAGTAAGCAGTCTGAGTGCACTACACTCCGGTCGAGGAAGCACTCATCAAAACTGGGGAGGGATTTGCAACAACCAATTCCCAAGCAGGCCCTCGAACGCCGTGTCCACTGGATCAACCTTCACAAGAGGAGAGGACTCCACCTGAGCCTCAAGTCCTACTACACCCCAGGGGAGCAGCGGCACAATAGCATCCATCGGACCTACTGGGGATGGAGTGACCACTGGTTCCCCACCCTCTCCCACCCACCTTTGGGAGCCAGCATGTCAGCACGTCTCACAGATGACCTTCGCTGGATCTCTCCAGGAGGGAGGCGGGCCCAGGGGTAGACTCCACCGGAGCTGCCTTCGTGGGATAGACCACCGGTCATCTCCCAAGCTGCCCCAGCCCCGACGGCAGGAGGACAGAGTCCACCGGACCTGCGGCATCAGCCAGGAGAGACCACTGGGCCTCCTTCTCCCATTGTCCCCAGGACAGGTGCCCCAGCCCTGATGGCAGGAGGACAGAGTCCACCGGACCTGCAGCGTTAGCCAGGAATGCCCACTGGGCCTCCTCCTCCCATCGTCTCCAGGACAAGCAGCACCCGAGGGAGCATGCTTTGGACCTCCCTCTACCTCTGTCCCGAGTAGGGACCTAGGCAGTGCCCACCGGGTCTTTCGGGCAGAAGGAGTGCCCACTGGGTCTCCCTCTCGTGCCCTGGTCTGGAGTTCTGGCAGGGACCATCAGGCCCGCCAAGCTGGGGAGGCAACCTCCAGTCGCTCCCCCTCCACAACCCTTGGGGTTCCTACTGAGGGTGACGCCCCTTGCTCAGCCCGCCCCTATTGTGGCAGAGCAAGCCACCCCTCTCCCCACCCCTCTCCCCCGGAGAGTGTGAACTGCTCCCCCCCCAGGTACCCCGCCAGAGACCAGCCAGGGCGAGACAACCCCAAGGCTAGGTGTCCTGTTGCTGCGGCTCGACCCTCTCCACCAACGGGCACTGCCGGACTCACCCAGAGTGAGCAGCTGCAGACCACTCCTGACGGCCTCCTCCCCCAGGCAAGGCCACAGTCCCCGGAGCAGGCAAACCACCTCTCCCACCTACCGTAGCTGCCAGACCCCTCCTGGCATAGGTGACCGCAGCCAGCCCCTGATAGCCGCCCCTGTTGGAAGGGACCACGGCCCCTCAAGGACACCGCCCGACCCGCACCTGGCCCGGGAGGTCTGCCCCCAGGACTCCTACCACAACAAAGGGCTGGTGCCGTGCTGTGCACCTCCTGGCCCTCTTTGGCTCCAGTCCCGAGGGCCCCACTTCGCCCAAGGCCCCTACAGAAAGAGAGCCACCCACCACTTTGCCCATCAGCTCTCGTAGGACCCATGACGATCCCGACAGCGACCTACACCAAAAGCACACTCCTGACGGCCTACCTCCTACACCTGGCCACCAACTGCAGCTGCCAGTATAGGGGCCTCCTCCCCAGCATGCCCTAGTGCCCCTCTCTGCCTGTACCCTTGAGTAGAAAGACTCTAAGTTTGTTGTTTCGTCCCCTGGTGGAATTAATGTTCGAGCCCATGTGAAACAGACCCTCCCCACTGTCCCCAGTGCTACCCCTCCATTTGCTTGGACAAATGAAATAGCTACCCCAGGGGAAATTCACGTTGATTGCTAGTATTGGTACAAGGCAAGAGGCCCCGGCCACTCCCCCACTGTGACTCCCCTCCCCAGTGTAATACGTGGCGAACTTCCTCTAAGTATCAGTGGCATGCCCCTGCCCCTGTGATTGTCATGTATCCTCTTCCCCCTCCCCCCTTAGTCTAATTCCGTACACACCGAGTGGATACACTCAGGGCATACTCTCTGTGATTTGCCTATGTAGAGATACTATGCAACAATAGTACCCTCCGTCCCTGTCACCCGAGAAGGTAATAATTGTTATATTCTTCCGTCCCATGTCACGTGGGCATAACATAAGATAGCCTAGATCTCGTCTATGTCACGCGGATGTGTTACAGCTTTAAGGTGCCGTCTGTGTCACACGAGTGTTTTATGGAGTGAGAATATACTTCTGTCCCTGTCACGCGCTGTGTATACTATCTATCTATCTATTGCCAGATGCCAAAATCCCGTAAGGGGTGGCCGTTTGACCTTGAGATATTCGTTTTACGGGGAGGGGCACTAACCCTCCACCAACCCACTTGTTGACACGTAGGGAGCACGTATGGTTTGGTTATATGGTTACCACCCAGCGTTGTAAATGCTTTCTTGGCTTACAGGAAACTATTTGGCTTATCACTCAATGTAAAGCCACCTGTAAAGGAAAGAAAATAAGGGGTGCCTGGAAAGATGGAAGAAATAGGAAGAGGGGAGGGCAGGCACAGAAAAAGAATGATAAAAGCTAAGGAAGAAGTAGGCAGCACTACATCAAGTGAGTAGATGATGGTCGCCACCACCTACTAGACTATGCTGGAAGTGTTTTATGCATACGGGAACAGGACACACCTGACATACTGTATGAGATATATGTGTATTGTCGAATGGAAATATTCTGTATAAGTGGAGACATATCTCTGTGTGTGTTGGTCAATGCTGTATATGAACTAGGTGGAGATATTCAGTGTAAGATATGTTTCTCTGGGTCATATTAATATTCTGTATCATTTAGGTTTGGTCACGGACTGTAGTGTGTAATTTATTATTGTTAATATATATGTGAGCCTTTGACCAGTCAGTGTCTGGACTTCCCCTCCTTGTCTGTGTACTCTGACTCGGTCGTGAACAAAGAACCCAAGGCCACACCGTATCTGGATCCGAGAAGTCAGAGCCCAGACTACGCTGCATAACAGTTTTATAATAAACAGATTAATTCATAAAGATACATGTAAAAACGAGGTAGCTGAGAATTAATAGCGTGTATGTACGAGCAGAATAAAAAGCCGGGGCCTCAGACATTGGAGAAGACAAATCTAATACAACAAACTCGTACGTGCAGTTTCTGTGTACTACTGTGTGGGCCTACTGTGTAGACTGTGCTGGGTGTGCACTGCACAGCTGCCAGCTGTATGGCAGTGTGTGAGTCGTGTGACTGTGCAGCGGGCGGCTCAGCAGATCTGATTAGTGGTTAATTAAACTTTCAGGTGTTAAGAATGTTTTCACTTTTCCCGGATCTTTTTCTTTAACTAAATGCTTGGAGAGAGAGAGAGAGAGAGAGAGAGAGAGAGAGAGAGAGAGAGAGAGAGAGAGAGAGAGAGACTACAATGAAGCCATAACATTTTATGTTATACTGTACTTTACCAATATACCCACATAATATCTATTTTAAGGTCAACGTAATCGAAAAGTAATCGATTACTAATCGATTACTGACCACAAAATAATCGAAATAATCAGTTACAAAAAGAATCGAAGATCGCGCATCACTATTGTTGCTACTACAGTTACCAGCTCGGAGACATCCAAAACATGCCAGAGTTCTCTTACACTGCATAATACTCTAAATTATTTAGCATAAAAACTTAAATTAAATAATTTAACAAGCAATCACATAAATCAAACATTATTGAGAAAATGGGGCACAAAAATTAATGCATAACTTACAAAATAACTATGCTCACAAACAGCAGGCTAACTGGCAACTCTGACTCATAACGGAACTACGGTGCGAGAAACATCGGGAAACAGTGAAAAACTTCCTGACGACCTAACTACCAAATCCAGCTTCTAAACGTTCCAAACTACCTAACTAGAAAATCTAACTTCTTAACACTACCCGCTTCCCAATCCTTTGTCATCCCAACGAAACTACACAATATATACAAACATAAACTTTAATCCTAATGAAACATCTAACTATTCACAAAATAATCCTTTAACTTATCAGGTCGTCTTCTATTCCGCTCCTACACACAGTCCACGTCTCCTGGAATGTCTTGATCCTCTTCCTGATGCACTTCTTCACTTAGGAAACTGTCACCATCCTCTTGTACTTCAGCTTCTTGGTCCTCCTCAACATCCTTGGCTGCGGAAGAGCATGATTCCTTGAAGACGTCCCAGTTGTACTGTCCAGGCCCATGGTACTGCCACAAACGATTCACGTGTACCACCTTTGGGCGAGACTTCCTGCCTCCCCAAATCCGATACGTTACATCTGATAGGTGGTTAAACACAGTGTAAGGCCCATCCCACGGGCTCTGCAGCTTTGGTGACTGTCCCTTCTTCCACTGAGGATTACACAAACAAACTTTGTCACCATCCTTGAAGCTCACCTCACTTGCCTTGGCATCATACTTTCACTTCATCACTTCTCCTGAAAACATAAGGGCTCCTCGCACTTGATAATGTATCTCAGCCAGCCTTTCCGGAAGATGCTTCGCATAGCTGTAAGTGTCTGTAGGGAGCTCTTCACCAGGTGGTCTTCCCATTAACAAGTCAACAGGTAAGCATAACTCGTGGCCCAACATTAGTGTTGCAGAAGTGTAGACTCATGAGATGCAAACTGATATACCATCAGCAACGCAGGAAATTTCTGGTCCCATTCCGTTTGCCCCTTTATGCAAAACTTGGCCAGTTCTTGTCCCAGGGTCCAGTTAAATTTCTCCGCCATCTCATCTGACTGTGGCCTTAGTGGGGTCGTCTTGGTCTTCTTGATCTCCAGTAACGTGCAGCACTCACGGAACACAGCAGACTCGAAGTTTTTACCCTGGTCTGAATGTAGCTCCTGTGGCATCCCAAAACGACAGAAAAACTGGTCCACCAACCTGAGCAACAGTCACAGCCTCTTGATCGAGGATATCATAGGCTTCTGGTCACTTTGTGAAGTAGTCCATGGCAACACATATATATCGGTTTCCTCTTTCAGTGAAAGGCAGAGGTCCAGCAATGTCCACCGCAACTCTTTCCATCGGTGCATCCACTTGGTACAGAAGGAGAGGAGCACAACCACGTATCTTGGGTCTCTTCTTGGCACAACATACATCACAGGCCCGACACCACTCTTCAGCATCCAGGCCCATCCCAATCCAGTAGAACCTCTGTCGCAGCCAGCTTAGAGTTTTCTTCACTCCCACTAGTAATCTGGTTATGAGACATCCAAGATTCCAGACCTCATTTTCTTCAGAACTGCCAGTTGCCAGTATTTGCCGAGGCCTTCAAGTGTCTGCCACTGACGGTCCAGTAGTCTGTTGTTCAAACGGAGAAAATCCCACTGACTCCAGTAGCTCTTGGTCGCAGGGCTGAATTTAGAAACTTCTTCCCAAGATGGTCGCACTGTACTCTGCTGCAGCCACTCTAGCACTGGTTGTAAATCTGCATACTCCATCTGTATCCTCTTCAAGTCTTCTTCACCTGATGCTGGCCCCGTCACAACACTACTGTGGCATCTCTTGCCAAATTTCCCATTCCCGCTATACTGCTTGCGTCTGTTCTTCCGTCTTCTCACACACTATTCATCATGATTCTCCTGCATTTCCTCAGTGGTGGGGCTTCTTGTTAGAAACTGCTTAGTTGTTGCCTCTCGTCACCAGCCTTCATCAATTTACCCTTATCCTTCTCACTTGGACACTCATAGCTGAAGTATCTCATCTCACCACACGTCCAACACCCGTTTGTCGCAATCTAGGATTTCCTTGCACTGCTCTGTTCTTGCTTCTTCTTCCATTTGTAACAATCCACCTACTTTTGCCCCAGCTTTCCGCAGAACCAGCAACATCCTCCGGTCTTCTCCTGTTCTCTCTTCCAGTTGTTGCGGTTCACTTTCCGATGTCCTGGCTTCTCACAATACCAGGAACTCCCTCTGATCTTCTCCCATTCCCTCTTCCACTTCTAGCAGTCCTCTTTCCTATGTCCTGGCTTTTCACAGTACCAGCATCTTCCTTAAAATTTTTCTGTTTCACGAACTTGCGTCTTTCTTGCCTCGAATCCTGCACGACGACCTGCCTGAAAAGCGAACGTACTGGACCTGATTTAGGACTCACATTCTAGAGCCCTAGCTAGTGCTTCTTGCATCAATCTGGGTTGTGCCTGCTTCACTTGCATTTTCAACTCTGCACTATTAAGAGCATCGACGATCTGGTCCCTCAGAAGAATAGCCAGCAGGTTAGGTGCTGCTCCAGGGTACACCTTGTATGCCATACTCTCCGTTATGAGCAAGCTGCTGTAGGGATTCGCCTCGATCCCTTACACTGCTCTGGAGTATTGCTCTGTAAACCTCAATCTGCTACCTGATCCCACATCTGCGCTCCAATACTTCTACTAGGGTCTGATAGCTGTTCCTCTCCATTACTGACATCTGGCGCAGAATTTCCATTGTGGCACCCTTAAAGCTGGTAGCAAGCTGCACTGCCCTCAGTCTATCATCGCAACCATTCTGATCAGCAAGTAACTCAAACTGTGCACAGCAAGCATCCCAAGATACTCTACCATCATATTCCTGAGGTTTCTTTTTAACTGTACCCCCATTAAAGCCATGCACTTCAATGGTTTTGGGCCTAAAAACTGGGGCATCATAATTAAGTCCAGGACTTAAATCTGCCACATTCTGATTATTCTACCCTGCAATGCTGTTACCTTTAGATGCTTGGGATCCGTCCAGATTCATCATACACTGCCCATTCTTTTCATAAGCTCCCTATACACTAACCTGAGGCTCAGCAGTACAATATTTCTCTACAGTCTCGATTCTCTCACTAAATATCTTTACATCGTCAACTATATGCTTCAGCTGGTTATCCACGTTCTGTCTGCACTCCATCACTGTTCCTTCAGTAATCTTCAGCTGGATGTCTACATGCTTCACCTGGTCGTCTAGATGCTGTCTGAACTCCATCACGTTAGTGCCTACCTCACACTTCTGTTACTGTAGCTCAACGTATACTTCCTCCTTCAACTGCTGCTGCTCCTCTTTCATTTCCCCCATGAAAGCATCCAGCTGTCCTTGCAGCTTGTAATTCCCTCTGTTGTCCTGTAATGCCTCCTGAGGTTGTTCATATCGTTCTTTCTGGTCTTCATTTTGTGCCTATAATCGGTCTTTCAGTTCTTTCGCTCCTTCTTTCTGTGCCTGTAATAGTTCTTTGAGTTCTTTCCCTCCTTCATTATGTGCTTGTAGTCCTTCATTCTGTGTTTGTAGTTGTACACTTTGTGCTTGTAATTGTTCTTTAAGTTATTTCTATCCTTCGTTCTGTGCATGTAGTTGTACACTTCAGGCCTGTAATAGCTTCACTATTGTCGCCAGGGACATTTCTTCCTGGGACCTTGTCTGCACACCTTGCTCCATATCGAAGATTTGACTCACTGTAACACTTGATCCACACTCCTGACACCAGTGTTACCTCCCAGTCCAGCACAGCCACAGGCTTCAATAGAAGTAGTTCAGTATATGAAGGATATTGCCCAGTGAGTTGTTCTTCCTATGGTCAGCCTTTCGGTGTACAGCACACAAGATCTGCCGAGAAGAAAATAAACACTGGCTTCTTAAGTTCACTATCTTTATTTTCCGAATAATTACACTTAATGCTTTCCAATGTCACTATTTTCACAAGTACCAAAAGTATTCAAGCTGCAATAACACTTCACTGTTTGCCAACAACACTTCACTGTTTTCACAAGTACTGAATATACAAACTGGACTAACACTTCACTGTTTGCCAACAACACTACTTTCACAAGTACCGAATGTATACAAACTGCACTGCATTAACACTGCACGACACTCAAACTGAACTGAAAACCAACTGAACCTGCTCTTGTCTCTTCCCCATCCGTGTATAAGTTTCCTATATTCTGGAGTGTTCTACACTTTTCCACATTTCTGCATTCCCGAAGGGGGCAACAGTTACAAGAGTTACCAGCTCAGAGACATCCAAAACATGCCAGAGTTTTCGTACACTTCATAACACTGTAGATTATTTAGCATACAGACTTAAATTAAATTATGTAATTTAGCAAGCAATCACATAAATAAAACATTATTGAGAAAAGAGCACAAAAATTAATGCATAACTTACAAAATAACTACGCTCACAAACAGCAAGCTAACTGGCAACTCTGACTCGTAACGGAACTTCGGTACGAGAAACATCGGGAAATAGTGAGAAACTTCCAGACGAATTAACTAGAAAATCTCACTTCTTAACAATATAGCCAGACGCCATAATCCCGTGAGAGGTGACGGTTTGTCTTTGAGTTAGCGGGTTTTTAAAGGAAGGGGCATAACCCTCCACGAGCTCACTTGTTGACATGTAGGGAACACGAGTGAGTTGGTTATATGGTTATCACCCTGGCTTACAGGAAACCATTACGTTTGTCACTAAATAGAAAGCTACCTTAAAAGCGAAGCAGAGTAATAAAAAGTGCTAGAAAAGGTGAGAGAAATAGGAAGAGGAGGGCAGACACAGGAAAAGTGATGAAGGGGAATGAAGAAGTAAGATTAATTCTTTAACAAATGGGCACGGCCTTTCCATATTTTCTATTGAAATGAGTCATTTACAGGTTACTTGTTATTTTTCCTGGATTTCCACAGAAACTTACCTCTTGTTGGGGTAAGAACCAGGAGGGAGATGGAAACAGCGAGGCCAGCTTGAGATTTAATCTAATAGGTACAGGCAAGTGCGCAAGTGATGAGAGGGGTGGGTGGTGAACTGAATGAACGGAAGGCAATGATTGACTATGTGTGTGTGGATGAAAGAATGAAAAGGTGTGTAATGGATGCAGGAGTATACTGTATAGTGGTTGGGGGAGTGGTACTTGGTGGTGGTCAGAATCAAAGTCCAAATGAAATGGAGAAATACAAGAAGGGAAGGACAGAAGTAGTATATGCAAGATGGATGGAATGGTTACAAGAGGAATGAAAAAAGGCGGAATATTAGAGGGAAATGGAAGAGCGATTGGGTAAATATGGATTGGAGCTGATGGGGGACATGGAACGTGTGTGCAAGATATTCACAGAAGAAATCTGTGTAGCATGTGAGATGGTGTATGGGGTGAAGAGAAGACAAAAGGGAGTGCAGGCAACAGCATGGTGGAATGAAGAGGTGAGAGAGGCTGTGGCACAAAAGAAGAAATCATGTAGTGAGTGGATGAGAAGCAGAAGCGTGGAAGAAGTTGAGAGACGGAAGAGAGAGTTATATGTAGAAAGGAAGAGAAGGGTGAAAAGATTATGGAGAGATAGTAAGAAGAGAGTGGATGAGGAATTTGGAAGGAATTTGAGTGTAAAGTGGAGGGAATGTAAGAAAATGTTCTGGAAAGAGGTAATGAGAGTTAGACAGGGGGCCAAAGAAGTTAGTTGGGGAGTGAATGATAAAAAAGGCAGATTACTAATGGGGAAGGGGAAAAAAGTGAGCAGATGGGGAGAACACTTTAATGAATTGTTGAACATAGAGAATGAAAGTAATGCGAGTATAAGTGGCTGGGGAATGGCTGGGAGGAGAGTGGTGGGAAGACAGGAAGAAATCAGTAGGACGGAAGTTGTGGAAACAATGATGACAGTTAAAATGGGGAAAGTCCCAGGAATTGATGAAGTGTGTGGTGACATGCTGAAGCATGGAGGATAGATAGTAGCAGAATGGATGTGGAAGATGTGCAGATTGGTCTGGGAGGAAGGTAGAGTCCTGGAGGATTATAAGTCAGGTATAATTATTCCTTTGTACAAAAGAACAGGGGAAAAAGAAGTGTGTGGTAATCATAGGGGCAATTGTCTTCTCAGTGTAATAGGAAAAGTATATGGTAGGATACTTATTGATAGAGTTAAGGAATTAACAGGGGAATTAGTTGGAGAAGAACAGGGAGGTGTTAGGAAGGGAAGAGGTTGTGTAGATCAGATATTCAGTCTTAGATCTTTGGTGGAAAAGTTTGTAGAGGAGGGAAAGAAGTTGTATGCCGCCTTCATGGATTTGGAGAAAGCATATGACAGGGTGGATAGACAAGGATTGTGGAAAGTATTAAGAACATATGGAGTAGATGGGAAGTTCTTGAAGGCCGTGAAGAGTATGTATGAGGATGCTAAGGTTGCAGTGCGTGTAGATAGTGAACTGAGTGATTTTTTCTGTTTGAAGGATGGATTGAAGCAAGGATGTGTCATGTCTCCGTGGTTTTTCACTCTGTTTATGGATGGAGTTATAAAAGAGATACAAGGTAGGGCAGTGGATGTTGGAGCGGCCCTAGTGAGAGAGGGCAGTGTTTGGAAACTCCCTGTACTGTTGTTTACAAATGATACTGTGTTGTTAAGTGAAGACGAAGGGGAGCTGCAAGGCTCTGTGGATGAGTTTGGGAGTGTGTGTAAGAAACGGAATCTAAAGGTGAATGTAGGGAAGAGTAAAGTTATGGTCTTCTACAGATGTGATGTCAGTGAATGTACAGTGGGGTTGGATGAGGAGGAAATGGAAAATGTGAGTACGTTTAAGTACTTGGGTAGTGTGATGAGTAAGGATGGAAATTTAGAGGGTGAAGTGCTTGAAAGGGTACAGCAAGAAAGAAAGGTTGGTGGTTCCTTGAAAGCAGTGATAAGAAACAGGGAAGTGAGCATGGAAGTGAAAAAGTTACTACATGACAGTATTGTGATACCAACTCTAATGTATGGAAGTGAGGCTTGGACCTTGTTGGGGGGACAGAAGTCAAGAGTGAGAGCAGTGGAAAGGAGTTATTTGAGAGGAGCCTGTGGAGTCACATAAAGAGAAGACTGACAAATGAGGAAGAGAAGGAGCGTTGTGGTGTGAATGTGAATGTGACAGGAAGCGTTAGGAGAAACACACTGAGGTGGTTTGACCATGTGGAGAGGAAGGAGAATGAGAGATTGACGAAGAAAGTGTATGTGAGTGAGGTGGAGGGGGAAGAGGGAGGGGAAGGCCAAGGATGAGATGGAGGGATGGAGTGGAGAGGTGTATGAGAGACGGGGGTGTGAGCTGGGAGCAGGACAATGAAATGGCGGGGGACAGGGCGACATGGAAGTGATTTGTTTGTGGCCACCCCTTACGGGATTGAGGCGTCTGGCAATAGATAGATAGATAGATCCCTCAGTGACTGTTTTTGGTACTGATGCACGTGACTGACTTTTGTCTGACTTTAGTTTGGCTGAATATGCTAGGCTGTGGAATCGTTTTTTTTTTTTTTTTTTTGTTCATTTTATTCTTGCCATCGTTGATGGAATTTGTCAGTGACTGTTGTTTTTGTTGTTATTGTTTTTATCTTATCCCTGCCACTGTTACACGATTTTACGCAGCTTAAGGAAGATTTTGATTAAAGTCTTTCACGATTTTTTAAATGCAGGAATATTACTGAGATAAAGGAAAGTGTCCATTAACCCCTTCCATACGATGATGTGCTTTTATCTGTGCCGTAATACAGCAGGTGTATGAGAGGGTCGTGTGTATACATTGTTGTGTTGATGGTAAAGCCTGGTAAAGTGAAAGCATGAAGGAGGCATTGATAACTAGGAAGCTGTCACAGAGTGCATACCTCCGCCAATGCCAGTGCCATTAAAGAGGATCCAGATCCGAATCCCACCAAAAATTTCCTCAATTCCTTCTTGGTCCATGGCCCACCTTTCCACAAATTTTCATTGAAATTCATGGAGAAATTTTAGAGAAATTGTACGGGATTCTCCGTTAATCATTTCTACCTTGGCCCATGGCCCAGCCTTCCACAAAATTGCATCAAAATCCCTTCATAACTCTTTTTAATAATACTGCTAACAGACAGACAAACAAACCAACGCCGGCAAAAACATAACCTCCTTGGCGAAGGTAACAACGAGAGAACCATGTAATGCATTGACCGCAAGGAAGGTGGTGTTGAGGGACGCCTTCACTCGGCATGTACCGATATAAGCCGAGTGTGGCGGCGCTGCAGCAGAAGGCCAGCCGAGACCAACACTGCGCCACCTGCACCTGGTATTGTACCTGGCACCACTGTGTTAACTCTAATGGTTTCCCTTAAAAAATCCTTAATTGGTTTGAATAAAATGCATAAGTTTACCATTACCCAGTAGTCAGAGAATTTACTGAGGTAGCTTTAACCTGTTGACTGTTATGATCTCTCACCTAAATAAAGTAATCTCTTATAAGAGTGAATGAAATGTCTAGGACGCCCATAGCACAGAAAAATGTAATGGATAGCCAAATCAAGGAAGAGAGAGAGAGAGAGAGAGAGAGAGAGAGAGAGAGAGAGAGAGAGAGTCAGGAGTGAATGCAGACAGAAATAATTGGCAGAAAACTGGGAAAATACCCGGGCGAAGGAGAGTAAGAGCCACTGAGCGAGTGAGCAAATTATTCGCGAAACAGAAGAGAAAATGTCCCAAAGTAAAGTTAGAATAGTAAATCCTTTGTGTTTGAACCTCGATCTATTTTGTTTTCTGGAGTGGTTTATTATCAGAGAAATTAGGTTGAGTGTCGTGGGTGGATGGAAAGGCTGACTGGTGGATGGAGTGTGTTGATAACTGGACAGATTTTCAATGGGATAGAAGGAGGGGGGGGGGAGTTGAACCCACTCCACTGATGTCATTTTCATTTCAATCAGGTCGCCATCAGAAGAGTCTGTTCAGTATAAGGTAAATTTTGGGTAATGAGGCTTTTATTGAAGGCTTTATTTAACTCCTCCAGTGTGACGAGTCTCTCATATGTTCAAAAAAATCGTCTGGTAATAACAAGAATAAAGTAAAAAGTAAGTCACTGCAGTGAAGGGCATAAAGAGGATATAGAGATGATCTGTGTATTGAGCAGCTTTGTGAATAGGTGGTTGTGGGGATAGATGGATGGAAAAGAGTAACATCAATAGCGTTAGACAGGTAGGAGATAAGGTGGGTAAACTGATGGATGGATCGTTGAGGAAGATTCTGATGTGTAGCAGAAAGTTATTGACGAACATTCTCCATCAATCTCCACAACAGGTTTCCCAGAGCTGAATACAATTGCCTGGGTAGGAAAAATAAAACATAGGCAACGCTACGCCGTTGCAGCCCTCCCCACATACACCCCACACCTCCTTCCACACCTAACCAAACGCGTGACGGCCGTCCCTCCCTCCCCCTGTATAACACAGAAACATTAAAACTTGATAACAACACCCACCTCTGACTTTGTCAGGTGAAGCGTATTACCTGGGCCCTACAAATGCCTTGCGCAGGTTGCACTGAAATCTGATTTTTTTTTTTTTTAATTGTAAAAAATAACTACTTAAGACACAGCATTCTACCTATCAACAGGCATCAGTTCACTGTAAGACACATAACTGTTTAATTTCATGACTCTATAGTTAATACTTTCTGAGATTTGCTCCAGAAACAAAATCTCTACACCCAGCCGTCCAGCTCTGACGGACACCAGTGATAGCAATACCCTCCTCGGACTTTGTCAGGTGGAGGGTAAAAATAATAATTGGCACTGAAGGGAATTACCTCTTAACACGAAAGCATCATTGTTTTTTTCTTGCTATTCCTTGACAGTTTTATTCACATTAGGAAATTTTTTGCGAACTGGGAGGAGGGGTAAGTAGGTATACCCCTCATTAATCCCTCCAGTGCATCTCTAAATCAATTAAAATCCTTTGAATGTACCGAACTCAGGAGTTTACTAGGGAGTCCTCAGTTGCAATTCAAAGCACATCAATAAGCCAAAAATATTATACGTAGATTGACGGTAAAGAGATTGACACTGTAAATGATTGTATTATTGCCGCCTCCACACGAGTTTTTTCAGCTTAGGAGAAACTTTAGGACTGGACGAGTTGGTTACCACCTCGATCGAACCTTTCATGATCAGGGGACATGTCCTGGGCCCCTATTCCTATTGGTTAAGGAAGCTCCCTAACACAGTTTCCCAAGTGTTTTATTTTGCTCACTATGCCTTTCTGTTGTCTTTGTTGCTACATAAATCCTTCCAGTAATGCCATGCTCTGCATAAATAGTGTACAAAATTTTATTAACCATCCATATCCAAAAATAAATAGCTAAGGAAGAGGTGCTAGAGAGCCTTCTTAACCGAATAAAATACGAGCCTTGATCTTAAGTACATTATATCATAGTCGTAGGAATGAAATAAGAATGCCAGCATTCCCAATGGAATGCAAGATGGTCTCCACACACCAGCAGTACAATGACATGCCTCTCTGCAAATTGCCGTGATAACTAATGAACATATCACAGTGTCTCAAAATCTGCGTGTTTATATGGTTTGATTTTTGACCGTGTTAATACATTTAAAAGGCATTAATATATAATTAAAAAAAAAGAAAAGTGCTTGGGATTCGTGGCCGAAGGAGCAGTTGCTAAGCTTGATGCCAACTGATGAAGAAATAAAAGAATGTTGCCTAGCTGAAAAGGCTTGGCACCATTCTTTGGAAAAACATAGAAACGGAGGATATACGTAGCCCTACACAATGTGATGTGGATACCTAAAAACGGACATCACTGAATGGCTTTACTAGTTCACCGCCACGACTTGGGGTATGCGGCTGGAGCATGTATCCGTCTCAGGGAAAATGGACGCCCCTACCTTGCGTAGTTCCGGGTTACCCTTGGGCAAAAGTCCAAATGGTGGTAAGTGGGTGGCTACCATCGCCCTGGAAGGTACTACCGTGGGAGTGACGTGGGGTCAAGGTCTGGCGGGTGGCCTCTCACATTGCTCCCAGGAACTCGACCATATTTACCAAGTGGTCAAAGTCCTGACTAAAACTACCACTCACACATATCTTCGACACACAATTCGCCCTCTTGGGGGATATGTCTTCTCCATTTCCCTGCACCTTGCTGTGTGGAAGGACCAACTCTCAATCCTGGCGAGGTGCTGTTTCCCACAGGAAGCTGGCTGCTTTCATGTGGTCGATAAGTCAGCGCGGCCAGACAGACCAGGATATAGAGCAACAACAGCCACAACCAGGGCTCTCTCAAAAGCTGAAGAAAATTGTCCTCCCGTTGAAATAACTAAATAAAATGTACTGAAAGGATTATTACAAGCTGTTTGTAAATTGTTCTGGATATGAATATTCTGGTATGCTAAATAAAATTGACTGACGACAACAGTACTTGACAAAAGCCATTGTTCTGAGTCGGTTCAAGCGATCAGAGAGAAGAAGCTCCTTTGAACTGAATAAAATCATCTGGCATAAAGAAGAATTAAAGGTTTCATGCCAAATATTGCTTTACGATATATTTAAAATTATACTGTAGTTAAATCTGTCTCACTGCAAACTAAATCTCTCTCTCTCTCTCTCTCTCTCTCTCTCTCTCTCTCTCTCTCTCTGGCTAAGTAGTCGTCAAGAGTTAATAAGATTCCAATAAACAGGGCGTCATTTTATTGAATGAGTTGAAGAGTTATCATGAGGTAACAATGGCATCCAAATGTCTGGTATACTTAGTACTAATTATAACCCTTACCAGAATCATCTAGAATGGTTGGTATAACGTAGTACTAATTGCAACATTACCAAAATGATATATCATATTGTACTAATGTTGTTGAATAATTATCGTGAAATGGTAATGCCAGGTATAATGGTTGCTATATTTTATGAATAACTACCACCATTACCACAATTACTCACCAGACATTCACAATACATAAGATACCCTTCTTAGAGCAAACCGCGCACACCTAGCCACTGTATCCATCACCCTTCATTGCTTCAGTATCAACTCAATATCTACCACACAAATAAGTCACTACGCTCTCACTGTGATACAGCCCCTCACACAGCAACATACTAATTCACCCCACGCACCTCACTCATTCATGTACTACGCCCTCACTGTGATACAACGCCTCACACCACAACACATCACTTCACCTCATGCACCTCATTCTCACAACACTGTCATTCAACATAATCTTAACAAAAGGTTACTGTGTATTGACGGATAAAGTGGCCGATTCCTGTTGTCCACCATTTTCCCTACTTTAATCATCAGTACCACTGAATCCATAATGTGCTGTATTACTACCAGGAGTAATATCATAAACAGATCTACTATCACTACCTGCGCAGTTTAAACCACCAGTTTTTCTATTGTTATCATAATTATCATCGTTAACACTACTTCTATGATTGCCACTACCATCATCATTTTCATTGTCGTCATCATCATTGTTATCGTCGTTAGTACCATCTTCCTATTTCCTTATCACCGTCTCCATCATTATCATCATAATCATTCTTTTCTACTAATCATCATCGTCACTTATCATCGTGGTAATCTTCATTGTCACCTGTCGTTTTCGCGCCACCCCATACTCCATCCCATACCTTACCTACAAGCAACAACTCAGCCAGCCTTTCTCCTATAATACCACCTGTCCCGTTGCCTTCACCCACGTTACACCACCAAGTCACCCTGCCACATTTTTCCTCGGCCCAGCAGTCTGTCTCGGCCCATACTGCCCCGTGAACCAATAACCAGGCCAGCTAGCGCGGTGCCGCACATCGGCCTTATTAGCCGTAGTGCGTAAGTCAGCACAGACTGGGGGTGAAAGGGTGAGGATATAGCAGGGAGAGGTGTATAGCAGTAATAATGTTTTCTTATATCTATGTAATGTAAAGATAGCTACAAGGAATATTTGATCAGATCTTTATAGTTAGGCATTTGATGCAGCAAGTTAATGAAATGAGAGTACCGTTAAGTCTCTGTTTTGTTGATTTTGAAAAGGCTTTTGATAGTGTTTCGAGAGAGACTATGGGGAAGATCATGAGACATTATGGAATACCAGAGGAGTTTGTGAGGGTCATTATGAACATGCATGAGGACACATTTTGTAAAGTGATGGTTGATGGTTGTCTTAGTGATTCGTTTGAAGTCAAGTCCGGAGTAATTCAAGGTGGTGTTCTATCGCCTTTACTATTTATATTGGTCATTGATTACATTATGAAACGCGTTGGAACAGAAACCGGTGCAGGTATACTTTGGGGAGAGAACAGGAAACTTTTGGATTTAGATTATGCAGATGATATAGTTTTGATTTGTGATGGGCCAGAAGAGATGCAGAGAGTGTTGGACTGTTTGGTGAGTGAAGGTCGCAAGGTGGGTTTGGTTATTAATTGTGGAAAACTGAAATAATCAATATGAATACGGAAAATGCGCAGGAATGTGTAATTGGAGGTATGGTTGTAAAGCAAGTTGATAGGTTTAAATATTTAGGTACTTATTTAGCCAAGGATGGTTCTTTGAACTTTGAATTCGAGGAAAGGTTAAAGAAGGCTAATCAGGCAATGGGAATGCTTAAAAATATTTGGAATAATAACAATTTTTCTGTGCATACAAAAATCAAACTTTATAAGGTAATGGTTAGGAGTATCTTAATTTATGGACACGAGTCTTGGTACAGCACAGTGACTATGGAAAATAAATTCTTGATGTTTGAAAATAAAGCACTTAGAAGAATATTAGGAGTTAAGTGGTGGGAAAGGATACCAAATAGTAGAATTAGAGAAATAACGGGAGTGCAGCCGATCGATGAATATGTTAGATTCTCACGATGGAAGTGGCTAGGACATGTGTATAGGAGACAGGGAATAGTACGAGGTACACCAGGGTGGGTGGCACTTGGTAGGAGAGGTAGAGGAAGGCCAAAAGAGACGTGGGTGAGGACAATGAGACGGGAAGCTGGAGATGAGTGTTGGGGAGATCTTGAGGAGTTAGCACAAGATAGGATGTGGTGGTGTGAGTTCATCGAGGCCCTATGCATCCCCGAGGGTGCCACAGGAAATGATTGATTGATTGATTGATGTAATGTTTGGGCTGGGGTGGGGTAGGGAGGACTAGGGGTTGTGTGGGTGGGTGCTGACTGTTAATGGTGTGGCGATGGAAGGGAGGTTGGGGATGACCTGGGTTAGTTGTGGTGTAGTGAAATTATTTTTTGTGTTGGACAGAGGAGCTTCGTATTTATTGGGGTGCAAGGAAGGAAGGTGGAAGGTGTGTGTGTGTGTGTGTGTGTGTGTTATAAACGTAGTGAAATTATAATTTAGTGTGTGTGTGTGTGTGTGTGTGTGTGTGTGTGTGTGTGTGTGTGTGTGTGTGTGTGTGTGTGTGTTATAAATGTAGAGTGAAATTATAAGTTTTGTGTGTGTGTGTGTGTGTGTGTGTGTGTGTGTGTGTGTGTGTGTGTTATAAATGTAGAGTGAAATTATAAGTTTTGTGTGTGTGTGTGTGTGTGTGTGTGTGTGTGTGTGTCTGTCTGTCTGTCTGTCTGTCTGTTATAATTTGTGAAATGAAATTATGGTTTAGTGTGTGTGTGTGTGTGTGTGTGTGTGTGTGTGTGTGTGTGTGTGTGTGTGTGTGTGACGTCGAAAGAAAACTGTAGAAACCATAATAATTTAAGCAAGTAATTATAAAGAAGCAGAGGTATAACACACAGAACGGTACTGAATTTAGAAAGATAGCTACAAGGAATATTTGGGTGGTGTAGTGGTTAGAACGCGCCAGTCGGAGAGACGGCCTTGACACCTGCAGAGTTTTGATCCCCAAGGAGCGATTGGATGTTTTTGGATATGCAGTGCAGCTGAAGGGTATAGTATGGAATTGTGTGCTACCGTATTACAAGTGGAGACGCCTGGGTGGCCTGGTGATAGAAGTCAAGGGTGGGAGAAGGAAGTGTTGCAACCCTCTGGCTGCTGAGATTTACCTGAACTGAACACAATCGTCTGATGTTAGCCAAAGTAAAATTCCTGGTGTATCAGCGGCAGAGAAAGGGTTATTCCAGATCATTTTTGGCACCTTTCATTACCACGGTTTCTCTGAGCTAAGATAATAATAATAATAATAATAATAATAATAATAATTCTGGTGATAGCCTTTATAACTTGGTTGGTGGTTCAGAATCAAAATGTATGAATTATAATGGCAGGCGCTGAATGTACTTGGGTCTTATCGAAAGTGAGGGGTGTTAAGCAGGCTGGACCCCAACACAGGGAAACACAACCTTATTCACCCGCACATTACCTCCGAGGCATCTTCTACGTCCATAACAATCTCTACACTTCCACAAAAATCTCATCACTTTTACTCACCTGCACATCACCTCCTGAGTCACTCTTCATTTCCGTAACAACCTCTTCTTTCCTTACTGAGTACGCCTTGGACGTTGGTGCTTACACGTGTTGAGTGTTTATATATTACTGCATCCATTACAACAAGCGGAAGGAGACTACATGACAGACAAATAAATGGAGAGAGAGAGAGAGAGAGAGAGAGAGCGGAGGGGAGATAAGTTTGTTTCTGTATGAGAGGCTTGAAAGAAATGGCTGAATCAAAGAAGGAAAGGAGGGAGGGGAAGCTCGTACGGGAGAAAAGAAATAGGAATGTTTAGCTGGGTGATTGGAGGATGGGATGGATGGATGATTAGGTGGAGAGAAGGATGATTGGATGGAATAGTGGATGGATGGAGGAAAACTTACTTGGATGACATCGATGGCTGAATATAATAATGTTGGATAACAGACTGAATGACAGCGATGATTGAATGGAAGATAACATATAGAGACTTTTAATTGGGTAGTTAAGTAATGAATAGATGGTTGGGTAGTAATGCGCAGCTGGATGGAATAATATATGGTTGAATGGACAAATGGAAGGTTGGATGAATGAGCTGTAAGGTGAAAGGATGGAATATTGGATGAATAGATGGCATATTGATTTTTGAGGCAATTGTTTGCTTGAATGGACGAAGCAATCAAATGAATAGTTTAATGGAGGAATGCCTGTATGGAAGGAAAAATGAATAGTTGATGAGAAAGATATTTTTAGGACAGGGGTAGCTAGATATAAAACGAAAGATGGGTACACAGAAAGGTGGATGTATGAAGGTAAATATAAATGACAATGATGTCCGTATACGTGAATGGAAAGATGGATGATTAGATGTATGGATGGATGACTTGTGGAGAAATGGATGGAAGGATGGACAGCAAGGACGGGTGGATGGAGGACTGGATGGTTAAATGGAAAAATGGATGGCTGAATAAATGATGGAATGGGTGGACAGCTGAATGATAAGGGTGGGTAGATATATAACAGAAAGGTGATTGAATGGGAGAATGGATGGCAAGAATGGTTGGATGAATGGTTAGATGGAAAATTGAATGATTGTTAGATGATTGAGTGGTTAGATTAATGGTTAAGAGGGCTGGATATAAATCAAAATGGATATGTAGACAAGAGTGATTTGATCGGTGTATGGATGGGTGGTTGGACGGATGGATGGGTGTTGGAATGAAGAATGAGGAGGATAAATGTATAAATATAAGGAACAGGATATGAAGAAAAAGGCGTAAAGAAGAATGGAAGGTTAGAATGACCGGAGGAAGAAAGGAAATTAACTGTAGTGGCCAAGTAACTGTGATGCAGTAAAGACGGAAGGTGTAGCTGTGCCTCACCTTGATTGTGATGTTGCTCCGGGTTATAATGAGGCATACTTCAGTAGCAGTATTAGTCGCAAGAGTAGTAGTAGTAGTAGTAGTAGTAGTAAAGTAGTATTTGCCCTCCCTGGCTAATCTGACTGTGAACTCAGTAGACTGTAAGCTGAAGTTATCCTTTTTCTCTAGCCCACCATCCTCCTTTACAGGAACGAGGAGGGAAATGAATGATGTTTGTATGACCAGACAGCGGAGCCACCCGGTCATATCGGTGCTACCACGTGAAGGCGTCCCCAATCCCCGTGGGGTACTGTAGCCTATAATGTGTAGGGGAGACAGAGCCTGGGACCTAATTGTACAACAAAATATATTTTAGTGTATCATACATTTTTTTTTTTCTGGTAAACATGAGCATTAACACTTTCACAACCCGGTGTCTCCCACAAGTGAAAGAAAATATTCTACAGCTGACAAGAACGATGCTGAAAAAAGGCAAGCGTACTTATGAGTTAATTTTACTTTTCTTACCAGTCCTACTGAAGCTTTTCTCATCATGTACAGCTAAATTTAATCACCTCATTCCGATGACGTACACTTTATTGTCGAAGTATATTCTATTCCTACCAACACAAGCCTATTAGTCTGTAAAGAGAGATGCCTGGTAGTGAAAAGGTTATCAAGGCTACACTTGTTTGAGTTCGATGTCAGTCGTGAGCCTTTAAAAATCGACAAGAAATACAGTAGCAAACAATATATAAGAAATACGTACTAGATTCGAAACGTTCAGGGTGTTTTTTTCTAACATACTCACACACAGGCCTTATCAACACCTCCCCCACCCATGCATCTAAAACACGACCCTTGTACCGAAGAGCTAAAGCCTACCTACCGCTTAAGTGACACCTCTTCATTATCGATCAGCTAAACCCATATATACAGTACACACCACACACATTCTTACCATTTACATGTTATAAATGATTCTCTCTCTCTCTCTCTCTCTCTCTCTAATTTTATCTCCAACAATACCCCTTCGTAATTATCGCCTGCCTTTAACAAGGCGAGGCGATATATTTTATGTCAGTGTGTGTGTGTGTGTGTGTGTGTGAGTGTGTGTGTGTGTGTGTGTGTGTGTGTGTGTGTGTGTGTGTGTGTGTGTGTGTGTGTGTGTGTGTTCTTACCTACCTAATTGTTCTTACCTAATTGTATCTTTACAGGAATGAGTCAAGCTCGTACTGTCCCGTGTCTTAAACCATATTTATCGTACATATCCTTAAATTTGTGAATTGTTTTGGCACACACTATTTCATTCGGTAGTGCATTCCATTGATCAATTGCTCTGTTTGGGAAACTGAATTTCCTTACGTCTTTATCACCTCTCTTCTTATGCAGTTTTTTGCAGTGTCCTCTTGCTGATGCTTCTCCATATGTTAAGTAATCATTTATGTCTATTTTCTCCTTTCCTGATATGCACTTACATAGCATTATCATGTCACCTCTTTTCCTTCTCTCCTGTAGTGTTGGTAGATTCAGTTCATTTAGTCTTTCTTCGTACCTTAGGTCCCTTAAGCTTGGTATCCATCTTGTAGCGGCCCTTTGAACTTTTTCAATCTTGTCTATATGCTTTTTGAGATGAGGACTCCAGATTACTGATGCATATTCCAGGGTTGGTCTAATGAATGATGTTATTATCCTTCTTAGCATGTCTTCATTTATGTATGTGAATGCTATTCTCATATTTGCAAGCAGTGTATACATGTTCCGTACCTTCTCGCTGATGTGGTCAGCCGGAGATAGTCTGTTACTGATAATCACACCTAGGTCTTTCTCTCTTTCTGATGTGTATAGGGTTTTATTTCCTAACTTATAATCCCAATCAGGTCTTTTTCCACTTTTACCAAACTTGATTACATGACACGTGTCCACATTGAATTCCATTTGCCATGTACTACTCCATTCATGAAGTTTATTTAATTCTTCTTGTAGCTCCCTACAAGAGTCTGTGCTAGTAATTCTCCTTTGTATTTTTGCATCATCTGCAAACATATTCAGATAGCTCTCATTTCCAGTGTTACTGTTTATATCATTTATGTACACTAAAAACATGATTGGTGCCAGCACCGAACCCTGTGGTACTCCACTAGTCACTTCTTTCCATGATGAGTAGTTTCCTCTTAGTACTGTCCTCATTTCTCTTTTTGTGAGAAAGTCTTGCATCCAACAAAACAGTTTGCCTCGAATTCCTCCTTGATGGTACAGTTTCCATAAAAGTCTTTGGTGTGGTACTGTCAAAAGCTTTCTTGAAATCTAAATAGATACTGTCCACCCATCCTTCCCTTTCCTGTATTGTGTTTGTTACTCTGTCATAGTAGCTCAACAGATTAGTAACACATGATTTTCCTTTTCTGAAACCAAACTGTCTTTCTGTTATCATACTGTGTTCTTCTAGATGATTTACCCAAGCTTTTCTTATAAGTTTTTCTAATACCTTGCTTACAACACTGGTCAGTGATACTGGTCGGTAGTTGAGAGGATTTTGTCTATTTCCTTTCTTGAATAAGGGGACTATATTTGCTTTTTTCCAAATATCAGGTAGTTTCCCTTGACTCAAGGATTTCTTGAAAATTAAAAATAATGGTTTACTTAACTCCTTTGCACATTCTCGTAATACCCAACATGAAATTTCATCAGGACCACTTGCTTTTCCTCTGTCTAATCTACTTAACTCCTCATGTATTACTTTTTCTGCTATTTGTATATCTGGTAGTATGTGTGGACATGCGTGTTCCACTTAGTCCCTCTCAAAATTTTTTTCTTCTGTAAAAACTAATTGGAAATTCTTATTTAGTGTTTCACAAATATCTTTCTCTTGTGTATAAGTGATTCCCTCGTCCGTAATGGATTGTATTATATCTTTTACTTTGGTTTTGCTTTTGATATAGCTGTAAAACAGCTTTGGTTGATCACTACTTTTATTTATTATCTCCTCCTCAAACTGTTTTTGGGCTTCCCTCCTTGTTCTTGTATAGTCGTTTCTTGCCTGTTTGTAATTATTATACGCCCTTTCACTATTGTGTCTTCTGTATCTATTCCACAACAAATCTCTTCTTTCTTTTGATTTTTTACATTCTGTATTGAACCATTTCTGTATTTTCTTATCTGCTTCTTTGTGCTGTGAGATGTACTTCTGGACTCCTATTTCATAAAATTCACAAATTTTTTTATATACAGCATTTAAATCTTGTCCTCTAAGCTCATTTTCCCAATCAACTTCTAAGAAATACTTCTTTAGGTCTTGATAATTTCCCTTTTTATAGTTTAGGCTCTTTTTGTAACTGTCATTGCTGTTTACTATGTCATATGCTATCCTGAAGTTATAATTTAGTACTACATGATCGCTTTTGCCGAGTGGAGGGTGATATATTAAACTGTCAATGTCATTTTCTTGCCTAGTAAATATTAGATCTAGCACTGAAGGTACATCAAGTCCTCTTTTTCTGGTAGTTTCCCTCACATGTTGTGTTAAGAAAAACTCTTGTACGAGATCCAGGAGCTTTTGGTCCCAACAGCTTTCTTGGCTATTTATATCTAGAGTATTCCAATTTATATTTGTATTGAAGTCCCCAGTTAGTATAATTCTTTCTGATTTCTCTTCCATTTTATGTAGCAATGATCTTATACTCTGAATTGTACTCTCTGTCAGGTCCTCATATTCGTCTCTTTCCCATGTGTTTGATCTGGGTGGCATGTACAAATTGGCTACAATTACTTTACCTTCAGATGTGTCGATCTCTACTGCAATCAGTTCTACTTGTGATGGTATATCTAGTTTTATTTCCTTGACTTTTAGATTTTTCTTAGTTAATATTATAATTCCTCCTCCTTTTTTTAAATTTCTGTCTCTTCTCCATATATTGTATTCCTCTAAGTTTAGTATGTCATTGGATATCCTTGGTGTCAATTTTGTCTCAGTTAGGCATATTATTTGTGGTTCATTTTCTCTGACATAGTCATTCATCTCTAGTAATTTAGATACCATTCCATCCACATTTGAGTACATCAACTTTATCATCTTGTTTATATACTTATGACATGGTTCTACTACCTTCCTCCTTTCTCTTCCATCCTGTTTGTGTACCACTTTCGTACCTGCAAAACTCTTACTTTGTAAAAAAAAAAAATCTTCTCCTCTGCTGATCTTCCCTCATTTTTTGTTTTTGCTTCCTCCCTTTTCTCTTTCAGTAATTCCAGTTCCTCTTGTGTTAGGCATCATTTTATCCATACATTTTTGAACTCCTCTTTTTCCATAAGATTCTTTGCATTTTTTAGTATCTCTTCCACAGTGTTTACACTCTGGAAAGTCACCTTTAGAGGTCTTGTCTTGCTTTTCTCGTATTTCCCTAACCTTTTGTGTTCCTCTATGTCTTTACTACAGATTTCCTCTGATACTTCTTTCAGTAAGCTCATTACATTTGCCATCTCCTTTTTGTCTCTAGTGATCGTGTTTTTAACTTCTTCCTCTTCTATACCAGTGATTACTATTGATTTATTTATTTCTACTGAATCTCTGACTAACTTTGGATTGTTTTGGATTATTCTTTTCACTTCCTTTTTAATGCTTTTTTCCTCCACCCTTGTTTGTAAGTCTTTCTTTACTTTCACCATTTCAGCATACGTGGTTTCTACATCATTTTTGTAGCTTTGCACAGCTTCATTCACTTGTGTTATTTTCTCCTCAATATCACTGCTCTGGTCCATAAGACTGCTTGCTTGCCTAATTGTCTCTGTGTTATTTTTGAACTCTTCCATAACGCTCTCTTGATTGACTACTGTACTTGCCATTTCACTCACTTTCCTAAGCGTACTCATTTCCACTGTTAGTTCACTGATGGTTGTGTCTCTCTTATTGGCCTCCCTTCCTAGTTTTTCTATCTCTTCCTTTTGCAAGTGCATCTGCTTCTTTATTTCATCAATTTCATTTTTGAAAGCCATTTCTAGTTTGTGTACACGTTCAACCAGTCTATTGTGAGTCTCCACTTCAACCAGTTCTTGGTAGAAATCATCATTTTGCTTTTTACTTTTATCCCTTTTCTTTTCCAAATTTGTTTTACTGAAGTATGTATCCATTTTGTAATACTAAATGAACAGAGTATGTACTTACAGAGTATGTACATTTTCCCCGTGTTACTGTAGTACAAACAAACCCTGCTGACTCAGCGCATCGTGGTTCTTTGTTCTGTTTGAACCAGTTTTATTTAAACTTATTATATCTTTTCCTTTTAATAATGAAAAATCATTTAGTCTAACCTGGTACAGAGCTTGACTCATTCAAAGATACTAATTTAGGTAATGCCACTGGCCGTGTTGGTCTGGTACGGAGCGCCGCTGACGGACGTCTACCTCCGTGTGTGTGTGTGTCTGTGTGTGTGTATGTGTTCCCAACATATCTCGCAAAGTTGTGGACGAATTGTCATCAAACCTTCAGGAAATAGTAACTATGTGGATGTGCAGAAACCTATTACTTTTGGTGAGGATTCATTCAGTGTCAACCGAATGCCAGCCGCCATATATCATATTGCATTTTGGCTAATATCTTAGCAGTGGATAGAAACGTGGGTGGCAAAGTCAGTGGAATTATCAAGATTTTCGTGTCTTATTATCGTCCTCCTTCAGCAAGGCGAGGTGATATAGTTTGTGTGTGTGTGTGTGTGTGTGTGTGTGTGTGTGTGTGTGTGTGTGTGCCCAAAATATCTTGAAAAGTTGCGGGCAAATTTTCACCAAACTTTCAGGGGATAGCATCTATGAGGATGGGCAGAAATTATTAACTTTTGATTGGAATTTGATCAAAGACGACCGAATACCAGCTGCCATGTATCAAATTGCATTTGGACAACATCTTAGCAACGGTCAGAGATATTTCCCTTAAATCTGGTTTGTAGGTAGGCTAATTTGTGGCGGGCGATTAGCTTTCAACTCCAAATGTTTTTGTTCCCTCGTTTCTAATATGGATTGGCTTTTTGCAAAACCAGATGACTGAATTCCCTAAAGTTTTGCGACTTTTCTAAAAATCTGATTTATAGGCTACGAAATTTGCCTTATCCGTTCGTTCATTAAAAGATATCCTTCACCTATAGTGAAGACCGGGCCGTACATTAGCCCGATTGCCTTATCCAACAACGTAATTTTTCGGGAGATAAGTATTCGCCCCCGAATGCTCATTTTAAACTTCATGCTGTTTTACCAAGGTGTCATTACCAATGACCTGCAAACCCTTCATGGCTGTCTAACCCCAATTACGCTCTGCTTTATGAATCAAGGCTGTATTCCAGGTGGCATCGGGGGCTTCATAACACCTCTTGATTAGTGATTTTTTCTTTTTGCCTACTATAGGTTAATAGTGTCTCCTATGTTATTTGTATTGTTTTGATACTGACAACGTTTAGAACAGTAGCATCCAGTAGAATAATGAGATAGAATAAGTGCTCAAAGTTTGTGTGTGTGTGTGTGTGTGTGTGTGTGTGTAAGACAGTGCTTCTCAAACTTTTTCACTTCATTCCCTCTTCATTTTTCTCTCAAGCCCCTCACAAATACTGATTAAAAACAGTATATTGGTGCTCTCCAGTTATTTTAATGCTTACAGCTATCAGTCAGAATGCGTATTTTGTTACATATCAATGGGATGGATGACACTGTTTGCTTTCAGTCTGTCGACTGATTCGAGGTTGAGTCATTGATAACGCACATCTCGTATCTGGGTCCACATCCAACCTGTTTCCGCTTTTACTTCTTATATGTAGAAGGATGGAGAAACCAGATTCGCATAATATGTTGTGGAAAGTGGCAAGAGGTCTCTACATGCAATTTCATAAACTTTTGGATATGACTGATACATGGAGCACCAGAACACAGTCAGATACTTTTCTTCATAAAGGTCTCTGGCAGCAGAATCATTCTTCAGGTCAAGGAATTCGTCCTGAACATCATCGATAATGGCGGCATTATTAAGAGTGTCAGAGAAAAGATTCCTCACCAATTTCTTCTTCCTCCTTGAATTCTGGGAAGTGTCTTCTGAGCTCGCTTTTCAAGGATTTCAACTGCTGAATAAATTCACTTTTGAGTGATGCGTCAGGTAGGCAGACCCGTAGCCAGACTTTTCGAAAGGGGGAGGGGGAGGAGGGTCGTTTGCTGATGAATCTGGACTTGCATAGCAGCCGGCTGGTCAAAGGTCTGCTGCATGGTTGCTATGAGGGTCTGGGTGTATGCATAAGTGACACTGAGAAGCAGCACAAAACTTCTGAACGATGGAGTGACTCTCCTCACTGATAATAAATAACATACCGTGAGAAAGTGACCCTTTAGACCAGTAGGAGGGTCGTCTGACCATGTCGACCGCCCTCCCCTTCGTGGCTACGGGCCTGTTAGGTGATCCTCTTCAGTCTCGTCAAGAACAGCTGAAAGATTCTCAAACATGGCAACATTTTCTGCACTCACTTTCCTTTGCCAGTTCTGGAGTTTAGCAAGAAATGCATATGTAGAGCCCATGAAGTGAAACACATTTCTTTCCTATCCTTGTAGCTTGAGAATCAGCCTGTTTAGCTGCTCAAAAACATCGACCAGTTACGCAAGACGTGACTCCCACAACGCCTGGTTGAAGAAAATAAATCATCCTTCCCTCCCTTTCATTTCCAGGGAAAATTTCTCTCCGAAGCTCAGATACTCTGTTCACAACATTGCCCTTGGAGAGCCATTGCACTTTGAGGTAAACGAGGGGGATTCATGCTATGAATCCATGTCTTCACAATTTCTGGAAAAGGCGAGGGTTCAGATCTCCTATTTTCATGAAGATGACGCATTTTACTACTGCCTCCAGGTTCTTGCAAAGGGCATCAGGTAGAGTTTTTGAGGCCAGTGCAAAACGATGGATCATACCGTGAACCACTTTCTCATTCGGAGCTACGTCCTTGACATACTTCTGTATCCCTGGTTTTGATCTCAGCATCGCCGGAGCCCCATCAGTACAGATGCCACAACAATCTTTCCAGGTTATTCCGTTAGCTGTGAAGAAAGAAGTCAATTTTTCTATCACATCTAAAGCTTTTGTGGTGATTTCAAGTTGAATGCAGAACAGACATTCATCTTTGCTGTCATGAATGAATACATACCTAACAAACACGAGGAGCTGTGCACAAGAACTCACATCTGTTGACTCATCCAACTGCACTGCGACCATACCAGTTGGAGAGTGTTTAATCTGTATCATTTGTTCCATGATATCAGTTGACGTTCCACTAATTCTCCTTTTCACTGTGTCGCCTGACAATGAAATCTGCTGAATCTTCTGTGCTCTTAACTCTCCACGAACCCTTTTCACCACCTGTACAGCAAACGGCGTAATTAAAGTTTCTCCAGTCATGTGGGCCTTTTTCTTCCTTGCCACTTCAAGGGAAACCTTATATGATGCCTCTACCATACTTAAGTTCTTTTGTTGGAAAGCCCCACTCCCATCCAGTCTCTTTTTGCCCAATCTCTGTTCATGGCGCTTGAAAAAACTGGGTCTTTCTCCGCATACTGGGTGAAATACCCGCTTGGCAAGGTGAACCGGACACCACCACCCTAGGAGGAGTGTATGAGGGGGTGATACCCACCCCGCCAGGAGATGACAGGGAGGCTGGCTTTCCTGACATACCTTCCAGGCAAGAGCGACTTATCTCCCCTGTGACCCGACGCCCCTCTTCCCCGCAGCCAGACCACCCAGCAGTGTACAAGAAGAGTACACTACACTCAAGTGGAGGGAACACTCGCCAGAATTGGGGTGGGACTTACAGTGGCAAGATCCCAAGCAAACCCTCGGATGCCGAGTCCTTTGGATCGGCCTCCTATTTAGAAGAGGACTCAGGAGGAGCCTCAGGGGTTGCTATTTCCCCAAGGGAGCAGTGACACAGTAGCACCCGTTGCGTATACTGTGGGTGGAGGGACCGTCGGTCAGCCACCCTCTGCCAACCACCTTCGGGAGCCGGCACGTTGGCACGTCCACCAGACGACCTTCACAGGCACTCCCAAGGAGGAAGGAGGGCCCTGGGGTACACTCTGTCAGAGGTACCATGCACAACAAAGTGTCACCGTCCCCCAGTGCTGCCCCAACCCTGACGAAAGGAGGACAGGCTCCATCTCGTCCTCCCAACGTCCCCGGAACGGGAGTCCCAGGCCTTGTGGCAGGAGTGCGATCTCTGTTGGAGCTGTGGCTTTAGCCGGGAATGCCCGTCGGGTGCCTTCTCCCAGCCGCCCAGGTCTGTGGTGTCTAGAGGAGTCTCCCTCGACTCCTCGTACACCCCTGTCCCTCGTAGGAGCACAGGCAGTGGCCAACAGGGCTGCCTGATGGAGGGAACATCCCTTGGACCTCCCCAGCACACCCTGGACCAGAGTTTCGGCCTGCCAAGTAGGAGAGCCGACCCTTGGCCGCTCTCCCTCCGCAAGTCCCCAGGCTCCTACAGAGGAAGTTGCCTCTTGCTTTGCCCACCCCTCCTGTGGCAGAGCAAGGCGCCCCTCTTCCCGTCTCTCTCCTCGAGAGGGTAGTATGTGCTCCCTTCCAGGAACCCCACCAGATACCAGACCAGTCATGACATCCCCGAGGCCAGGTGTCCTGTCCCTGCAGCCCCATCCTCCCCAGGTGCTGTTAGACTCCGCCATGACAAGAGGCCGCAGTCCAGCCCAGCCGGTCTCCTCCAGCTGATGAGACTGCAGTCACCGGAGTCAGCAGGGCTCCCCCCACGCCTGCTGCAGTAGCTGGACCTCCCCCAGCGCTGGTGACTGCAGGCCCCCCCCTGATGGATCCCCTTGCCGGACAAGACGGCAGCACAGCTAGGGCCCCGCCCTCCCCACAGCCAACCCTAAGCCTGGGCCGCCCCAGGTCCGCCCCCAGGACCCTGACAATGACTAAGGGCCAGCGCCAAGCACCACGCCTCCTGGCCCTCTTTGGCCCTAGCCCGGTGAGCCCCACCTCCTGCTGGGCTGTTGCGGCTAGGGAGCCGCCCATCACACCACCTCCCAACTCCTCCAGGACTCATGGTGACATTACGGACCACCCATCCCTGTACTACACTCCAGATGACCCACCCCCTAATCCTGGCCACCACCTCAGGCTCCCAGCGTGGGACCTCCTGCCAGCCGTGACCCATAGCCTCCACTCCGCCAGTATCGTGAGTACGAAACCCTAAGGTTGTCTCCCCTCCCCCAGTGCTGGTAAGTCCCACCCCAGTGAGCTAGCCCCTGTCTCTCCCCACTGTGCTCCCCCAGCTTTTGTGAACCCTACCCCAGTGGACTAGCCCCTGCCCCTCTCCTGGTGGACCCAGTGTTACCCCCCCTCTCCCCCCCTTGTGTGCCAGTGTGAACTCTAGTACTCGTGATCGCATGCATGGAGTATGTGGCCCGCCCACTCACGGGTCGGCCTCAGATGTGGAACCCTCCCCTAGTGGTACACACGGAACACTTAGGCCAGTGCAAATCTCCCCAGTGCAGCCCTTTCCCCCCCATGCCCCAAATTTCCCGTCCCGAGTAATCCTCTTGCCTCAGACCTGACATTACCCTCCCCCTCTCTCCCCCCAACCCCCTCCTTCATCCCCCACGTGGATAGATACTAGGTATTATACCCTCTCGTCCTATGTCCGCACACATAGTATATGGTTAGCTAGGGTACCGTCCATGTCACGCTGATGTACTTTACCTAGGAATCCATATATGTCATGCGACCACTTATACCTAAGGACTTGAGTATACTGCATACTGCCGTCTATGTTACGCGCCTGACATATTGAGATATACTGTACTATACTGTCTGTGTATACTAAGCCTGATGTACCTGATATATCTACGAGACTTACCTGTGACACTGTGTGGAAATTACTCTATATCAGGGAAGGTATAATATCGTTTTAAGGTCAAACTTGCTGAACGAGGTGGAAAGTAACTGTTGTAAAAGCTATTTTGAGTCATTGTATGTTTCTCAGTTTTGTTCATAGCATGTGTGTGTATTTGTCTATTGATAATATATAAGTGTGCCTTTTGACCAGTGGTGTTTGGACTTTCCCTCCTTGCCTGTACTGACCCGGTCGGGAACAAAGAACCCAGGACTGCATCGTACCTGTGACCGAGAAGTCGGGACTCAGAATACGCTGCATAACACTGTCGATGGATTGTCGTTAGATGATGCTTCAGCTTACTAGGCTTCATAGAATCATTCCCCAGCACACACTGAGGTTTCTCGGTACCATCTGTGAGGATTGATGTAAATCCGTAGTTAATGTATTCATCACTGTACTTCCGCTTCATAGCAATACTGGCAGCCATCGCAAACCTGTAAAAAAAAAGAAAAAAGCCAGATAGGAAACAGACGAATGATAAAGTTTAAGACTGTGGCCACTTGCACCAGACTGAATTAATTTCACTGCTTTGATTTAAAATCGATGTCGAAACAAAATCTATCTATCTATCTATTGCCAGACACCATAATCCCGTAAAGGGTGGCCATTTGAGACTGAGTTATATGGTTACCACCCAGCGTTGTAAATGGTTTCTTGGCTTACAGGAAACCATTTGGCTTGTCGCTCAATGTAAAGCCACCTGAAAAGGAAAGAAAAGCAATAAGAAGTGACAGGAAAGATAGGAGAAATAGGAAGAGAGGAGGGCAGGCACAGAAAAAGAATGATAAAAGCTAAGGAAGTAGGCAACACTACATCAGGTACCAGCGTCAAATGACTTTCACCAAACTAGCATGTTTACTTTCAACACCCAAGAGAATTAAATTTAATGCAGGATTAATTCACTGGTTTTCAGTATTGTTTTTTTCAATAATACTGCATTCATTTGTTTATTATTTTTTTCTAATAAGTTATAAGTGTCATTAAAGATACTTTCTAGTTAATAATGTAGATGTTACCATTAGCGCAACTAAAGCAATATTCGTGTGGCATCATAGTAACTATTAAATTCTCCGAATTCTCCGCGTGTGGCAGAGGATTCCTTCGTCGCCTATATTTGTGCAAAGATTATGTAAAATAATGGTTGCACTGTAAGAAAACAACGTGAAATATCGTGTGAAATTGCTGAATGCAGCCTTACACTCTGAATAATCATATTTAATTATTACCGTATCATTGTCACACTGTCACACATTTTGATAGTAAACAGTAAATGCTGATTTAAAAAACAAAAAAAACAAAAAGGTGTCAAACACAACAAAAGAAACATAAAATACCATATATGTATACGTAATAATCCAAAAACATCGATAATTACAAGAAAGCAGCAAAAAGTAAACACTGTTTTTAAAATGCAATACAATGTCACAGAGGGCAACCTAACATCCCCAGAAGAAGCCCACCAAGGAGCATATACAGCGAGCCTGGATTCCGGGCGACAAGGGCATAAGTCCGCCCGGGCCGCGCTCCCCTATGACCCGGAGCTCGCCCGCCACCACCATAGCAGGAATACGAGACTACGCTCCGGGCGAGCTGACCACCAACAACCACGGGGTGGAGCTGTCACTCCAGCTCCAGTCAGCACCCCTGAGACAGCCGGTAGCCACTCAACCCTCCTACAGGGGATGGCCTGCAGCCGCTCTGGAGGAAAACAGGAGACGGCCTGCAGCCGCTCTGAAAGAAAACAGGAGATGGCCTGTAGCCGCTCCCACCTTTGTTAGGAGATGGCTGGTAGCTGCTCTGAAGGTGCCCCTAACGAGACGGCCTGTAGCTGCTCAACCCTCCTACAGGAGATGGCCTGCAGCTGCTCCAGAGGCAAACAGGAGACGGCCTGTAGCCGCCCCCGCCTTCGTCAGGAGATGGCCGGTAGCTGCTCTGAAGGTGCCCCTCGAGAGACAGCCTGTAGCAGCTTGACCCTCCTACAGGAGACGGCCTGCAGCCGCTCCGGAGGGAACCAGGAGATGGCCTGTAGCCGCTCCCGTCTTTGTCAGAAGACGGCCTGTAGCCGCTCTGAAGGTGCCCAAGTCGGCCTGTGGCTGCTCTGAAGGTGCCCCTGAGTCGGCCTGTAGCCGCTTCCTCCCCCAGGCCATGGCCAGTAGCCTGGTCCTATGGCAGGAGATGGCCGGTAGCCACTCCTCCATCAGCCACTGACTCCTGTTCACCGACCTACGACCCAGAGGGAGCCCCCAGCCTGGAGGGGTACTGGAGAGGCCCCGTGACTACCAACGGGCTCTTCTCCCTGCAGCCGGACCTGAGATGACTTGCCTTACGGACCCTGATGTAGGCCAATGCCGCAGCTCCCCTCCTGACAGCGTCTCTGAACACCGGGGACTGCAGCCCTTGGGACCTCCAGACCACCCCCAGGACCCCCGGGCAGGACCTCCCTACACCCAGACACTGAAGATCTTCGTCCTTCATCAGGCGCCTGAGGAAGAAGTTCAGGCAGCTATTCGGCCCCAGCCCCAAGGGCCAGACTCCCACCCCAAGCCCCGAAAGCATGGGACCCTTCGCCACCAGCAGTCCCGGGCTAGAGAGGACGCCCCTATGCGTGATCCTGTGGCCCCTGAACACAGAGGCCCCCAGCGGAACCCAGCCCCGCCAATAGTGAGGCTGAGTCACCTCCACCGCCCTTGTACCTGACCACCACGACGCTCAGACCCGAAAGGAGTGAGAGTGAAAGCACAGTGTCCGTGACATAGTGAAGTAAAGGCAGAACAGTGCATTAACAGTATAAAGGAAGTCGGTGAGAAAAGCATTAGTGACACTGTAAAAGAGTGGTGGAATGAGTAAGGTGACCATGAAACAGTGAACACAGCAAGACAGTGAAATTCAGGTCTATCACAGTGAACACACTACCAAATAATAACGCCACACCACACTAAGATCATACACAGGCCCTAGTGTTAAAGTAGTAATTACCCACAGTGAAATAGTACCATCCATTCCACCAGTATATAAAACTTGGACTTCCTGCAATAATAGTGCATAACCCTCTGCCCTAAGTGCTATTCACCTTACCCGACCTTGACCTGAGTAGTATCCTGCGAGATACTAGCAACCCATATCTAGGCCTAAGAATTATAATTGCCCAGTATCTCTGTATTCGTGACATCTACTCGTTCCACTGTAGAATTTAGTAATACACATGTAAGGTTGTTGCCTTGAGTGTTTGTGTCCTGCCTCTCTCCCATTTGTCTAAGTTCCGGTCTAGAAAGAGAACCCAGCTACACACTAGGCGTTAGAGGGATGGGAAGCCGACCCTAAAACATCTAGCATTACAGTTTTAAATTTGCAGCCCACTCTACTGTGCATTAAAATTTCACATTATCATATATATCATGTCAGACCAGATAAATCTGCATGGAAATCTGGTGAGGCAAGAGTTGTTTGATTTAAATTCAAAGTAACACGGTGATTATTATTTTTTTATTCAGATCACTTGGTGAAAGTGAATTAGTTGCATTTTTTCAAACATTTTAATTTAACGTTTTGTGTGTGTGTGTGTGTGTGTGTGTGTGTGTGTGTGTGTGTGTGTGTGTGTGTGTGTGTGTGTGTGTGTGTGTGTGTGTGTGTGTGTGTGTGTGTGTGTGTGTGTGTGTGTGTGTGTGTGCATACGACCAATGATGATAAGTAAAATGCCGGGAATAGTCACCGAGAACATCACAACACCCGCAGGAGGAACCTACGGAGGGGGCCAGCCAGAGCGCAACCCAACCCCTGGCAACAGGGACGTAGGTCCGCCCGGGCCACGCGCCCCTATGACCCAGAACTTGCCGGCTGCCACCATAGCAGGAAACGGAGATTACCTTGTGAGTGAGTTGACCCTCGACAGGATTGGGGTGGAGCTACTTCCTTAGCTCCTAGCCGCTCCCCAGCGACGGCCAGCAGCCACGCCCTTTGTGAGACGGCCAGTAGCAGCTCAGACCTTCAGGAGACGGCCAGTAACCACTCAGAAGGCTCCCCGGCGACTGCCTGCAGCCGCTCTGCCCTCCAGGAGACGGCCGGTAGCCGCTCCCCCCTAAGAGCCACGGCCTGTAGCTGGGCTCAGGTGATGGTCAGTAGCCGCGCCCTTAAAAAGCCATGGCCTGTAGCCGGGCCATACGGCAGGAGATGGCAGGTAGCCGCTCCCCCATCAGGTGCTGCTATACCCCCCTGCAGGAACCAGCGACTGCCAGTAGCCATGCTGGGGAGAGAAGGGTACGTCCCCTCTCCTCCTGTAGTTGCCTCAGAGGACAGGACACAGGTGATGGCCAGTAGTCGTGCCCATCAGCAGGAGACGGCCAGTAGCCGCACCTCGTCGGCACGTCGTCCTTCACACGGGACTTCGTCAATGGCCAGTAGCCGCACCGACAGCCAAGTGACGGTCAGTAGCCACACTTTGCCTGCAGCCCCATCAGGGAGTCGGGCCCAGGCGATGGCCGGTAGCCACGCCTACGATGAAGGGACAGCCAGTAGCCGCCCTCGTTTCATTGCCCACGGGAACCCAGCGACAGCCGGCAGCCGTGCAGTGGGGGGAGCACAAAAGCCCCTCACCCCCTGTGACTCTGCTATGAGAGGGCATTCTGCCACCAGACCTGCCAACCAGCGGGGGTGCAGATGATCCTACTGTCCACCACCAGCGAGGCAACCTTCAGGAGGAAAGCCTCAGCCCCAAGGATCCATGGAGAGGCCCTGTGCTATCCCCAGGATTATTCTCCATCCAGCTGGTTCCAGAGGGACCCTACCTGACGGACTCCGACAAAGGCCGATGCTGCAGCCTACTCCTGACGGCGTCCACGACGGCAAGAGATCGCAGCCAACGGGTCCCTGAGGCCTCCCCCAGGACCCCCGGATGAGGCCTCTCCCCACCCTGACACAGACGACACTCGTCCTCCATCAGGTGCCTGAGTGAGCGCTGCAGGAAACTCTTCGGCCCCAGTCCCGAGGGCTGTACCCCAGTTCCCAGCCCCGATAGTGCAGGGCCCTTCACTGCACGCAGTCCCTGACAAGAGAGGACGCCCCTACGAGATATCCTTTGGCCGCAGGACACAGAGGCCCCTGGCGGAGCTCAGCCCCCATCAGGAGCTGGACTGTGAGCTCTCTTGCCGCCCTCTGCCAACGCCGCCACCCTACCCAGTCCTGAGAGTGAGTGACAGTGGAAGCGCAATGACAGTGAAACAGTGACTTAGACATCAGACAGTGTATTAAGATATTAGAGGGAAATTAAGTCCAAGATCTATCAGTGCTACACTGACAGAAATGTTGACTAAGAGTGAAACAGTGACACAGTGAGAGAAGCCGAGCAGTGACTACAGTGACCTCAGTGAATGTGTATCTCGGCTCTAGTAATATAATTCTTCCACAACATAAGATGTATAGGCGAGCTGCCCATTTTAATTACAGTGTAGATTTCCCTCAAAGGAACAGTGACCGATTCCCCTGCCCAGTACCTTAAGTTCTGTTCACTGTCCTATTCACTTTTATCCAGAACTATTGTCCAAACAGTATCCTGCAAGATACTACTACCTCTGATCTCAGTACATGTCATATAATTGTCTAGATTCCTGTTTTGTGACATCTACCTGTTCCACATTTAGAATTTACCAATATACTTGTAAGGTTGTTGCCCTGAGTTTTTGTGTCCTGTCTCTCTCTTAGTCTCCTAAGCTCCATTCTAGAAAGAGAACCCAGCTGCCTACTAGGCGTTCAAGGAACGGGAAGCTGACCTTTAAACACCTATCATAACAATAAATAACAAAATGAATGAATGAGAATGAAATTCCTGTGCAGCAAGGTGAGCCCGACACCACCACCCCAAGAGAAGAGTATGAGGGGGTGACACCCATCCCACAAGGGGACAACGGAGAGGCTGGCTTACCCGGTTCACCGTCCAAGCTAAAGCGACATATCTCTCCCATGACCCGGCGCCCCTCTTCCCCGTAGCCAGACCACCCGGCAGTGTACAGGGAAAGTACACTACTCTTCTGCAGTGGGAATGCTCACCAGAATTGGGGTTGGACTTGCAGTGACAAAGTCCCAAGCACACCCTCAGATGCCGAGTCCCCTGGATCAGCCTCTTATTTAATAGAGGACTCAGGAGGAGCCTCGAGGGTTGCTATTCCCCTACGGCAGTAGGCTATGCTCCATCAGAGCTGTGGCAAAAGCTGAGAGAATTCGTCCGACCTCTTCCTCCCCCCATTCCTGGGACAAAACCTTCCCCACCGGAAGGAGGGCATGCTCCATCGTAGCTGTGGCAAAAGCTGAAAGAGTTCGTCCAACCTCTTCCTCCCACCAGTGCCGGGACAGGAATCCTGATCCCTAGAAGGAGGGCACGCTCCGTCCGAGCTGTGGCCAAGGCCAAGAGAGTTCGTACGACCTCTTCCTCTCATCGTCGCAGGGGCAGGAGTCTCAGGGTGTACGGCCAGAGTGCAGGCTCTGCCGGATCCGTGGCTTTGGTCAGGAGAGCCCAGCGCGCACTATCTCCCAGCTACCTGGGTCGGCGGTGTCCCGAAGAGTCTCCTCTGACTCCTCCCTCTCTCCTGCCTACTCTAGGAGCCCAGGCTGTGCCCAACATGGCTGCCTGACAGAGGAAAAGTCTCCTGGACCTCCCCCACCTACCCCGGACCGGAGTTTCAGTGGGGCCCTATGGGCCCGCCAAGAAGGAGGCTCGGCCCTCAGTCGCCCTCCCTCCACTAGTCCCCAGGCTCCTGTAGAGGAGAACGCTGCTAGTGCCACCCACCACCTCTGCGGCAGAGCAAGGCACCCCTCTCCCCACCTCTCTACTTGAGAAGGTGGGATTTGCTCCCCTACAGGCTCCTCACCTGAGACCAGACTGGGCGAGACATCCCCGAGGCCGGATGTCCGGTCCTTGCAGCCTCGCCTTCCCCAGGTGCTGATGGGCTCCACCAGGAAGAGAGGCCACAGTCCAGTCCTGACGGCCTCTTCCTCCAGCCGAGACCGCAGCTCATGGAGTCATCGGGCCTCCCCAGACATTCGCTGAGGTGGTCAGCCCTCCCCCGGTGCAGGTGGCCGCAGCTCCTCCCTGACGGCCACCCCTGCCAGACGAGATGACAGCCCAGTAAGGACATCACCCTCCTCCCAGCTGACCCTAGGCCCGGATCTCCCCAGGTCCTCTTCCAGGACCCCGACAATGACTAAGGGCCAGCACCAAGCAGCATGCTTCCTGGCCCTCTTCGGCCCTTGCCCAGAGAGCCCTGCCTCCAGCTGGGCCATCGCGGCTAGGGAGCTGCCTAACACACCACCCGCCCACTCCTCCCGCACTAGTGGCAGCTACACGGACCACCATCCCTTATACTACTCGCCAGATTTTCCACCTCCCATGCCGGCTGCCATCTGGCCTCCCAGCATAGGCCCTTCTGCCCCATGGGCCATGTCCTCCCCTCTGCATGAACTGAGTACCAGACACTGTGACTATCTGCTCCCCCAGTGCTATTGGACCCCTCCCTCAGTGAACTAACCCCTGTGACTCCTCCCCGTACTCACGGTGTGCCTCCCCAGTGTTATATAACCTTCCCCAGTGTTTCACCACCACCCCCCGTACACCTCCCCCTCCTCCTGGCAACCACGGTATTACCTCCTCTCAGCGTGTCACAGTGAACTCTACCTGTGATCTCATACGCGGAGTGTTCGACACCCCTTCCCCGGGGTAGGTTCCCCAACATTGACAACCCTTCCTGCAGTGCCGCTTCCCCCCCACCGGGCAGTATACCTCAGTGTGATCCTTTCCCCCAGTGTGTTCTCCCTCTCCCTCCCCCAGGTCCCCAGCCCCCGTCCCCCACACGAATAAACCCACCCTAGACTCACTAATTCTCCCCCCCTTTCCCCCTCATCAAGCGTGAGCCATCATATACTCTCGTCCCATGGGACGCGTACGTAATAAGTTCAATAGTTTTGCTCATAGAACGGTGTGTGTTTGTATTTTTGATAATATGTAAGCGTGCCTTTGACCAGTGGTGTTTGTGTTTTTCCTTCCTTGCTAGTACCGACCCGGTCGGGAATAAAGAACCCAAGGTTGCACCTCGTCTGCACCCGAAAAGTCGTGGCGCAGCACACGCTGCATAACATAGAAAATCAATAGAAATAAGATTATAAAGAGAATATGTAACAGCAGGTATATGTGCGGGAGTCAATGAAAATGAGAGGGCAAGAGAGGGAGTATGTCTGATGATAAGCAAGAAGTGGAAGGAGAATATAAGAGAGTATGGAACAGTGGGTGCAAGGATTGTATGGGTGAGGATGAAAGTAGGTATACAAGCGTGGGCGATTGTATGTGTGTATGCCCCGACAGAGGATCGAGTGGCAAGAGTGAAAAATGAGTTTTGGGCGAGTGTAGAAGCGTGTATGGACAAGTTTGAGAGGAGCGAGAGAGTGCTGTTGATTGGAGACATGAATGGCAAAGTTGGGAATGTACGAGTGGATGGAGTGGTTGGTCAGTGGGGTGTGCCAGCTGACGTAGATGGGAATGGAAGTGCTTTGGTGGACATCTGTGCTTGTAAGGGGTTGGCAATAGCCAACACCTACTTTCGGCAATGGATGATCCACCGGTACACATGGAGAGTAATGAGGAGGATGGATGGTGAACTTGTTGAACGAAAGGCAATGATAGACTACGTGTGTGTGGATGAGCGAATGAGAAGACAAGTGTTGGATGCAAGAGTGTGGAGAGGGTGGGGGAATGGAGTCTCGGACCATCACTTAGTGATGGCCAAGGTAGAGCTGCAAAGAAAGTGGTTGAGGAGATGAAAGGGAAGACAGGAGAAAGCAACTCCTGTGAGAAGAGTGGAGAAATTGCAAGATAGTGAGAAAATGACAGAGTATAAGAGCATAGTGGAAGAAAGAGTGGGAAGGTATGAGCTAGAGCAGATGGACTGGGTGGAAGACGTATGTAAGATATTCACGGAAGAGATAGGCGCAGCGTGTGAGGCGGTTTGTGGAATGAGGAGGAGATGCAAGGGTGTGCAAGGGACAGCATGGTGGAATGATGAGGTGAAACGAGCTGTGGAACAAAAGAAGAAGGCATACAGTGAATGGTTAGCGAGTAGAGGTAGGGGAGAAGATGAAAGAGAGAAGAGAGAGGTATATGTGAGCAGGAGAAGGGAGGTTAAGAGACTGGTGAAGGAGAGTAAAAAGAAAGTGAATGAAGAGTTTGGGAGGAATCTGAGTGTGAAATGGAGGGAGAGTAAGAAATTGTTTTGGAAGGAGGTAAAGAAAGTAAGGCAGTGTGAAAGGGGAAATAGCAGGGGAGTGAAAGATAGGAATAATAGATTGTTGGTGGAGAAGAGAGAGAAACTGAGGAGATGGAAGGAGCACTTTGAGGATTTGTTGAATGTAGAGAGTGAGAGCAGTGCGAGTATAAGTGGTTGGGGAATGGGTGGGAGAAGAAGAGATGAGAGGAGGGAGGAAGAGATCAGTAGGGCGGAAGTAGTGGAAGCGATGAAGAAGATTAAACTGGGAAAGGCCCCAGGAATTGATGGAGTGTGTGGTGAAATGCTTAGGTATGGGGGTGAGATTGTTGTGGAGTGGATATGGAAGTTGTGTAGATTGGCTTGGGAAGAATGGAAATCAGGTATAATTGTTCCTTTATACAAAGGAAAAGGGGAGAGAGAAGTATGTGGTAACCATAGGGGTATTTGCCTACTTAGTGTGACTGGTAAAATATATGGTAGAATACTCATTGATAGGGTTAGGCATATGACAGAGGAGCTAGGTGGAGAAGAACAAGGGGGATTTAGGAAGGGAAAAGGGTGTGTAGATCAGATATTTGTTCTAAGATGTTTAGTGGAGAAGTATCTAGAGAAGGGAAAGAAAGTGTATGCTGCCTTCATGGACTTGGAGAAAGCTTATGACAAAATAGATAGGCAAGGTATGTGGAAGGTATTAAGAATATATGGAGTGGAGGGGAAATTGTTGAGTGCTGTGAAGAGTATGTACGAGGGAGCTAGGGCTGCGGTGCGAGTGGATGGTGAGCTGAGTGAGTTCTTTGATCTCAATGTGGGACTGAAACAGGGTTGTGTGATGTCTCCATGGCTGTTTAATATATCTATGGATGGGGTTGTAAAGGAGGTGCAGGGTAGGGCAGTGGATGTGGGGGTGGCTCTAATGAATGAAGGTGAGATTTGGAAGCTTCCGGTGTTGTTGTTTGCTGATGATACAGTACTGTTGAGTGAAGATGAATGGGAGTTGCAAGGTTTGGTGAATGAATTTGGGACAGTGTGTAGGAGGAGGAATCTGAAAGTTAATATAAACAAAAGTAAAGTTATGGTGTTTGAGAGGAATGAAGTCACAGAGTGTGCAGTGAGGCTGGATGGTGAGGATATGGAGAATGTGAGTGCATTCAAGTACTTGGGTAGTGTGATGAGTAGGGATGAAACTTTGGGGGATGAAGTGCGTGAAAGGGTACAGCAGGGAAGGAAGGTTGTTGGTACACTGAACGCAGTGATGGGAAATAGGGAGGTGAGTATGGAAGTTAAAAAGTCACTGCATGATAGTATTGTGATCCCTACTCTGACGTATGGAAGCGAGGCATGGACCTTGCAAGAAGGGAACAAGTCAAGAGTGAGAGCAGTGGAAATGAGTTACTTGAAAGGAGCATGTGGAGTGACGTGGAGGGACAGGTTGACGAATGAAGAAGTGAAGGAACGCTGTGGGGTGTATGTGGATGTGTTTGTGAAGATTAGGAGAAATACACTGAGGTGGCTTGGACATGTGGAGAGAATGGAGAATGAAAGACTGACTAAGAGGGTGTACGTAGGTGAGGTGGAGGGAGGGAGAGGGAGGGGTAGACCGAGGATGAGGTGGAGGGATGGAGTTGAGAGGTATATGAAGGAGGGGAGGTGAGTTGGGGGGAGGGTAGTCAAATGGTGCGTGACAGAGCGACTTGGAGGCGTTTTGTCTGCGGCCATCCTTTGCGGGATTAGGGCGTCGGGCTATAGATAGATAGATTATTATTATTATTATTATTATTTGTGGTAGGTAGTGGCGACCATCATCCACTCACTTGATGTAGTGCTACCTATTTCTTCCTTAGCCTTCATCATTCTTTTTCTGTGCCTACCCTTCTCTCTTCCTATTTCTCCCATCTTTCCTCTCACTTCTTATTGCTTTTCTTTCCTTTACAAGTGGCTTTAGATTGAGTGACAAGCCTAATGGTTTCCTGTAAGCCAGGAAACCATTTACAACGCTGGGTGGTAACCATATAACCAACCCATACGTGCTTCCTACGTGTCAACAAGTAGGTTGGTGGGGAGTTAGTGCCCCTCCCCGAAAAACAACTAACTCAAAGACAAACGGCCATCCCTTACGGGATTATGGCGTCTGGCTATAGATAGATAGATAGATAGATTATTATTATTTATTATTATTATTATTATTATTATTATTAATGACATTGTCTTGTTATAGCACTCATGGTCACAGTTATGTGAGCAGCCCAGCATGGGTCATCCGGCAAGGTCATGCAGCAGTTCGGAAACAAATAATTTCCCCTGCCATCAGGCTCTAATCTGCGCAAGCAGTGACATCTGGTCAAGCTAATTGTAATGGGGGACTTCTGGAAATCGTCTGCCTCAGTGTTATCAGCTTCTCGCAATGTTAACAGCTTCTCTGTCCCGAGCACGTGTTCAGTTACTGTGATTTTTCTTTGTTGATGGGAGAAACTGTGTGGCAAAATACCATCATACACTATTGAAGTATTGAAAATGCTTCATAGCAAAATTATAACCGAGGAGGATACATTGCTCTTGTTTCATTTCCCTGAAAACGAAACCCGAATATTGAAAAACTGGCACTTATATATTTCTTTTCGTCATTTTTAACCCCTGCACGCCAGGGTTTTCCCAATGTCGCACGCTCCTCCCTATAGGGGATTTCATGATTTTGGAAAAAGTACCTGTATTTCAAACCCTAGTATCTGCTAGACTATAACAACTAGAGAAAAAGGTGAAGATACTTAAGACTCACCAACTCTTCCTCTTTCAAATGAAAGTATCCCCACGTCTCCAGGTGGTCCCGTCGATGAGTAAGGATAAGTTAAAGTTCAGAGGGTGGCAGGAAGATGCTTGTGGCTATAAATGTCAACCGGCGTTGCTCTGTGCCCAGAATTGTGACGGCTTTACACATCAACCAGCACGTAGGGGTTAATGAAGCTGCTTCAAAGCTGAGTTAATTCTTGCCTCCTGAAATGTTCTACTTATACTGTAGTTTTAGCCAAGCACTTGTTTTGTTTGTGTCAGTCTCTCTTTTGACAGAAATTTGATGATGATGTATTAAATTATACTACATTAGCCATCCAAGCTCAGAGACAGTCCCCGTTCATAGACTTGATCATGATTTATCCCCGTAGGAAAACCACTGAGCTCTGTAGTATGGAGAGGCCTTCTCATGGGTAGCACTGCATAATTTGTTTGTCCACCGCCAGGGCTGCGTTGGTGTAGTGGCAGCCATGGTACACCATGCCTGATGTCCACATTTTCTTTACTGAGCTGCTCGGTGGGTTTTTGAAAGCAGTTAGTGATTCCAGAAAATATAGGGCCATGGTCCACTGCGCAGCTTACGGACGCAAAAATGGGCACAGAAATTCATTAAAGAGAGATGGCATTGCATTTCACAAGTAAGAAATATATTTTGTTGCTAATTGTATAAGATTACTGTCCCCTGGGGAGGGGCAGGAAGATTCTTCCCCAGTATCCCTGCATGATGAGGTGACTAAATGGCCCATTTATCTCCAGTCATTCTCTCCATGTCCTCTTCTCTTCTGTTCTCTATTTCCACGTTTCTTCCGGCCTTCTTCATTTTGGACATTCGGTTTTATGATACGGATAGTCTGAGGACTTCCCACGCCATTACTTCGACGTAAAACAGCTTCAACATCACTATCATTTCAATGTTAATACCACACCATCTCTTCCCTTTTTGCCATTAACTTTCTCTGCTATAGTGCCATAAAGAGTAAGTTCTGCATTGCAGCAACCTATGGCATTGTTTCTTACTCACTGGCTAAATGTACCCAACATAATTTGTTGAACTAGGTTAAAAAAAAAAAAAATCTAATCCATATACGTTTTTGTATTATAAGCAACGAGTGCTGGTGTTTCAATATGGTGGCCAAAGTCACACGCTCGCGGCAGAGATAGCCTCTCTCAGTGAGGAAAACGCACATGAGCAATATCAGTTCTTGGAACAGGGACTGTCTCTGAGCTTGGATGGCTGATGTGGAGTACATCATCGTTAAACTTCCACCAAAAAGAGAGACTGGCACAAACAAAGCAAGTGCTTGGCTAAAACTACAGTATAAATCGAACTACTTCTTGTCCTCAGAACACGGGCGCTGGCTTGGGTTCTTTTTCAGGACCAGGTCTAGAGCATGCAACAAAGGAACAGGGTTCAAAAACAGGTTAGCCAGTCTTACACATATAGTACCACACAAAAGATACACAATACATGACACAGTACATGTGACACAAGACAAATCGGTATTAACACATAAAGGATGGGAGCAGACTAGGACAGGTCAGGCAGGTGTAGGTGACGGCCAGGTGTGGGAGGTGGCCTGTCTGGTGTGTGCTCTCGCAAGAGGCACAGGTCCCTGGCTGCGTGGTGGATCGTCTGGTGTGGGCTGCGGGGCGACGTCGTGGGTGACCAGGGCCCTGGGGAGTGTGGTGGCCCTCGGGACTGGGGCTGAACAGGGCAAGCAGGTGCACGGCTCTGTGCCTGCCCTTAGAGGAAATAGGAGTCTCACTGTGGGTCCGGGCTGGTCCTGGCCTGGAGTCCTTTGTGCGTCCCTTGATGGCTGGGGGCAGCAGTCTTTCCGGTGTGGGGAGGCCGTCAGAATCTGCCTGCGGCCGCTGTCACTCAGGGAGTCCAACAGCAGTTGGTGACATTGAGGTGCCGGCTGTAGTGAGCAGACTCCCAGGCTCACGATGGGGTCACTCCAGATGCTCTCCACCAGGGACTTCGCTGGAGAGCAGTCTCCGCCCCTAGGGGTATGGGGGAGCGAGAGGGGCTTCCCGCTCAGCCTCTGGAGGAGTGAGGTGAGCATGGGGCACTGTCCTCGATGAGAACCTCTGGGGAAGTGGACGAGGGAAGTGCGATGGACTTTCTTTCTGCCTGGCTAGTCTGGTGGGTGTTACCGTGGCTCCAGTCTGGGGTAGTGGATGAGGGAAATCCGGTGGATGTTCCTTCTGCCTGGCAAGTCCGGTGGACATCACCGTGGCTCCATTCATCCTGAGGACGGCAGGTGGGGGAAGTCTGGTGGACATTCCTCCTGCGGCAAGTCCAGTGGACATTACCGCGGTCCTGCTCTCGGTGAAGGGATGCAGACGAGGGAAATCCAATGGATGTTCCCTCTGTGGCAAGTCCGGTGGACGTTGCTGCAGCTCTGCTCCCTTTCCTGGGATGACAGGTGAGGGAAGTCCGGTGGACATTACTGTGTCTCTGCTCCTGGTGGTGGGTGGCAAATGAGGGAAATTCGGTGGATGTTGCCGTTGCTCTGCTCCCTGTGATGTCTGTAGATGAGGGAAGTCTGGTGGACGTTCTTTCACTGGTAAGTCCGATGGACGTTACCAAGGGCCTGCTGGGCTCTGTACAAGCACGAGTCCCACCCCGATGGTGGTGAGTGTCGTCCCGGCTGGAGTGTAGTGTGGCGGGGTGATGTACTCCCTGCTGGTTCCGTTGAGGGGAAGAGGGGCACGTGGTGGCTGGGAACGTGGTCCTGTTTGGCTTGGGGCCTTTGCATGCCTCCCCATGGCCTCCTCTTGGGATGTGTATCGCACCCTCCCCGGGGTCTCCTCCTGGGGTGGATATTTCACCACTGTTGCGGGGGTGAAAGTCACATCCCTGTGACTGGAGGTGGTAAGTGCCTGATGTGGACGTCTGGTAGGAGGGCATGAGGTGGTGAATTAACTCGGTCTAGTGGCGTGTAGGGCAATTTGGCTCCTGGTGTGGGTTGTATATAATTTCTAGGGTGGAGGTCTGGGTCGTCTTCTGCAGAAGGTGTAGCAGTTGCGAGGTTCCCTTCAGCCAGTGTTTGTTTTCCCGGGCGGGGGTCCACAGTACGTGTTTGATCTTCATCTCTGGTGGAGGGGAGTAAGGTGACTGACCAGTGGTTGTCAGCTGAAGACTGGAGATGAGCGAGGTCGCCCTGGTTTTATAAGGTCGTGGGGGGGGCGCCTTAATCGTCCTGGTGGGACGGGCTACTGGAATTTTCCATCCTGTTTGGTGTATTTTTAGGGGAAGGGGGGAGGTGTTGGGTGTGGGTGGTCTGGGGGAGGGTTGTGTTGGGGGTGTCGGTGGTGGTGAGAGTGTTGGGGTGTATCTGGCAGGTGGGCAGGAGAGGCAGCCTGATCTTGTTGTGGTGATGGTTAATACAGGCATGGGCGAGGAGGAGCTTGGGGCACATGGTGCGTTAGCTGGGTGGAGGAGGGGGGTTTTTGGTCTGAGCGGCATGGTTGTTGTGTTAGGTGGTGGTGTGGTGGTTGTGATCGAGGAAGGGGAAGTGGTGTGGAGCCTGGTGTGGGGTGTGAGGAGCAGGTGAGGGTGAGAGGTATGTGGATGTGAAGTGTCTGGTTCTGGGAGCAGCAGCGGTGAGGGCAGGTGAAGGAGGTGGGGAGTGCTGGCCACGTGGTGTAGGGGTTAGGGATGGCGGAGTAGCTGTGAAGGTGGGGGTGGGAGGTGAGGTCGCCAGAGGCGAGTGGGGGATCTGGGGAGAGGGCTAGGAGTCGGAGGGGGGTATGGTTGGAGACGATTGTGGAGCGAGGACTGGGTGAGGGTGAGGAGAGGAAAGGTGTGAAATAGCATGTACAGTATATGGGTCAGTGTGGAGGTTGGGGGGGGGGGAGGGCAGTGGTGTTGTGTGCTGGGCAGGAGGGTGAGCGTGGTGGGGTGGAGGGGTCAGAGGTGGTTGAAAAGGACGCACGTGGTGATTGCAGTAGGAACGGGTGGTGTTATGGTATTGAATGGTTACTTGGTAGGGGTTGGGGATGTTTACGATTGTGAAGGGTCCCATGAATCGGGGTGATAGTTTGTTAGGGGCCGGCAGTTTGGCCACCATGATGGAGTCACCTGGCTTGTAATGACTGTGGGGGGTGGCATCAGGTTGGAGGTCCTGATCGTTTTGTAGGTGTACAGTGTAGTCAGTGCTTGAGGTGGTGGAGGGGGTCGGACGTGGGAGTTGGCGGGTGGTTGTAGGTGGTGGCGGAGTGGCAGGAGGAGTGGTGTTTCTCCAAATACTCACTCGTGCAGGGTAATGCCGTTTTTGTGGGGGCAGGAGTTCATTCCCCATTGCATGACTTTTATGTGGGCTGGCCAGTCTTTGTTCTGTGTTGCTTGGATCTTGGTTCGCACTTGGTTGAGTAAGATGCAGTAGCTCCTCTTACATATGCCATTACCTTGTGGCCAGTATGGGGAGGGGTGGGAGAGTTTGTGCCCGAAGTTTTCGGCGAGTTCCGTCCATATCTTGCTCGTGAATTCTGGAGCGTTGTCTGAGTGGAGGGCCTGGGGAATGCTGAAGTAGGGGAACACATGGAGGACGAGGGTGTCAGCCACAGCGACAGCGTGGTGTTCTTTGGCTGGACATTATCAGGAATTTGGAGTAGGTGTCTATGAAAGTGATATTGTATTTGTAGCCTGATTTGGGTGGAAGGGGTCCGACAATGTCCATTGATAGGAGTTGCCACGGCTTATTGGCGGTGATGTTGCCAGGCAGGCCGGGTGCCCTGGTGGCATCCTTACTGAGTGCACAAGCCCGGCAGGCCTGGACAATTTGTTTGGGTAGGTGGGAGGGACTTGGTGTCCAATACTTGTCACTGAAAATTTGCAGTAGTTTCTTAGTTCCGAGATGTATTACGTTGTCTGAGTGTAAGTGGGTCATGGTGTCTAGGACGGTGTGTGGATCGAGTGCTATGAGCCCTAAGTGCATGAACAGGTGGTCGCCGTGTCGGTGGAGCTTGGAGAATAATTGTTGTGGGATCCATTCGGGCAGGTCTTTGTTTTGCCATTGCTGTAGGAGGCTGGGGGCGGTGTTGATGGCGTTGATGGGTAGTCTGGATAGGGCGTCGGCATTTGTGTGTAGTTCTGGCCGGTATGCCATATAGAAGTTGAATTCTTCAAATGCTTCTCTTCTGATTAGTTGGGCATTATAGGTTTCTGCTTGTCGTAACCACTGAAGGGACTGGTGGTCCGTGATTATGGTAATGTGGGTGCCGGACAGATAGGCCCAGAAGTGGTCCAAAGCCCAGATGATGCCCAGGCATTCCCATTTGGTGACGGCATTGTTTGATTCTGCTTGGTTGAGGGTACGGCTGGTGCAGGCGATGATGTGTTCCCGTCCTTCTTGGACTTGGGCCAGGACGGCACTGTTCACTACTAAGGATACATCAGCGTACAGGCAAAAGGGCAGGGTGTAGTCAGGGAATGTGATGATCGGGGCGGTGATCAGCTGGTTTTTAGAGGTTGCTGAAACTCGTACACGGTCTTCTAACCAGGTGAAAGGTTCGCCCTTCCTTGTCATGTCATGGGGGGTTTTTACTATGTCGGGGAAACCCTTCACGAAGCGCCGGTAGTAAAATGCGAGGCCGATGAAGGTGTGGACCTCGTGGACGTCTCTGGATAGGGGGAGGTCTGCGATAGCACGCAACTTATCTGGGTCGAGTGCTATGCCTTCCTTAGAGATGAAGTGTCCTAGGAAGGAGACAGATCGTTGAGCCAGGACACACTTGGATGGCCTGAGCTTGAGCCCCGCTTGCAGGATCCTGATGAAGACTTTTTGAAGGCAGAGGAGGTGGTCGGCCCACATCCGGCTGAAAATAAAGACATCGTCAAGGTATGCCAGGCATATCCCCCAGGTGAGGCCGCTGAGAACTGATTCCATTAGCTGGAAGAATGTAGCGGGGGCATTGCATAGGCCGAAAGGGAGGACGTTGAATTTGTAATGTTTCCCGTTGCTGTAGAAAACACTGTTTTACCCCAGTCTTCGGGATGCACTGGGACCTGCCAATATCCCGATTGCAGGTCGAGGGTGGAGAGCCAGGATGCTCCGTACAGGGAGTTGAGAGAGTCGTCTATCCTGGGCAGGGGTGTTGCATCCTTGGTGGTTACGTCATTTAATCACCTATAGTCCACGCAGAATCGCATGGTGCCATCTTTCTTTTTAACCAAGGCGACGTGGGAGGACCAAGGGCTGGTGGATGGAGATAATTATGACACCAGCATTGAGCATGTCCTGGACCTGCCGCTCTTCTTCAACCCGTTGTTTGGGTTTTTACTCCGAGATGGTTGGCGGATAGGTGGTCCTGTGGTGTGGCTCTTGTGTGCCAGGTATGTGGTGTGGCCGATGTCCTTTGGTCCTGATGAGAAGATATCTTGAAAGTCCATGAGGAGGAGTCGAAGGCTGTCAGTCTGGTGTGGTGAGAGGTGTTCAGGTAGAGGGGGGGAGGGTGGTGGGGAGGAGGGGGGGAAGAGCACAGCTCAGCTTCCTCCATCTCACCGACCACTAATCCTTTGGGGAGGGTGAATGGGGTGGTGGAGACGTTGGCGATGCGCTCTGCCCTGAGGTGAGGGGGGAGGAAAGTGGGGGACAGCAGGCAGGAGGAGATGGCTCCTGAATGTAGGCTTGGCAAAAACAGGATGGAGTTTCCAGTGGGCCTGTGCAGGTGGAGCTAGGCCTCGTGCTGGGGGGTAATGGTAAGGGTGGAGGAGATTGTGGCAGGGAAGGTGGTGGGTGGGGCGATGGGGGGGGGACTAGGGGCCGTAGGGAGTAGGGTGGAGGGCATGGCAGGGTGGGCAGCGGGGCAGGAGGGGTGTGCACATGCAGTGTGGCTGGGGGGGGGAGTCTGGAGGCTTCCTGAAGTGGAGGCACTGCTTGTGGCAAACAATGCTGGTGTGCAGTTTTTGTAGGAGGTCCAGTCAGAGATAGCCAACATATGCACAGCAGGTTGAGTTAAAGATAATAAACTGGTGTTGAGTAGACACATTGTGATGGGTTTCAGCACGTAGGGCCTGGATCGCCCCACGTATGAGCAGGGGGCCATCCCCCATGTCTACGAGATGAGCTGAAGTGGGGAAAAGTGGGCCGAAAGCCGAGCAGGGGCGCACCCGGGGGAGAGGGGGGGGCTGCTTAGTTTTCTAGGTCCTTTAAAAATTTATATTTATTTCGATAAAAGCAAAACATGAAAAACTGGCAAGTACAAACACAGAGTAACACATGAGCCAGCAGCTCTCTGACCCTAAACCTGCATATGACCTCCCAGTAATTATCGGATTACCTGACCTCACCTCACTATGGGCCCCCCCCCCTTAGAAAATTCCTGGGTGCACCCCTGAAGCCGAGGTATGGCGGGAGTAGAAGTGGTGGTAGAGGCAGGACCTGGCTGCTCCTGTATCGACCAGTAGCCTTGCCTTCATCCCATTCAGCCTCATCTTGTTGTAGACTGGGGGGCGGTATTTGTGTGAGGTAGCCCCTGCCACCATGGGGAGGTGTGAGGGATGGTCCTAAAAATCCAGCTGTTGTGGTGCATCCTCCTCGCCGAGCTCTGTTTCCCCTGGATCGGAGTAGTCGGCTGTGGAGGCATTGTCCTTGATGCCGTCATCCTCTATGAATGAGACTTAGTGGCACCCTTGGGTGGTTGATCTGCACCGGCCGGCCTTCAGCTGCTCTACAGTAGTATGTCATGGATGGGACACCGATGACTACAAGCAGAGAATTCCCAAGGGTTGATGGAGATGAGGTTGGTGTGTTCATTAGGGGTGGGGCACATCTTGCTGGGGAGTGCCCTTGGCATGGTGGACGGTGCTGAAGGAACAGTGTTGCTGGGGGGCGTCTGGGGTTTGGGTTGTGGCGCTTTGTGGGTTAAGACTCTGCTAACCGCTCCGATGTGTTGCAGGGTGATGCAGGCGGCGAGGAGGCGCCTGACCAGCTAGATGTCTTTATCGAGGTCCCCCATCAGATCATAGATTGTGAAATGCTCTCTGGTGGCACTGGGGAGGATCCTCAGTAGGGTATTGAAGGTGTGTTGGTCCTGGCTGGCAGCGGCGGCTTCCAGGTAGGCAGCGGTGATGAATTGCCTGGCCTGGATGAGGGTGTCTCCCAGGTTACCATCGCAGGTGGCAGCGTCGAGTTGAGAGAAGGCAACGACCTTCCATAGTGATGGCGTGACTGCCTAGGTCATGTTTTGTTTGAACTGTGCCCATGTCAGCTCAGGGACGATCTTTGCAGCGATGTTGGAGACTACTTTTCCCAGGTGGGGTAAGGTCACTGTGATCTTTTCCCTGTCATGCTCAAATCCTATGTCTAATAAAGGTTTGATCACGCACATGTACGTGTCTATGTTGCACTGTTCGGGGTCATATTTTGGTAACTGCACGTGCAGTTTGGTAGCCATTTTTGCTAATTTTCCCTTTCCTCCTTGTTGCTCAGACTGGATCTAGAACCACCTCTAGCCACCAGTGTTATACAGCGCGTTCTGAGTCCAACTTCTTGTCCTCAGAACATGGGCAGGGACTTGGGTTCTTTTTCAGGGCCAGGTCTAGAGCATACAAGAAAGGAACAGGGCTCAAACACAGGTTAACCAGTCTTACACATATATTACGGTACCACACAAAAGGTGCACAGTACATGACACAGTACATGTAACACAATACAAATCAATATTCACACATAAAGGATGAGAGCAGACTAGGAGAGGTCAGGCAAGTGTAGATGATGGCCAGGTGTGGGACGTGGCCTGTCTGGTGTGTGCTCTCACGAGCGTCCGGTGTGGGCTGCGGGGCAATGTCGTGGGCGACCCTCTTTTGGTGGGGCCTTGGGGAGTATGGTGGCCCTCGGGACTGGGGTCAAACAGGGCAAACAGGTGCACGGCTCTGCGCCTGCCCTTAGAGGAAGTGGGAGTCTTGCTGAGGGGTCTGGGCAGGGCCTGGCCTGGAGTCCTCGGGGCATCCCTCGATTGTTGGGGCTGCAGTCTCACCAGTGTGGGGAGGCCGTCAGGATCTGCTTGTGGCCGCTTTCACTCAGGGAGTCCAGCAGCGGCTGGTAACGTTGAGGTGCTGGCTGCAGTGAGCAGACTCCCACGCTCATGATAGGACCACTCCAGATGCTCTCCACTAGGGACTCCACCGGGGAGCAGTGTCCACCCCTAGGGGTATGAGGAGAGTGAGAGGGGCATCCCGCTCAGCCTCTGGAGGAGTGAGGCGAGCGAGGGGCACTGCCCTCGATGGAAGCCTCTGGGGAAGTGGACGAGGGAAGTCCGGTGGACGTTCCTTCTGCCTGGCAAGTCCGGTGGATGTTACAATGGCTCCACTCATCCCGGGGACGGCAGGTGGGGGAAGTCTGGTGGACGTTCCTCCTGCGGCAAGTCCGGTGGACGTTACCGCGGTCCTGTTCCCAGTGGAAGGATGCAGACGAGGGAAATCCGGTGGATGTTCCCTCTAAGGCAAGTCCGGTGGACGTTGCTGCAGCTCTGCTCCCTTCCCTAGGACGACAGGTGAGGGAAGTCCGGTGGACATTTCTTCTGCGGTAAGTCCGGTGGACATTACCGCGTCCCTGCTCCCGATGGTGGGTGGCAGATGAGGGAAATCTGGTGGATGTTCCCCCTACAGCAAGTCCGGTGGATGTTGCTACTGCTGTGCTACCTGTGGAGTCTGTAGATGAGGGAAGTCTGGTGGATGTTACCGAGGGCCTACTGGGAACTGTGGAAGCACGAATCCCACCCCGATGCTGGCAAGTGTCGTCCCAGCTGAAGTGTATTGCGGTGGGGCGATGTACTCCCTGCTGGTTCCGGGGAAGAGGGACGTATTCGGGGCGGACAAACTGTTTACGCTGGTGGCCTCTAGCAGTAGGCAGCTTCACATGTTCCCCATATTTGGATACAGTAGGCTCAGAGATTTAGACTTACATATTTACATACACGTAATATCTGTAGAGTATTCGTGCTGTTTTAATGTATATCGATCATACATTTAAGGTCATTAGACAATTATATAAATGCTAACGTATACGATGATAAAATGCCCGCCGAGACCGCCACAGGACCTCCCACCTCACCACCCCCCACACCACCGCCGAGCCGCCACCCCACCACCACCCCAGGAGGACACACAGGTGAGGCTAGTGACCTCGGGCAAGAGGGTCATCGGGACATCCCGGCCCTGAGCCCCTATTCCTCGCAAGTGCCCCAACCCCAGGCGTTCAGACAACCTGAACTACTGTGCGGGCGGGGTAGTGACCATCAGACCAGGGGTGGGACTGAAAAGAGGTCAGTCCCAAGTAACACCGTCTTGACGGTCTTGCTACACCCTCTAGGGCAGGAAGAGGCCCAAGGGCAGGAAGAGGCCCAAGGCTACGGCCTTAAAAGAGAAATAGACACAGGCTACGGCCTGACAAAGTGTGTAAAGGGGAAGGTGACCCCAGGCTCCGGCCTTAACACGCTGAGGGGAGAGAGTTGCCTGTGTGCATCCCTCTCCAGTTGTACTTTGGCTACGGCCAGAATACGGTCCAGGGTAGAGAGACCCTGCTACCGTACGTGTAGTGCTACCCAATTACGGAAGCGGCGACTCGGGGCCGGCCTCTCGACGGAGCAGATGGGTGATCCCGTTTCTCCGTTAGTCGATTCCCGTACGGGCAGACACTCAGTTACGACTGGGGCACGTACCAGGGTGGAGAATTCCCTGACGGTAGGATCTGTCCGTATTGGAGAGAGTGCGGCCCTCGTGCCCCTCACTCCGGCTTGTTCCCTACTGCGGGAGGAACACCACGCTGACGGCCGCTTGCCTCGGCAAAAGGGCGACCCCGATCACCCTACTGGTGTCCCTCGCACGCCGGACAAGTTCACGGCACCAGCCAAAGTCCATACTAGGGGAAGTGGAGCCCCACCTCAGCCCAATGAACACACTCAGGGAACCACGAAGAGCGTGAGTCTCCCTCAAGCCTCTTTCCCTCCGGGGAGCCCTTCGTCGCCATCCAGGCTTCTTGGCCAAGCGGAGGCGTTAGAGTGGTGGCAAGGCCCACGCCCGGACGCTCCTTAGCACTGTTGGAGCCCTACAGGAGTCGCTGCCGCAGCCCAGCCCTGACGGCGCCTCTCCCCCTGAGCACCTGCAGACCCTGGACGCCCAGGCCTCCCACCACGGTCCCCGACGACGGCGACCTAGGCTCTCTCACGCCCCGGCAGAAGAAGAAGCAGGCCCGAATCTTCCGCCTGTTCGGTCCTAGTCCCGAGGGCCCCCGATCAGGTCGAGGCCCCCAGACTACGAGGCCTCCCTGCACCCCACCAGCGCGGCCCTAGGAAGGAGCCGCCCCTCAGGTCGAGGCCCTAAACGAGGGAGCCTCCCTGACAGTAAGTACTAGTGACCCAACTACCCAAGAAACACGGGTAGAACAGTGATAGTGACAGTGACCCCTAATACAGTGACAGTGATCCAATGCACAGTGGCAGTGACAAATAAAAGTTATGTTAAACAGTGATATCGGAGTAAGTCGTGCTTGAATATTAAACAGTTCAGTTCCCCCTCTCGGAAAGGAAGCGGGGAGTTTTCCGTGGAGTCGAAGGTCGGTGTGTGAGTGAGCCGAAAGGCTAGTGAAGTGCTCTCCTGCGACTAGGTGACGGTGTCGGATGTCGCCACACGCACCCTACCTTTATTATAGTATCATATCTCCCACAGACTCCCGATCACAGTGAATATAAGTGAAACTCCCCCGTTTATTATTATCCACCAGTGACACGACAAATGTTCTCGATTGACCATCGCAGTGAAGTGATATCTCTCCTCAATAACAGTAACCCATATCCCTGACTGCCCTGTGCCCGGTGCAAAAGTAGATTGGATCCAATTATAAGTGTATTATTGTATCTCTGTGTTATTGTGTACTAAATATTGTGTATGTAGCACTGTAAGGGATAGAATTTAAGCAATAGATGTGATTCGGTGTACTGTCTCTTTTTATGCCCTGTTCCTTTGTTAGTGCATTACATCCGGTCTAGCCAAAGGACCCCGTCCCAGTACTCGTGTTTTTACAACGAGAAGTCGCCTTAAAAACACAGCATTACAGATGAGGTGAAACGTCGTTCATCGCCAAAGTCGCGTATCAGTTTATATTTTTTCCGTTAATACAGACACTTTGATGCCACATTTTACATTTATTATAAAAACAATAAACTACCATCGCTTTTATAATACACAGAACTCTCAAACTAGTATATTTGCTAAATTGACTGATATGTTGTTGTTGTTGATGTTGGCGCCTACTCCCATCCGGGAGTTCTTGTCTTTAAACAAGATGGCTTTTTTCATTTATTATTTATTTATTTATTTTTTCTCAGCCTCTATTGTTCATTTCTATGTTGCTCCTTATATTGATAATTACTTCTCTTCGTTTCATTATTCTGCCCACTGATATGTAAATAAATGACGGGGAAACGTCCAGACGGCGAATTGTCTTGTTTTTGTTGTGACGGCGGAACCAGCTTCAGGCTGGCACTAGTGAGAGGGTCTAGAGCTCAGTGGATGTACTTGATCATATCTCCGACAGGACGATCGTGTGGAGGGGGCTTCACTCTGTCATTCAAGGATAAACACCACCAGTAAGCTGCTGTGTTATCGAAATATGATATGCTAAATTAGAAATGTTTAAAGTATTCTTGTTAGGAGCAGGTTTGTTTTAATGTTTCGTTCCCCTTTAAAGAGTTTTTAAGCAGTTTTCAGTTTATATGTATTTTATTGATTATCCAACATTGTCCTTCGTTTTCATGATCAAAGTATAAACGGTAAATTTTTACAAGTTGCCAGTAAACCCCCCAGGTTGTGCAGTATATTTTGCTGGGCCTAACCTAACCTAACCTAACCTGCTGCAGCGGAATGCTTACCTTAGAGTTGGGTATCATACTGTGCGTTTATGGTGGTAATATCCCTGAACCTCATATTGGCAACTTGTAAAATAATACCGTACAAACTATTGGCATTAATTCTGGGAATCATTTTACAGTGTGGATTCTGAAAAGCTGTTGATTGCTATTTTTTTCCCCTCCTCCCAATACACAGTCATCACGAGTGGTCCCACGATAGTGTACGTTTTACATCAAGCAGCAGCAGCACCTTACCAATTCAGTCACTATTAGGCCTACGGTACTCCAGTTGTTTTCTGTATATTTCTGATAATTTTCAAGGTGGTAAGCAGCTGTCATCTGTTGACATTTTTCACCTTATCTTATTTCTTATGCCACACTTTTGTTTGCAATGGCAGACTTCCTAAAACTTACTCAAATCTTGGTTATGTTAAGTTTGACTGCTAGGTTAGGTTAGGTCAGGTCAGGTTAGGTTAAAATGTAAGGTTAGGAAGAGGTATTAAATGGTGACTGGTATTATTTTACAAGTTGCTAATACACAGTTCAGGAATTTTAGCACTATTAATGTGTAGTATATTCCCTAAGGATGATAATGAACCCCATAACCTCATTCAGATATTGATATTTTCAGAGATAATGAATTTAATTTAAAATTACAAAAAATACACACCTTGGATCTTCACTCGGCCAGTCCGTGTTAATAATGCATGCGTTCGTACGTGTTTTTCTCTTCCCTTCGACTGTGCATGCGTCTCAAAGGTCTGTATCACCCACTGATAGGCCTACTTTAGGTCACTTGATGGTATTCTACCAATGAATTTGAACCGTGGTCTTTGATTCCTTGTGGATGGAAAATTCAAATCCTTTTCAGTATGGCCTCTGAAGAAGAAAGACATGCTGTGTGTCCCGGGTGTGATATTGATTATTTACTGGTGATTAAGCATTTCCACTCGGAACCTGAGGAGGCTGTTGAGTTTCTTAGTAGACACGGTGTATTACCTTTGAAAGTTTATTGCCCAGACTGTCAGGAACCGAGTAAATTTAGAAAAGACATATATCAGTGGTACTGTGGTTAGTCTATCTATCTATCTATCTATAGCCCGACGCCCTAATCCCGCAAAGGGTGGCCACAGACAAAACGCCTCCAAGTCACTCTGTCACCCACCATTTGACTCCCCTCCCTCATATACCTCTCAACTCCATCCCTCCACCTCATCCTCGGTCTACCCCTCCCTCTCCCTCCCTCCACCTCACCTACATACACCCTCTTAGTCAGTCTTTCATTCTCCAAAATCTCCACATGTCCAAACCACCTCAGTGTATTTCTCCTAATCTTTTCAACCACATCCACATCTACCCCACAACGTTCCTTCACTTCTTCATTCGTCAACCTGTCCCTCCACGTCACTCCACATGCTCCTCTCAAGTAACTCATTTCCACTGCTCTCACTCTTGACTTGTTCCCCTCTTGCAAGGTCCACGCCTCGCTTCCATACGTCAGGGTAGGGATCACAATACCATCATGCGGTGGTTAGTACGGTACAAAAAGTACGCAAAAACCAAGAAACGGGTACAGTGTAGTTTTTGTGTTTCTGACTAGAAAGGAACTTTTTTGGACAATGCATACCTTCCTGCCTGGCAAATTACATTGTTCATAAGCCATTGGATTCAAAAGTTCTGGTACCACAACGTTATTGTCAGACGACCCTCACCCTGGACCATCGTATCTCTAGGGTAAGCATTCCTCTAGGAAAGGTTAGGTATGTTGGGTTAGGTTTAGTGTGTTTGGTGATGTTACATTACGTATTTCCCTAGGATAGGTTAGGTATGTTGGGGTAGGTTTGGTTAGGGCTAGTGTGTTTGGTGAGGTTACGTTATGTCTGTTTGGTTAGGATTTGTCTGTTCCATTACGTTAACCAGTGGTGCAGTATATTTTTCTGGTGGTTTGTGATGCAATTTGAGTTGTTTTTTACTTCACTTTTTTCAGAAAATGATTAATTTCACCTACTTGTCCAATCAAAGTACGTGATTGGAAAAGAGGGGAAGTGAGGCATTCCCGACAAAACTGAAGGTCAAAAACATTCGAATCGCATCAAAAACTACCAGAAAAATACCTGTATATTGCACTAACTGGGGGGTGTATTGGCAACTTGTAAAAATTTACCAGGTGACCAGGTCATTACACCCACCACAAATTGACTTAGGACTTGCACACAGAATTGCTGTGGGAGAGTTTTCTATCTTTGCTTTGTGTTTCCACCTCTACCAAGTAAATTTTTTGAGCAAGAAGTAACTGGCAACTCCTTAGGTGTTGGGGGGAGGTGGTGAAACACCAGCACGTCAGAGCTTGCCCAGAGGCGAGAGTGGGAGTATATGTTCCCGTCGCTTCGAGCTTGCACTTCCCTCTTTGTTCATATGCATTACTGTTTTCCTGTTATTTTCCTAGAGTCAAGTTGTCATGTCTGGAAAGTACTGTTTAAGGGATGAGAGGGTCCGTATCATTGCTTGCAGGCAGGATAATGTCCCTATCAGCGTGATTTGTGAGCGTACTGGACACACAAAGTTGACCATCATGAAGATTTTTGCTGCAGCACGCAGCCTGCCACCTGATGTCGTACCAGAGCACAAGCATGGCGATGGAAAGAAGAGGATGACTTCCAAAGGTACAGAAACACTTCTGAAGAGGGAAGTAATCAAGAATCCTCGACTGACGGCAGCAGAATTGAAGAGAATGCATCCGCATCTGTTACAAGATGTCTCAATTCAAACTATCCAACATCACTTGCAGAAGGAGCTGGGTTTGCCAAGCCGCACCGCAGCCTAGAAACCGCTTCTCATTGACTGCATGAATAAGCAGCACATTCAGTTTGCCAAGATGTATGCACACTGGGCATCGGATGAGTGGAGAAAAGTTATGTGTTCCGATGAAAGCACATTTCAAGTGTTCCATGTGCGTTCTGCCAAGGTTCGTCGCCCTGCCTCCTGTAGTCGGTATGGCCCTGCTTACACAGTGCCGACTGTTAAGCACCCACAGTCAGTAATGGTATGGGGGTGTTTCTCAGGTGAAGTGGGAAGGGGAGGCCTCTACTTTCTTCCTAAGAACTTGATGATGAATGGTGGCCAGTACGTTCAAGTTCTGAAAGATAATTTTTAAATCTTTTTTGCTATTCATGGGTGCGACTTTTTCATGCACGATTCAGCTCCATGTCACAAGTCAAGAAAGGTGACAAAATGGCTTCGGGATAATCGGATTGAGATCCTCGTCCGGCCTGGCAACAGTCCGGATCTAAATCTGATAGAAAATTGCTGGGCAAAGATGAAGAAAATCATTGCAGAGAGGAAGATAATCAATCTGGACAACCTCAAGACTGAACTGACAAATGTTTGGTGCAAAGGAATGTCCTTGGGTTACTGTAGAGAACTGATTCCATGCCAAAATGCATCCAACTGGTCTTGAAAAACAAGGGAAACATGATTTCATATTAATGAATGGCATTTCATGAACAAACATTGTGATATACTATGACTTCAGTGTTTTTTAATACCGGGTACCTTGTGAGAGGAGGTCCTAAGTCAATTTGCAGTAGCTGTATGTTGGAAATGTTTGCCATTGTACTTGAGAAACAGTGGATACAGCAGAAGAAACGTGGCTACAAACAGTAAGGAAAGAAATTAAACATGAAACATTCATTTACCACCCAAAAATAACCAGAAACATATAAAAGACTATTCGGAAGAAGAAGAACTGATTTTGTAAGGTGCTTCTGTTGCCTAAAGTAAAGCAGGCTTTTTGATTACCTGTATTTCACCCTGCAGTCTTCATCAGTAGCTACATGAATACTATTTGCAAATTCATTATTAGGTACAAAGTTGAAAGGAAAGGAATCCACAGATTTTTAAAATCTGGCAAGTCAAGCTGGCTTTTCAGGAAATAATATGAGATACAAAATTGTATATTTTATAATGACAAAGGTTAATTGTTTTTCTCAGATAGATTTGGCTTGTATAATGCCCATAAATACTTAGTGATTTATTTTATGGTGCCACACCCTCCCTTTCTTTTTCTGTTTTTTTGAAATTACTGGTTCAAATGAAATATTTTCATGTTTTGATTTTTTTTTTAATTGTCATTTTTATTGACAATGCCATATCTTGCCATTTCCAACCCCCTCCCCTCTTCCTTAGTGAAAAAAGGCATTTCTGACAAAAATGATTATTTAAATTTTGATTAAAGCAAATGAAAGCTCACTAAAAAAAAAGAAAAAATGGCTGTAGTAAACTGGTTACCAGACTGGGGGAGACTTTGCCCCTCAGATACCCCCATGACATTAGCCATCCAAACTGCTACGGTACATAGCCCAACCTTGAATGCCACTTAACATTAGGGTAGCCTAATGTGGCTGGGGGATTCTAGTCACCTTGTGCTTTGCCAAAGTCTTGGATATGGAGCAGTGCATGAGCAGGTGCGTTGTCATGGTGCAGCATCTAGGTTGTTTGTCCGTGCCTCACGCCTCTTCCATTGCACTGCCTTCAAACATTCCAGGATGTCCAGGTAAAACTCTTTACTGACTTTCTGATCATATGGAACAAACTCATGGTGAATGACACCCTTCCAGATAATCCTCACGCGTCGGGGTATGCCATATGGGATGCTTTATTTTCTGCCACTGTTTTGTGTTGAAAGTACTGCACTGTTTTGTGTTGAAAGTACTGCCCTGTGTCTCTATAGTAATTAGTGCACATGCCCGTGCTTCCATATGATGAAAAAATTGTGTTGGAAGCAGTGTTGTGGTAGTATAAATAATGTACATATAAATATTATCTCTAAGACTTAGTGAAATAGTGATATAAGTGATTTTGTTGCAAAAATATGAGTGAAATAATTATTTTAGAAAATAGTGAAACATTTATATTGCCTGTGTTTTTGAAAATATGAAGCTATTGCTACGTGAAATACAGTATTTGAATATATAATGAGATTAGTAGTAAAATAGCATATTTTGTAAATACAGTAATCCCTCATTTCTCTGGATGTGCAGTACCCGGACATGTCCATTATCTGGATACTGGACCTGGCTCTGTTAAATCATTATCTGAATTTACTTGCAGTTTTCCAGATGTAAAGTCCCTGAGAACATTGGCTGTCCAGGCGACATGTTCAGACATTTGGTTTCATGTGCAGGAAATAGGCCATAACCCACAACCTGCTAAAATGTCTGAATGGTCAAAGTCGTGTGCTGATCTGATCGCTCCCTACGAACCTGCAGCACCCGAGTAATACCGACTGTAACCCACAAGTGGTGTCAAAACTTACCGTACGTATGCATCCCCACCAGATGTACAAAGTTTTACAGCCACTGGGATTAGTCTTTCCCAACTGCCACCAAGTGTCTAACACAGACCGCAAGCCACAGGTCAGGTGAAAGCATCTGTCCGCCTTGACACCAAACATTCAAAGTCACACGATCAGGAGTTGTGTTTCCCAATGGCCAGCACGCATGTAAGACTGACCACAAGCCACAAGTTAGGTGAAAGCACCTGTCTGTCTCGTGACAGAAGAGTGAAAATCCTGCCCACAGCCTCGCTTCTCCCCCCTCCCCTCCCGTCCCTCCGCCATACCCTCCCATGCTCCCTGCCTTGCTAGCCGTGCCTCCCAGCTCCCCCCTCACACTGTCAGTCCTTCCCGTCCTTTGCGTTGAAAGCATTGACCTCTTGAGTTTTTAAAGTTTTTGGTGATTTAATAGAATACTATTGGTGGTATCAAAAGTCCATGAAATCCACGAGAAAGCTCATGAAATTCTGCATCTAGACATATGCTTAACTTTTGCAAGTTGTGGGCAGAATATTGCACTAGGATGGTGGGAAGTTATGTAAAAGTAAGTCTTACTCTTGAACACCGTTTATTCCCACTGTAGTTTTATTATTTTACCCATAAGTTTTCAGTGTTTTTTGTTAGCTAGTCTTACAGTATAAACACCAGTGAAGATGAAGGTATACCATTTATACCAGTACAGTATAACCAATTTCTGGTGATATATTTGTGGAAAGTTTTGCACATGTATCATATGGATGGTAAGCTGCTAGGTGCCGTCAAGAGTTTTTATGATGGTAATGAAGCATGTGTAAGGGTTAATGGGCATCTAAGTCAGTGGTTCACGATTGATGTGGGCGTGCAACAAGGTCGTGTGATGTCTCCATGGTTATTCAGTATATATATCTGGATGGGTGGTGAGAAAGTAAAAACACGAGTAACAGAGAGGGGAATGGCGCTGGTAATGAGTGGTGATTGATGGAATACCGGTATCTCAAATTTGTTGTATGCTGATGATGCAGTACTGCTTGCATAGCCTATACTGGACAAGAACTTGGTAGGCTAGTGCAGAGTTTTGCTTATGTCTGTGAGTGTCGTGCCTTAAGAGTAAATGTAGAAAAGAGTAAAGTAATGGTTATTAAGAGAGAAGGTGACTCCCAGTGCTATGTTACAGTGAATGGAGCGAGACTGGAATTGGTGAGAGAGTTCAAATACTTGGGTACAGTGGTAGAAAAGAGAGAAAAATGTGCAAAAGAAGTTGAAAGTAGAGTGACACAATGAAGAAAGTAGCTGGTGCAATGAAGGTCTTGATAAGAAACAGAGGCTTGGGTGTTGCAGCTGCACGAGACTTTCATGAAGGAGTGTTATTGCAAGCATTTACATATGGATGTGAAACTATGTTGTGGCATGAAAATGAAAAAGTCAAGAGTAAGAGCAGTGGAGCTAAGAGTGCTGAGGAATGTATGTGGAGTACAGAGACTGGATAGGACATGAAATAATGTGATTTGTGAAATATGTGGAGTGAGGAAGTCTGTGGACACCAGAATCGAAGAGTGTACTGAGATGATATGGTCATGTGGAGAGAACGGATAACAATAAAGTGGTGGAAAAGGTATGCTGTATCTGAACAAACTTGAAGGAGGGAGGAGGCAAGGTAGGCCAAGAAGAAGGTGGAAAGATATGGTGGATGAGTGTATGAGGATGAGAGGTTTGGAAGTCGGTGAGGCTAGGGAAGTGACAAGAGATCGAACTAGCTGGATGAATGTTGTGAGGAGAAGTGCATGATCAGGGATTTGGCATCACTTTTTATCATGGCAGTGTCTGGATTGACTCTATCAGATATGTGTTTTTGAAGTAGTAGTACTTCACAGACACATATCCGATAGAATGTGGTGAATGTTTTTGACGTATCCAACAGAGCCAGGATTCCGGGGGCCTGAATGATGAGTGAATGGAAGCATGGCCCATTGGTTTGGGCAAATTTGGTCTCTCTGGACATTGCTACTCCTCACCCTGCCCTAGAGTGGGAAAGGAGATCCTGATGATGATGATGATGATGATGATTTTTTTTGTGTGTCCCAAGAGCAGCTTTCACTCATGTCACAGAAAGATAAGTGATTTTCTAACTTCTTCAGGTTTTTTGTGCATTTTTGTTTTTTATGCATCGTTTTCTTGGTGTATAGCATTAATATGGATATTTCTGTGTGTTTTGATGTCTAAAAATGGCATATTGACCAGAAATCAGTTCCAGAATTAGGAGGGGTACTGTACATACAATAGTTTTTTTTTTTTTTTTATGCGAGGAAGAAGGAACCAAAGGCCATGAGCCCGCAGTAACAGTTCCCTCCAAGAGAAAAACAAAATGCAATAGAGAGCCAAATTCAAGATCCGATCATTTTAAGATGCCTGGACACACTGCGTTTGAAAGACTGGAGATCATAGGCAGCAGGAAATACAGACAGAGGGAGACAGTTCCAGAGTTGACCTGTTGCATAAATGAAAGACTTGGAGTAACTGTTAACTCTTGTATTAGAGAGTTGGACAGAAAAGGGATGAGAGTTTGCTGCCAGACGGGTGCTACGCGCCCGTCGTAGAGGTGGAGGAATGCAAGCAGACAGTTCAGAGGAGCAGTGACCATTAAAGTAGCGATAGAAATGAGATAAAGTTGCAACAGTGCGGCGAAGAGACAGAGGTTGAAGGAAGTCAGTAAGAGGAGGAGAGTTAATGAGACGAAAAGCCTTTGACTCCACCCTATTGAGAAGAGCTGTATGTGGGGAACCTCCCCACACATGAGAGTTGTACTCCATACAGGGGCGGATAAAACCCCTGTATAGAGTCGGCAATTGTGCAGGGGTAAAGAAAGAGCTGAGTTGGCTTAGCACACCCAATCTCTTGGAAGCAGATATGTAGGGTGTTTTTTTGGTTTTTATTTATTTATTTTTTTTTGCATGGTTTTCTTGGTGTTACAGGTTTTTTCAATGTTCCCATGTGTGTTTTGATGTCTAAATATGGCTGAATGACTGGAAAACACTGCCAAAGTAAGCAGAGGTACTGTACAAATAGGTATAGGTTGGAGATTGGGTATAGGTAGGGTCTGGGTATAGTAGGGGGGATATTGTCCGGACATTGCCACTACCTGGACATGCTTTAGGCTCTTACATCGGATAATTGAGGGACTACTGTAGTTAAAAAGTTTTAGTGATGAGGGACGTGTGGTAGTGCACCTTTGACCTTGGAAGACAGTGCCCCACCCTCCCTCACTCACACATACTGTACTGCCCTCACCTGTCTGCAGCCACCCAGTGGGCGGGAGACCACTCACTGAAGCCTGTTTTCATCTGCATATTTCATACTTTTGCTACAGCCACACTTTATGTCAGATGAAACTCATTTTGGTCTCATCTGAAAGCTGAAGGTTAGTACAGTAACCCCTCGTTATACAGTGCGTCATTATACGATATTTCGCTTATATGATGTCAACATTTTAGTACCCTATGCTCACTATACGATGGAAACGATTTACGACAACGATGGATCATCTGCTGCTCAGCGAACAGCGAACGCATCGCAAACGTCCCCACACGGTCAGCGCTGGACAACACACGCTAGTCCACCGGTCCAGCCTCATCAGCCAGCCCTGCCCAGCCAGACAGTTCTGACAGTAATGAGTGAGGGCTGTGAGGCCCTTACTGTCCCTTAGCCCAGCAGTTGGGACAATTTGCCGTCAGGACGATTCCCCGTCATTTATTTACACATTAGTTTATTTAGCAAGTAAACCAGTTTTTGAATTATATGAGTTACAAATGTGATGATGGTTTATTGTTTTTATAATAAATGTAAAATATGGTATAAAATAATGGGTATTAACTGAAAAAAATATGAATATATTGAAACGTGAATCAGGCGATTTATGATCTTTCCTTCATCATCTAACACAGAGCTACATATGAGACATTGGCATTTATATAAATGCCTAATGACCTTAAGTGAACTATCGACATACTGTACTTTGGAATTATACGAATAATCTTCATATTACGTCTGTATAATCGTTTCGGGACAATTCTCCCCCAAGTCAATTTGCCATCACATCAATAATAAGACAATTCGCCATCAGGACTTTTCGCAGTCAGGACGATTCCCTGTCATTTGTTTATATATCTGTTTATTTAGCAAGCACACTACTTATTGAATACTTGTACCTCTTCAGAGTCATTTTAAAATATACCTAGGATGTTTTAGTACCAATGGAAATTAATGAAGACAGCTATAGGTGACACTGGAATATAATTCAAAGTCAATTACAGCAAGGTAGAAACAAGTTAATTATTGTCTAAAAGTGCAACTTATAATTGATATTCAAAGTCAGTGCTATTGAATGAAGATAGACTTTGATAGATCCCCCTGAAAATTAGTTATTAAAGTATCATTTAATCAATAATAAGTATATTTATAGAATGACAGGGAATTGTCCTGATGGGGAATCGTCCATATTCTGAAGGCGAATTGACTTCAAGGCAAATTCACTCGGAACCACATCAACAACCCTACTTGCTTCAGTAAAGGTAAGAACTACTGTATACTGTAGTTTTCATGTTTTTTCCTCTTTATTCATTATTAATGTGTTACTTTAAATGTTTAAACATAAGAATATTTCATGTATGTGAGTGCTAAGGTGTGTGTATGTGGGAGTTTATGCAGGTCTGGGAACACATCCCCATTGACTCCATGTTATAATGGGATCGCTATACGATGGGGTTTTCAGGAACGGAATACCATTGTATAACGAAGGGTTACCGTAGTTTTTTTTTTCTCTCTCTCTCTCTCTCACTAGCTTTAAGAGTTTAGGAGTTATTGATTTTTTTAACTTAGGCAAAAAATCATGAAATATGCCCGCATGCCTGGTACAGCAGTGAAATCTTTTGTCAACATGTGGAGGGTTAAAAAATGAAAATGAACATCACTTTCACATTTGAGCAGCTGTGACGTGACATGCTTTGCTTGCTTTTTTTGGTCACAGTGATGATGTTCCAACCCACTATGATGACTGCCATTTTGCTTTGACATCATACCAGTACATCCATGTTTCATTGCCTGTCATGACATTTTTTCAGAATGGAAAATTTCTTCCCAATTTGAAACAGAATTTTATGCAAACTTAGTGCCCATCAAGATTCCTCATTCTTCAACTTGCAACAGTTGCCAAGTGCACTAAACACATGGTTATGGTTAAATAAAATTAGTTTTGGCTGTTAAGTTAGATTAGGGTTGGTTTGGTTGAGTTAGGTTTGGTTTGATTGAGTGGTTAGGTTTGGTTAGGTTATTTTTGGTTGGGTTATTTTTGGTTGGGTTAGGTTATACTGTTTTATTAGGTTAGACAATTTATGTTAAGTAAGGGTAGTGGATGAATATGTAACATTAGGCTTGTAATAATGAATGTTGATCTAGGCTCGTGATATCATATCTTCAGTTTTATGGGTATTTAAGGACAAATTTTTTCAGTTTACGCAAAAATATGCTGAACTGGAGGGAATACGTGTGACCTTCAGTCCAGTGCATTTGCCATTTTTAATGTCCTATGATTCTGGAGGGTTTTTGTGGTGACATAATGTAGAATAAGTGAGTCCCATGATTCTAGAGGGTTTTGGCAGTGACAGTGTAGAATAAGTCAGTGTACTAGCACTAGGCTGGTGTTGGAAGCATCCAGTCCACAGCAGGAAACAAAAGTGAGGGCAATCAGTAGCTAGCTATTGTTTGGTGATGCAGAGGTGGCACTAAGCTGGGTACCCTGGCACCCATGTTCACCACATGGGACTTCCCAGATCTGTGATACAATCAGTGGTTGTTTTTAGTTGCTGGTAAACCCCGGTCTGTCTGGCCGAGCAGACTCATCATCTACAGGCAAGCAACCATCTCTGCAAAGTTGTCTCATGCACTGGACTGTTGTCTCTCTGTGGCTGACAGTGCCTCACCTTAGTAAGGTGCAGGGAATAGTGTGGAGGTTTGGTTTCTAGATGAATACATTTGCATCTCTCCACCTAATTATCAGGGCATCATAGCAGGCCCCACTTCACCCAGTAATTTTGCTGTTGTTACTAACCATAGTTGTAAATTATTTTATGGGTTATAGGAAACTTAGCTGTTCACTCAGTGTAGAGCTACCTGATATCGAAAGAAAAGTAATAAAAAGTGACAGGAAGGGAAAGGGGAGGTAAGATGAGAGGAAGACAGACACAGAACTGAAATGAGAAAGGGGAAGGGAGAAGTTGGTAGCACCACCATACATCAGGTGAGTGGCTTATGGTTGCCACCATCTACTACCTTCAGTGAGTAGTAAAATTATGTAATTACAATTGCTGTATGTAACTTTGTTTTAGGAATACTTTACATTTAAACTTTACTGGTTTCTGTATTTCCTCAGGAAGTACACATTAATCTGTTGATTCCAGGCCAATGACTTCTAATGGTATTACATGGTCCCTATTTATCTCTATCTATCTGTTGCCAGATGCCTTAATCCCATACGGGGTGGCCACAAACAAATCGCCTCCACGTCGGCCTGTTCCCTGCCATTTCACTGACCTGCTCCCAACTCACACCCCCCTCATATACATGATTCCACTGATGTACCGGTAATATTATTTGTCCACAAGATAGTCTACTGCTCTGTGTTTAATGAAGTGATCTGTGATTCAGGTGTGTGGTGAGAGAGCAACTGGACATGCAAAAGGCTGCTTGCAGTCAGTTCATCAGAGGAGCTGATGTGGACTCTGCAGACCCCAGCTAAAAGGTAATGATTGTGCCAAGACTCAAATCTTCATGTTGATGTTTCTGGCTCAGCCTGTATAAAGTATTGTACTGTAAGCCATTTTTTTCATGGCTAATGTATTCTCAAGTTTTACTGTGCATTGTGCAGATGGAATCTGCACAAAAACTGAATAAGAATTCCACTTTTTTTTTTTTTTTTTTTTTTTTTTTTTTAGGTATTGTGGAAATGTTAATCAGAAACATTCTGTTGGCTCTCCAAATACTTTTGTTAGCTTCAATATGGAAATGATATACAGTGCACTGTGGCTAAATGTCATACTGTGCCACCATTAACTTTATCTATATCTCTATTGCACAATAATGAGCTGACAGGAAATTCTAAATCCATTCCAAAAGTGATGTAGCAGTTACTTCATCATTATTTATGGAATAAGGGTTAAAGACATATTGATCATGAATGACACGCTAAAGTGATAACCCTCTCATGCACGATGACACAAAATGAGTCAGAGTAGTGTTAGGCTGAAGAGTAACCGATGACGCACTATGATGCACTTGTCAGTGTTGATTCGAATTGATTCTGATTAGGCAGTTGTGAACAAAAATATTCACCAAAAATTAAATTTTAGCATGAAGTACGTCAATCTTTGCTGCATTCTAGGGGAGGGTGTCTATTTAAAGACCTATCTATCTATCTATCTATTGCCAGACACCATAATCCCGTAAAGGCTGGCCATTTGACACTGAGTTACTTGTTTTACAGGGAGGGGCACCAACCCTCCACCAACCCACTTGTTGACACGTAGGGAGCATGTATTGTTTGGTTATATGGTTACCACCCAGCGTTGTAAATGGTTTCTTGGCCTACAGGAAACCATTTGGCTTATCACTCAATGTAAAGCCACCTGTAAAGGAAAGAAAAGGCATAAGAAGTGACAGGAAAGACAGGAGAAATAGGAAGAGAGGAGGGCAGGCACAGAAAAAGGATGATAAAAGCTAAGGAAGTAGGCACCACTACCAACACTATCAAATAGTCAGCATTCTCTTGGCTTTCGGTGGGGGGGAGGGGTGTGCATGCGATTTTTGGCAATTTACTTGAAAACTATTGGTTGTACCAAATTTCCAGAGACCCCACGTGAAAGCTCGTGAAATTCTACATAGAGATATATGAGTAGCACTTGCATGTTGCAGGCAAAATATTGCGATAGAGTGTTAGGAAGATATTTTCACTGTGAAAACACATTATTCTCACTGCATTTTGGTACTTTCACTGTACTTTTACTCATCAGTTTTGTTTATTTTTTTATTAGCTTATCACATAGCATGAACATCAGCAAAAATGATGGTATACAATGTATACCAATAGTATATAACCAATTTCTGGGGCAAACAAAATCCATGGGAATGTTTTGCTTTGTGCATGAGTCCAGGCTGCTGTCATGGCATTTTCTCTGATCGTGTCACACAAACTTACAGAAAACTTTAGGTGCGCAAAAGGGTTAAATGTCATTTTTTTTTTTTTTTTTTTTTTTTACAGTTAATACTATACATAAAGTTTTGTTAACCAGCCCATCCTAATTCTGAAAGACACAGGATTTTGTATTTGGCTGTTTTTATATACATTCCCTATTTTTTTTTATCGCAGTGCAAAAAGAGGAAGCATAAAATTGAGTCTGAACATATGTTTTTTTTGTCACTTATCATAATTGAGCTCCATGCAAAATTAGGGTACACTGAACAGTGTTATTATCATGGAGATGTCAGTCTAATGGCAGCTATTGTTCCAGGTTCACAGCTGAAGTCAGAGCAGTGAAGCAGTCATAATCAATGTCTTCATCAGGGTGCTGCCTAAGTAATAGGTTATAAGTATAAAACAGGATTCAGGGCACATCTTATGTTGTGGTAGCACATCCATCAAGAGATGTCTTGCCCAACAACTTATGGGTTATACTTCATATGGTATCCACTGAAAGTTTTTGTTTTTTTTTCCCGGCACAGGAGCTGATGTTGGATGATTTACCTGCTGTGGTATCCTTTGCACTATCTGGTGCTGCATGGACAGTAGATAACAGCAATTGAAATAAGGAAGAGAGTGATAATTTTGGTCTAAATTGACAGCATGACTCAGCAGTGATGCCCTGTACAGTATGTTTAAACCTACTGTTCAGAAACATTTGCGTGTCTTAATAATTGAGTATGTCAGCAATATTGTAAGGAAATAATATTTTGTGTTGAAATTTTATCATTTTTATATAATTACAACTATTTTTCAGTAAAAGTGATGGATTTTTAACACCATACCAGTGTTAGAACTTAAAGCTAAACACTAAAGTAAAGCAGTTGAAGTTAAGAGTGTGAGATGAGTGATAAATAATGGAAATGGTAAAGAAAGAACCAGATGTAAAGTTAGAGTGTGGGGTGGGTGAAGAAGTGTTCCTCATTGAGAATGAGATTGTTCCAGACACAGTGTCCCTCAAATGTGAAGTTAAGCAGTTCATATATTTAGAGTGTTGTAAAGCATTTGCTTCTATGAACAAGCTTATCTGACATGCCATAGTTCATGAAGGAGTGAAGATTTTCAAGTGTGACGTGTGTAGTAAATTGTTTTGTTGGGAAAGTGTTCTCACAACACATCTGTTAATTCAGTTAGGAGTGAAGAATGTCAAGTGCAATGTGTGTAGTAAATTGTTTTGTTGGGAAAGTGTTCTCACCACAATCAATTAATTCACTCAGGAGTGAAGAATTTCAAACGTTTTGAATGGTAGACTGTTTAGTCTATCTGTCTGTCTATTGCCAGGCACCATAATCCCATAAGGAGTGGCCATTTGACTTCGAGTTATTTGTTTTATAGGGAGGGCCACTAACTCTCCACCAACCCATTTGCTGACATGTAAGGAGCACGTATGGTTTGGTTATATCATAAAAATAATCTCACCAGACATATTAATTCACTCAGTAGTGAAGAATTTCAAGTCTGATGATGTAAAGTGTTTGGTCATAAAAGTGGTCTCCCCAAACATTTATTAAATCATTCAGGAGTGAAGAATTTCAAGTGTGATGAATGTAGCGAACTGGTTAGTCAGAAAAGTAATCTCACGCAACACCTGTAAATTCTTTAAAGGAGTAAAGAATTTAAAGTGGGATGAATGTGGTAAACTGTTTAGTTGGAAAAATAATGTAACTCAACACCAGTTAGTTCATTCAGGAGTAAAGAATTTCTAGTGTGATAAATGTGGTAAACTGTTTAGTTGGAAGAATGATCTCATCACACACCCATTATTTCATTCAAGAGCGAAGAATTTCAAGTGTGATTAATATGGTAAAATGTTTCCCTATAAATCTAACCATACCCAGCTACTATTGATTCATTTAACCCCTACATGCCGTGTGATGGTATAGGCCACTGCAAAAGGGGTGGAAGAAGACTGCCGGGTAATGGGAAGAGCTGTAAATGTATTCATGCCACGGTTTGAACTGGCCGGCATTTGATCTCAACACAAAAGGGTAGGGAAAGACTCCAGCCAGCGCACGCAAGTGTACTTCAGTCCCACCTGTGCCTTGTCAAGGTATAGAGCGATGTCTTCTGAATCCTCCTCATCCAGTTCTGTCCCCACATCACATGGCCCGCTTATGTCATCCACCCCTGCCAAACTTCTGCCGAAGGATACTAAGAAAGGGCTCTATGAAAGCGCCATAATGCGTTTATTGGAGATCAGTGTTTCTAATTCATCAGAAAGTGATGAAGCTTCAGAAAATGCAGGAAGTTATCACGTTGAGAGTGACGTGTCACATGCTCCGACCCCTGCCCACCCTGAGACAACTGACAAGGCCCTCACACTGCTTCAAGAGGTAGGAATGGCCTATGACAGCGATGCCTTTGCTTCTGATGCAGAGGTGGAAAAGCCCAGAGCTGTGGAAAGTGAAGGAGACAGTGATGAGCACGACAGTCATACACTACGTAAACGCCACCGCTGCGTCCCACCTCCACGCTTGCGAGAAGTGTGGCGCAGTCCATCCCGGCCACGACCATCATCACCACAACCAAGCATCTCAAGGGCCATTTCTCCTCAATCTGGCCCTTCAGATGTCGGGAGACGGGAATCTTTAGCCACATGTGGTCAGCGTGGCCAGCCAGCATCACTCCAGGAAGTCCCCGAATCAGGTGAGTCATCACCTTTGCCCTCCCCCACTTCCACTTCCACTCCTCCTTCCCCTCCCCCCCTTACCCGTGTCTGTGGCCATGGACGTGCCCCTGGCCATCCCCGTGCCCGTAGGCGTGCACGTGGTGCAATGAAGCGTGCAGGTGTGGCAGCATCACGCCGAAGCAGCCCCGGCCTCGGCAGGCTTGACATTTTTGTGTGGGAGGAAGGTGAGGGTTTTGAGCCAGCATTACCTGCCTTTGATGCGAGAGGGGCAGGTGTACAGAGGGAACACCTGGTTGCAGGTACATCAGTCCTGTCTTTCTTCCAGGCAGTATTCACCACCACAATAATGCAGTACCTGGTGGAAGAAATCAACTTCCACCAGGCTATCTCTGTTCGCTGGCTGGAGATATCTGCAAGCGAGAGCTCTAATATGAAGGGGTGGAAGCCAGTAGAGGTGGGGGAAATGTATGTATGGCTTGCTTTGACAATGATAATGGCCCACGTGAAAAAGCATGTGCTACATGATTATTGGGCAATGGATGAAGTAGTGCACACGCCTGTCTTTGGTAAGTATATGGCACGTGACAGGTACCTAGCCATACTAAAGTTCCTGCACTTCAACAGAAATTATGGCCCAGCACCCAATGACAAGTTGTGGAAGATAAGGCCCATCCTTACCATGCTGAAAGAGTCGTTTGTAAGGCTTTTCTGGCCGTTTCAGAAAATTATGATCGACAAGTCGCAAGTTCTGTTCCAAGGACATCTCGCATTTATACAGTTTGTGTCTTCCAAACGTCATCGTTTTGGACTAGAATTCTTTGTATTATGTGACTGCCAAACTGGATATGTGTTAGATGTAATAGTTTATTCAGCTGCAGATGTGGATATACCAAGTGACGATCCCCATGGGTTTTCTGCTGCAGTGGTGAAAGTGCTAATGGACAGGTACTTCAACAGAAACCACATTCTCTATACGGATAATTATTATACTTCCCCAGTGTTGATGAAGTATTTACTTGGAAATGGGACTGGGACCAGTGGAGCTGCCTGTGCCAATAGAAATTTTCCATCCTTCCCTGAAAAGACTGAGAGAGATGACCTGGTTACCCGCAAATGTGGTAATATGTTGGCCATTCACTGGCACGACAAGAGGAAGGTGAGCATGCTTACCACAGTTCACAAGGAGGTTATACAGGATACAGGCAAGACAGACTTCAGGACGAAGCAACCTGTGTTCAGGCCAAATGCCGTCAGTGATTACAGCATCAACATGCGCCTCATTAATGAGTCCAATATGCAGATTGGTGAGATAGATTGCCTTCGGAAGTCCTGCAGGTGGTACAAGAAGGCATTCCTACACCTTCTCGATATTGCTATCCTCAACAGTTACATACTTTTCAATGAGGTTGTGGGTAAGAGTCTTTCTTTACGCGAGTTTGAGAGAGAACTGGCGCGTGAGCTCCTTGCAAAGTATGCCAATGTTCAGAGCACAGGTGCAAAGAGGACAGTGTATCAGGTGGTGACGGCAGACAGGTTGGCTTGCGCACAATACCTGTCACGTCATCGTCTAGTGGACCTTGGTCGAACACCTGCTGGGCGTGTTGCCTACAGGCGTTGCCACGTCTGTGCCACAACAAAACGTCGGACTACAGCACGAAAGGAAACCTGCTATGGATGCAGTGAGTGCAAGGTGGCACTTTGTCCCAAGTGCTTCTTTGAGTATCACAGTGTGCATGAGTTCTAAGCACAGGTGTGTGGGAGAGTGTAAATAGCGGATAAAGATGTGCAAAGGATGTGTTTTTTTGTCTGTATTTTATAAGTGATTATGAAATTGCAAAGCTGATATATGAAGTTATGTTTGTAAATATCTTGAGTCACCCTGGCACAAATGAAAGAAAACTCAGTTTGTACCAGAAGAAAATTACTTTTCTGAGGTAGCATTGCTGTATTTTTCTTGGTCTTGAATTTATTATGCAAAGTATGTGATATGCACCATAAATGTGATATCAAGTGCAAATAGAATAAGTGCTGTATAACATAAATACACTTTTTTCACCACAATTTGACATCTGTTCAACTGAATCCATCATACTGCAATCGTTATCATCACCTGAGCATTTGTGTCGGATCGTGACTACCAATTTTGACAGCCCACCTCCATTCTGACATTGTTCACCACGCTTAGACATGAGGCATAACATCAATAAAGGGCGTTCGATTTCTGGAAACTGCAGCGTTTATAGACATGAGTGATTCTGACAGAGACACGATACAATGGAAGTTAGGCACTAGGAATTAAATACAGACAGGTTGCAACGAATTTTAGACTAACCTTATCAGTCAACTGTAGGAAATAATTCTTTATACATTTGGTGAGTCATTGCTTTATTCTTGTGCTGGAGGCCAACACTGTATTTTCACACACATTAAGTACATAACTTGTGACCGTGTTCTAAGGCTGCTACAGTTGCACATATTAGAAATGAGGACACCTAGACATGACCACGCATGAAGCCCTTGCATTGTCCTCGTTTCTAATGACTGCAACTGTACATACCTGAACATATGAGTACAATACAGTTACACAGTCAGCAGCGAATGTCCCCAGTAGTTCAGTGTGCGTGTGAGTGTGTGTGTGCATTATCTGCGCTCTTACCTGGATGCGAGCACCTACATACATAGCCATAACCACCCTAGCCAGCCACTCCTCCAAGCCAAGCTTTCTCATGCCCACTTCACCACCTCTCTAGGGACTCTATCAAAGGCCTTTTCCAAATGAACAAAAACAAAATACAGAACCTTTCTCTACCAATATATTTTTCCTGAAGCTGTCAAACAATGAATATGGCATCAGTGGTCCCCCTACCTGGCATAATCTCAAACTGCATCTCATCAATATTCACACTTTCTCTAATCACACATTCTAAAAATCTCTCCATTACCTTCATTTTCTGATCTAAAAGCTTTATACCTCTATAATTTCCTCTTTCCAGGGCATCACCCTTCCCTTTATACGAAGGAAAAGGGGCAAGAGAAGTATGTGGTAACCATAGGGGTATTTACTTCTTAGTGTGACTGGAAAAATATATGGTAGAATACTCACTGTTAGGGTTAGGCATATAACAGAGAAGCTAGTTGAAGAAGAATAAGGGGGATTTTGGAAGGGAAAAGGGTGTGTAGGTAAGATATTTGTTCTAAGATGTTTAGTGGAGAAGTATCTACAGAAGGGATGGAAAGTGTATGCTGCCTTCATGGACTTGGAGAAATCTTATGACAGACTAGATGGACAAGGTATGTGGAAGGTATGGAGAATATATGGAGTGGAGGGGAAATTGTTAAGTGCTGTGAAGAGTACGTACGAAGGAGCTAGGGCTACAATGCGAGTGGATGGTGAGCTGAGTGAGTTCTTTGATCTCAGTGTGGGACTGAAACAGGGCTGTTTAATATATATATATATGGATGGCGTTGTAAAGGAGGTGCAAGGTAGGTCAGTGGATGTGGGGCTGGCCCTAATGAATGAGGGTGAGATTTGGAAGATTCCAGTGTTGTTGTTTGCTGATGATACAGTATTATTGAGTGAAGATGAATGGGAGTTGCAAAGTTTGGTGAATGAATCTGGGACAGTGTGTAGGAAGAGGAATCTGAAAGTTAATGTAAACAAGAGTAAAGTCATGATGTTTGAGAGGAATGAAGTCATAGAATGCACAGTGAGGTTGGATGGCGAGGATATGGAGAATGTGAGTGCATTCAAGTACTTGGGTAGTGTGATGAGTAAGGATGGAACTTTGGGGGATGAAGTGTGTGAAAGGGTACAGCAGGGAAGGAAGGTTGTTGGTTCACTGAAAGCAGTAATGAGAAAGAGGGAGGTGAGTATGGAAATTAAGAAGTCACTGCATGATAGTATTGTGATCCCTACCCTGACGTATGGAAGCGAGGCATGGACCTTCCAATACGGGAACAAGTCAAGAGTGAGAGCAGTGGACATGAGCTACTTGAGAGGAGCATGTGGAGTGACATGGAGGGACAGGTTGACAAATGAAGAAGTGAAAGAACGTTGTGGGGTGGATGTGGATGTGGTTGAGAAGATTAGGAGAAATACACTGAGGTGGTTTGCACATGTAGAGAGAATTGAGAATGAAAGACTGACTAGGAGGGTGTATGTAGGTGAGGTGGAGGGAGGGAGAGGGAGGGGAAGACCGAGGATGAGGTGGAGGGATGGAGTTGAGAGGTATATGAGGGAGGGGGGAGTGAGTTGGGGGGAGGGTAGTCAAATGGTGACTTGGAGGCGTTTTGTCTGCAGCCACCCTTTGCGGGATTAGGGCGTCGGGCTATAGATAGATAGATAGATAGATAGACAAGTACACTCTTCAGCCAATCATCTGGGACAACAGACTCATAAATAATCATATTTATCAGGTCAGTGACTAACCTCACCCCTATATCCCGTGAGGCCTTCAATATTTCGGCAGTCAACCCAGACACACCTGCTGTCTTCCCCACCTTCATCCTGCCTATTGCCTCACTCACAGTAGCAGCATCAATCAAAGGCCAAGGGCCAAACACTGGATCTGCTGGTTCCAAACCTTCCCTGTCCCGGTCAAACTCCTCGTTCAGCAACCGTCTATTATGCTCTCTCCATGCATCTTTAATATCCTTACTGTTCACCACTACCCTTCCTTCATCATTCTTCACACACTGCTTACCTATAGTATCCCAATTATCCCCCTTCATCTGATTTGCCACCTTCAATATCATATTTTTCCTTTCCCCATGATTTAGGTTATCAAGTACAAGTCTCTGTGACTCAGACTTTGCCCTGTATACCTCTCTTCTAGCCCTACGCTTGGCAGCCAAGTATGTCTCCTTGCTACTACCCTTCTTCCATTCCCAGAAAAGCCTTCTTTTCTCCTTAACTGCAGCTTCTACACCTCGTCCCACCCTCAAGTTACTTTATGGCTTGGTGGTCCTCTTGTCCAACCGCATATTACATCAGTAACACTCAAGAGATTGTTCTTGAGGGCTCTGTACTGTTCATTAACGCCTATGTCTACAGCTCCCTGTTCAGCCACCACTCTCCTCATCTCGCTATAGAAGGCATCCCTTACTGCTTGGTTTTTCAGCTTCCATATTTTCCTCCTACCAAGTAGTAAGGGATGCCTTCTATAGCGAGTTGAGGAGAGTGGTGGCTGAACAGGGAACTGTAGACAGAGGTATTAATGAACAGTACAGAGCCCTCAAGAACAATTTCTTGAGAGCTACTGATGTAACATGCGGCTGGACAAGAGGACCACCAACACATAAAGTAACTTGGTGGTGGGATGAGGGTGTAGAAGCTGCAATTAAGGAGAAAAGAAGGCTTTTCCGGGAATGGAAGAAGGGTGGTAGCAAAGAGGAATATTTGGCTGCCAAGTGTAGGGCTAGAAGAGAGGTATACAGGGCAAAGTCTGAGTCACAGAGACTTGTACTTGATAACCTAAATCATGGGGAAAGGAAAAATATATTTAGGGTGGCAGGTCAGGTGAAGAGGGATAATCGGGATATCATAGGTGAGCAGTGTGTGAAGAATGATGAAGGAAGGGTAGTGGTGAACAGTGAGGATATTAAAGATGCATGGAGAGAGCATTATAACCGGTTGTTGAATGAGGAGTTTGACTGGGACAGGGAAGGTTTGGAGCCAGCAGATCCAGTGTCTGGCCCTTGGCCTTTGATTGATACTGCTACTGTGAGTGAGGCAATAGGCAGGATGAAGGTGGGGAAGGCAGCAGGTGTGTCTGGGTTGACTGCCAAAATGTTGAAGGCCTCACGGGATATAGGGGTGAGTTTAGTTACTGACCTGATAAATAGGATTATTTATGAGTGTGTTGTCCCAGATGATTGGCTGAGGAGTGTAATTGTAAATGTGTATAAAGGGAAGGGTGATGCCCTGGAAAGAGGAAATTATAGAGGTATAAAGCTTTTAGATCAGATAATGAAGGTAATGGAGAGAGTTTTAGAAGGTATGATTAGAGAAAGAGTGAATATTGATGAGATGCAGTTTGGGTTTATGCCAGGTAGGGGGACCACTGATGCCATATTCATTGTTCGACAGCTTCATGAAAAATATATTGGTAGGAGAAGGGATCTTTATTTTGTTTTTGTTGATTTGGAAAAGGCCTTTGACAGAGTCCCTAGAGAGGTGGTGAAGTGGTCAATGAGAAAGCTTGGCTTGGAGGAGTGGCTGGTTAGGGTGGTTATGGCCATGTATGTGGGTGCTCACACCCAGGTGAGAGTGAATGGAGATTTGAGTGATGAGTTTTCCGTGAATGTTGGTGTGCATCAGGGGTCAGTCTTGAGTCTCATGTTGTTTATCATGGTACTTGAAGCCCTTTCATGTGACTTTAGAAACGGACTCCCGTGGGAGTTGTTGTATGCTGATGATTTGGTGTTGATTGCAGAGAATGAAAGGGAGGCGGAGGAAAGGTTTAGGAAGTGGAGAGATGGTATGGGGCAAAAGGGTTTAAGGGTAAATGCAGATAAAACAAAAGTGATGATATCTAGGGTTGGTGGCAGTACTGTCAAAGACGAGGGAGAGTGGCCATGTGGAGTTTGCCACAAGGGCATGGGAAGTAATTCCATCTTGTGCGGCGTGTGTGATAAATGGGTGCATAAGAGATGTAGTGGTATCAGAGGTAGACTGCGAGATAATGCTGATTTTATGTGTACGGCGTGCCGGGGTGAGCAGGTGGAGATTGTCAGACGTGAAAGGATTGAACTTGCTGGTGAATCTCTTGAGTGTGTGGAAGAGTTTGTTATTTGGGAGACATGTTGTGTGCTGGAGGTGGGGCTGGGGCTAGCTCTGTGGCTAGGGTGAGAAGTGGTTGGAAGAAGTTCAGGGAGCTCTTGCCTCTCCTGACATTGAGAGGGCTCTCCCTACGTGCTAAGGGGTCTTTGTATGCAGCATGTGTTAGGAGTGTAATGCTGTATGGCAATGAGACCTGGGCAGTGAAGGAGGAAGACATTCGCCGGCTCAGACGTACAGAAATGACAATGATTAGGTGGATGTGCAGTGCGTCCCTGCGTCCAAGGCCTGGAGGGGCTGGGTTTACAATGGAAGAGTTGAGAGGTAGGATGGGACTGGAGTGTATTGGTGTTGTGATGAGGAGAGGTAGATTGAGGTGATTTGGACATGTGGAGAGGATGGGGGATGATAATTGGATGAGGAAGGTGAGAAGTGTTAATATTGGGGGTGGGGTTATGAGGGGTAGACCGAGAAAGACATGGGACGAGGTCATTAAGTGTGACCTTAGGGTTAAGGGACTGAACAGGGAGGCTGCAATGGATCATGCAGCGTGCAGAGCCGCCATTAGGTGACCAAGGCCGACACATGCAAGCATGTTGGAGCCTTTAAAAACGAAAACGAAAAACGAAAACATATTTTCCTCCTAGGTTCATAAGTCCTCTTTTTCATCATTCGTTCTTTAAGCACCATACCACAGATCAATTGTTTGTGCTGCTGCACACACTCCTCACTTCCTATAACTTTAACATCCCTCACTAACCTCCTATCAGCTCTCCTAACCAGTAAATAATCTATTTATCTGCTATTTCCCCCGGACTTATACGTAATTAACCTACTGTCTCTTTTCCTAAGATATGTGTTGCACACAATCATGTCCATTGCCTCCCCAAACTCGAGTATCCTTTCCCCTTCTGCATTCCTTAGACCATACGCACATCCCCCATGCACTCCTTCATAACCTTGTGCTGCTTCACCTACATGACCTTTTAAGTCCCCTCCCAAAACCACTATGTCATCATCCCGCATACCACCTACAACACGTATTAAATCATCCCAAAATCTATCTTTCTCTGCGTCATCCAATCCTGCCTGTGGAGCATATGCCGATATAATTGCAGCTATCTTTCTACCGAATAGAATTTTCACTACCAATATCCTATTGCTCACTCTCATAACATTTAAAACATATTCCATCCATTTCTCTGCAACCATCACACTAACACCCCCATATCCGTCTGTCCCCCCCTGCCAAGACAACGTATAGTAATAATCCTTCCCAACACTCTTTCTGGCTGATCCGCCCCTGTACCGGACTTCTTGCAAACACACCACATCCATCCATCTCCTACTGAATGCCTCAACGACTTCCCCCACTCTTCCGCTCAAACTTCCTACATTCCATGAACCCACTCTCATCCCTCTGGGTGATTTACCGTCCTCAGGCTTGCTTTGAAACTTATTTTTGTGTTTTGTCATATTCAGCATTAATAATGGGGGATAGACATACCACAGGCCCCACCCACTGCACAGTCCCAGGTCCAGGCAATGGATCTTGGACCCCTAGCCCACCAGCTTACCAGTGGCTGTGGTAGTGGCCTCGGGGCACCCTGCCAGGACAGCTGCAGGGACACCCTCCAAGCGTGCCTTGGCACTGCAACTATCCTGCCATTATACACCCAGCATAATAACACACACAGTTCTCCACATTACTAAGCATTTCCTGATGATGAATTTCATTGGGTTCCTTGTTGACTGCTTCTTTCAGGATCTCAGCACCATGTAGGATCTCGGTGATATGCTACATACTCATGGGAAGGTCCGGAGTAGGTGAGTTGGTGCCAACAGCAGCCAGCCATGCCTCCAGCTCTACCTGTGCCTCGTCATTTGTCGCAACTCTATGCACTGCTTCTTCCATTGTCCTGAGACAACACAAAAAAGCACTTGTGCACATCACATGACTGCATGCTGAGATCTGATTCAATGGCATCACAAACACAGGCAGTGGGGCCGAACGTTGCGAGTTTTGATTGGCTGGCGTCACAAGCACAGGCAGTGGGTATTGTGTTGGACTAAGTATCACCGTTCAAAGGATGAACTCATCGGATTTCTGCCATTTCAAGGGATTGGTTCCGTGTTAGCTGCGAGGCAGTATGTTACAATAAAATGTTAATAAACTCGACCTTCGATTTGGCGGACCTCAATTTCCCAGATTTCGGATTTCCCGGACACGGGCTGAGGCCGGACAATATTATCAATTGCTGCACAAATGCCCGTACAAGTCCAGGATTCTCACAAAAGTCCAGCCATTATTCACTCATATCAAACTATAATCAGTCTGCTGCACAACACGGTATAATTTTAGCAAGGTTTTGACACGATAAAGGCCATTTGTAACACACACAAGAAAATACAGTACAGTAATCACTCTAATATCCGGACGCCCAATAACCGAACATCCCCACTACCCGGACATAATCGTCCTGGGATCCAATTCCCAAAATGGTCCGAAAACCCCCCCCAAAAAAAAAAAAATAGACGATTTTTTCCCGTCCGTAATTTGAACTTACCGCGCGCGCCGCGGGAGAGCATTATTTTGGCGCGTTATTCCTCCGACGTCCGATAGAGTGCCCCTGCATCCTCCCCACTTTCTGCCTGTCTCTCGCCGCGAGTGCGCGCTCGTCGTAATGGCTGCCCACGTGATCGCTTTTGTGGTGGTGCCCTACCTGCTGCAGGGCCTCCTGCTGCTCTCGGGCCTCCTCTTAGTGTGTGTGATGATGGCCCCGCCACCTGAGAAAAGGAAGAGAGTGGTGTTGACTCTGGAGAAGAAGAGGGAGATATTGGAGAAAGTAGATGCGGGGTGGTCTTCTTCCCGCATTCTCCGCGAGTTTAACCTGGCCTGGTCTACTTTGTTCGATATCAAGAGGTCCCGAGACAAACTCATGCAGTACACAGCTGACTTCTCATCGAGAAGCAAACGCAACGTGGAAAGGAAGGTTATGTTTACCCCCAAGTTTGCAGAAGTCGACCGATCCACGTTGATTTGGTATCGACAGCAACGTGCTGCTGGTGTGATGGTACGTGGAACGGAGCTGAAGGCTGCTGCTGAGAAGTTCGCCAGGCTTCACGACGCCCTAGACTTCAAGGCATCCGAGGGTTGGCTCTTCGCGTTCAAGTTGCGGCATGGCCTTACCAACCGTAAAGCACATGGCGATGCATTGGACGCTAAGAGGATGGAGTTGTCAAGTTTCGGCACAAGGTGAAGGGCTTGATCGACAGGGAGGGCCTAACTCTCGGTCAAGTCTACAACGCTGACAAAACTGGCCTATTCTATCGCTCGCTGCCAACGAACACTATAGCCGAGGAGACGGAGAAGCGTGTACCTGGCCGCAAGCTTTCCAAGGAACAGATATCTGCTTTGTGTTGTGCCAGTGCTAACGGCATGCACCGGCTTAAGCCCGTTGTTGTTGGCCGCGCAAAGCAGCCTCGGTGCCTTCGTGGGGTGATGGATGTCCTTCCTGTCGTCTGGTACCATTCTTTGAAGGCATGGTTCACAGCTGTGATCTTCAAAGACTGGTTTCACCATCACTTCGTCAAGGAGGTCATCCATTACCAGATGAAGACACTGGGAATCCCGCGCGACCAGGTAAAGGCCCTCCTTCTACTCGACAATGCACCTGCCCACCCGTGCGACAAGGACTTGGTTGCTGAAAATGGCCGTATTAGGTGCATGTTTCTGCCACCTAATACGACTGCTCTCATCCAACCAATGGACCAAGGAGTGATCGTGGCAACGAAGCGCCTTTACCGTCGGAAGTTCCTGGTCGAGGTGATGGTTGTTCTCGAGGACGAGGACGAACGCAGGGAGGGACGGGACGCACGAGGCAAGCGGACTTTGGAAAACCTTCGCCGCTACAACATCAAGTCTGCACTGTACAACTGGGCTAGTGCATGGAAGGAAGTCCCTGTTAAGACTCTGGAAAATGGTTGGTCTGGTCTGCTTCTCGGAACGGATGTGGAGTACGATTTTCTAGGCTTTGACGTGGATGACTTCCATGCACGGCTATGTACGCACGGCGATGATGTAGATGTGGACGATGTTCGTGAGTGGTTGGACGACGACGAGGGCGATCCTGGGTATCAGACGTTGTCTGATGTCGAGATCGCGTCTTCGGTTGCAGGTGTCAGTACCGAACTTGAAGATTCCGACGCTGAAGGCGACGATGATGCGGACTCCTCTCAGCAGGACACTACTCCAGCCATCCCCAAGCTGAGCGCACTCCGGGAACATCTAGAGTTCATCCTAGACTACCTGGAACACCCGGTCTGCAACAGGGAGATGGGGCCCTTGAGACTCGTGGAGGAAGTGCGTGCTTTCAGGCAGCGCATCATCAATCGTCAGAATCGTTGGTCATTGCATCAATCAACCATTGACAGTTTTTTCAGGCCCGTGACCCCCGCAGTGGCCAGCCCTGGCTCCACTCCTTTGCCTCCCCAAGACAGGCCCTCATGCTCTGAGCCACAGCCCAGCACATCAGCCACGGTGGAGTCACTGCTCGACGTGAGTTTGCGGCTGTCTTCAGAGTAGTCTGCAGTGGGTACGCCATCACCACGACCCAGCGATGCACCCCTAGGTCGCCTGCCAGAGATACTCTCGGACTCTGACAGTGAATAAACAGCAAGAACTTCTCCACTAGACCACACGGGAATTTTGAGTGTTGTGCAGTGAAAAAAACAGTGTGTTGTGTTAAGGATTTAAAGTTGTGAGAGAAAAGACTCTATAGAAACAAAATTTAACGTAAATAGACTTGTTTGTTTTGGCTTTGGAAAATTATAAGAATGGGAAAAGTTAAAGTGCAACACTCAGTAAGTTACAATGGAGCATTATTTAGACAAAAGTGCACACTGTGAAGAGAACGGACTTCTGTGTGTTATTGACTAAGTTCAGTGCAAGACTTCAGGAACAGTGTACTGCAAGTGCTTCAGGAAATCGTTCTTACTGTCAGAGTCCGAGAGGAGGCGGTTATTCATCGAGGTGGCCAAGGACTTGCTGTAAGTAGCCAGAATGTTTCATACTGTACTTTTTTCCATACTATACTTACCTCATTTCACTCTTTTATGTCCTTTATTGGTGTGAATAGGGTGTTAGTAGCTATGCATGTGCAGTAGGAATGTGTTTTTCTGAGTTAGGCTAGGTTAGGGTCCATAAGTACCAGAATGTTTATTAATGTATTAACATACTTCTAAACCCTCATTTTATGTTTCTTTTGCATTTATTTCAGTCATTTATGTGCCTTATTGGTGTGATTTGGGTCTTAAATAGGTGCTATGCATGTCCAGAGGGAGTTGTATAGGTGTTTCTCTGAGTTAGGGTCCATAAGTACAAGTCCACAAGCTGGGGCCCAATATCCGGACAAAACCAATAACCGGACCCACCTATGGCTCTATTACGTCGGATATTGGAGTGATTACTGTATTTTCATACATGAAATGCATCTTGGCCACCAGCCTGCTTCACCCCACCAGTTCCTAACTCGTGGCAATATCCCATTTGCCACTTACCTTTCTCAAATGCCACTATAAACAGTGTATTGCATAACAGTAAAATTTCAGGAAGTCTTGGACACAATAAAATTCACAAGTAATAAAAAAATATATATTTTCTTACGGACGAAGTCAGTGAGACCCATTCCTACTCACTTAGCTCACCCGACTCGGTGCAACTAAATACTGAATCAGCACTTTTCGGTGGAAAATATTTTAATTTTTTTCACCGCAGTGGCTCATACACACCTAGTTATCTGAAATCTGCTAAAAAAAAATTGTACTTAATATAACTTAATTTAAAAATTTGGTGGTAGGTGGTGGCGACCATCATCCACTCACTTGATCCAGTGCTGCCTACTTCTTCCTTAGCCTTTATCATTCTTTTTCTGTGCCTGCCCTCCTCTCTTCCTATTTCTCCCCTCTTTCCTGTCACTTCTTATTGCTTTTCTCTCCTTTACAGGTGGCTTTACATTGAGGGACAAGCAAAATGGTTTGCTGTAAGCCAAGAAACCATTTACAACGCTGGGTGGTAACTATATAACCAACCCGTACGTGCTCCCTACGTGTCAACAAGTGGGTTGGTGGAGGGTTAGTGCCCCTCCCCTTAAAACAAATACAGTAACTTAAAGTCAGATGGCCACCCCTTATGGGATTATGGCATCTGGCAATAGATAGATAGATAGATAGTTAAAAAATTAGGTTTCAGAGCTAAAATGCACCAGTGTTAGCAGATATTTCCCCTTCAGATTGTCAGCATGCCTTGACAGACTTCTATCAATCTATCTATTGCCAGACTTCTATTTTGCATAAATATTTGTTTTGAGTACAAAAAATGTATCTGCATTGTAAATCGATATTTATATAAAAAAAAAGTCCATCAAGGTGAGTTGTTAGGCTAGAGGCAAAACACTTCTGCTAACTAAGAAATTTTTGCTCTGAACCCTGATTTTCTATTAATAATTAAATTAAGCACAAACTTTTGACTGAATTTCAAATAATTAGATGTGCAAACCTATATGGTGATAAAGATTAAAATATTTTCCAATTAAAATTGTCGATTTGGTCCAAGATTGCGTGTTTGTATCTTGGTCAGCTGATTAGTGGTTAGCTGACCTTGTGGTGCTCCATTCCTTGCTCATTTTCCTCTTTTTCCTCAGCTTTCTGATCTTCTATCATACCCTCCACATTCTCGTCAACAACTGGCTAAACAACCATTCTTAGGGTTGTAGCTAGCAAAATACAGCTGTTGTGTCAGTTATTATTATTGTTATTGCATCAGTATTATTATTTTATATACTGTGTATGTTAGCCATGCTGGTATAGGTAGCCTACACTCCAGAATGCTCTAGATTATTGGAATAATTGCCGGACAATATTGGAAAATTCAGACAAAGTTTGGTAATAGTCCGGGGAATAGTATGTGGGGCCGGATGCCATTCCTGGACTGGTCTACCCCCCTTTTAGTCGGGGCAAATTGAGGGTCGAGTGTATTTATTCTGGTGACCATGTTGGACCCGAAATGACTTGGACATATGCATGTGGGACGCGAGAGTACTATCAATTGTTTTGTCAGGTTAGAAAATTCAGGTTAGGTAAGGTCAGTGTTTGAATATGTAAGTTTAGGCTTGTAATGAGAAATGTTGAACTATAGTCGGTTTCATGGAGTTTGACGCACTGATTTTGCCAGCCAAGGACAGGTGGATTTGGTAACACTGCGCGATGCACTCGGTCGGTGATTGGTCGACTTCTGTTGTGTTTGAACGTGCACAAAATTGACTTTGTATTCAAACCAAGGCCCACATTGATTTTTAAGATACCGTTAAATACAGACACAAGTTAAAGCAATGCTATCTTTAATGATACATGTGTGCCTTTTTAATTACTAGAGATAAGCCTGAACAACAGTGATAACAAAACTAATTAAAGTCGCGAATGGATGCACACGAACACAGTTAGTGACTGTGGCGGGAAGTCAGACATTCATGGCTAGGTGGTTCCGAGGTCCTGTGAAGGCTCAAATGTTTTTCATACCACTAGTACACAGTGTCACAGTCTACAGTCTACACCATGCCCTTTATTACCTCATCTGCTAATATATAACCTTACCCTAGATACTCTTAGTTTATCTTCTAATAAAATATGACTTGTGTAAGCACACACACACACACACACACACACACACACACACACACACACACACACACACACACACACACTTCACTGGGGTCAATGCATGCATTTTCAATATAGTGTACATAAACATTTTCATTACCTTCATAGGTAACAGTAGCTTTAAAAATCTGCATTTGTGTTCCCAGTCAGATTCAGTAAAATTATTTCTTACACAAGGTTGGTGTTTGATTTTCCCTAACATTTTCGTATCATAAGAGACAGACGTACAGACAGACAGACGGACACCCTATCGCTGGCCACCATGCACCCTCTCCTCAACCATGATGTATTTCTGTCCTCTTGACAGAGAGCTGGGAAAGTAATGATCTACATCACTGTAGAATGAACTGAATTTTTGTTAATGGTAGAAGAAAGGAAAGTAAGATAAAAGCAAACCCCATGAAAATATAACAGTTGAACTATGCTGCTTTAATAAACCACATGCAGTGTGAACGAAATCAAACATAATGAAATGAATTTAAACATATAAATTGATCGCTGACTTGTCCGTATGCATCAGGACGCGAATTTACTTAGTTTTGGTATCATTGTCGTTCAGGTTTATCTCTAGTAATTTAAAAGGCACACATGTATCATTAAAGATATCATTGCTTTAACTTGTGTCTGTATTTAGCGGTATCTTAAAAATCAATGAAGGCCTTGGTTTGAATACAAAGTAAATTTGGTGCACATTCAAACACAACGGAAGTCGACCAATCACCGCCTGAGTTCATCACACAGTGTTACCAAATCCACCTGTCCTCGGCTGGCAAAATCAGTGTGTCAGACTCCGTGAAACTGACTATAGGCTCGTGTTGTCCTGTTTTCAGTTCTATTGGTATCTAAGGACAAATATATTCAGCATCCGCAAAAATATACTGAACCAGAGGGGTTATGAATGGCCTTCAATCCAGTGTAATTGCCTTTTTTAACCCCTTAACCGCGGGGCGTCACTTTCATGATGCTCGGATGCAATGGATCATACCATGGGGCGTCACTTTTGTGATTCTGTGTTATTTTGAATTCTTCCGGGCTTACAAGTGGTGGCTTGTGTCATCTATCAGTACTGCCAATGTCCAACAATAGTCAGCACTCCTAATCCATCCATTGTTGACTATTTAGCCATTTTTCTCCGGTGACTCCCCTCCCTACCTCCCCTCTATTACCCTCGCCTCTCGCCTGCCCAGCCGCACTGCACTAAGCAAATCTTCCCCAGAATTTTCCACTGATTTCTTCCATTGAAATAAGCCCTATGCCCTATTCTTATACAAAATAATATATACAAAAAAAAAAAATAAGGTAAGTGATAGTGCCATGCACCTGGAAATAGCTAATTATCACAACACCTCACGTGCACCAGTTCGCTAATTTCCCCCGGTAATTTCCCCTTGAAATATGCTGTATAATCTATTCACATAATAAAAATACACTCAAACCTTGAGTACCGCGGGCAATAGGGACTGGACAAGGACCGTGGTACCCAAATCCGCGTCACTCAGACAATATGTTTACATGTATAATGGTACAATGTGTTCTGGCAACTTTCCAAAACTCTCACTTTTACCCCTTCTTACCACCTAACCCCACGTAAATTACCCCCACTTGCACCCACCATCAGGTAGAACATTGAAAGAGATATAACTGTTGTAGTTAAAAACATCAATGGTATTAAAAATAGCATTAACAAAAATAAAAGTTGGGATGGGTACCCTTTTGTTGATACGTAGCTCCACGGTATTTTCCTCCCATCCCCCAACCCCAATGTTGTTGTCAAAGTTTCGCCTTCTCTCATATCATGTGGCTTTCAGGAGAGACCTTAGGCCATATGGTTAGACAAAAATTTATGGGTCTGGCAGTTTTAGAGGACGAAATAGAACGAAAATTTGTGCTAACAAGAAAAAATTACTTTCATCCGTGTGTTCTCATAAGTTAATGTTCAGTTTCACATTTTTCGTTTGATATCGCGTTTCCCAACGCATTTCTGATAAGCTAAACCTATGGCTAAACTGCTCAATCAGTTCGAAATGTGTTGGGAAGAGCGATACTGAACGAAGAATGTGAAACGGAACACTAACTCAGGAGAACACATGGATGAAAGAGTACCTTTTTTCTGGTTTGCAAACATTTTCGCTCCATTTTGTTCCCTAAAACAGCCAGACCCGTAAATTTTAGTCTAACTATACAGCCTAACGTCTCTCCCGAAGGCCACATGATACGAGAAGGCGAAACTTTGACAACAACTTTGGGGTTGGGGGGCGGGAGTAAAATACCGTGGAGCTACACATCAACAAAAGGTTACTCAGAGGAGATGGTGTTGACCCAGACCAACTTCTGTTTTTGTTAATGCCATTTTTAATACCACTGATGTTTTTAATTACAACAGTTATATCTCTTTCAGTGTTTTACCTGATGGTGCGTATAGGTGGAGGTAAATACGTAGGGTAAGATGGTAAAAATGGGTAAAAGTGAGTGTTTGCTTTCTCTGACGCTCCACATAACGCCCTATAAGCTTCTCAGTCAGTTTCAGGACAACATATAAACCTTCACAGCTGCCAGGATTGCATCACTTCCTACGCACGATCTTTATCTTCTCCCGGTCCTTCCAAATCGTTATGATGGTGCTTTCTTTTATGCTATGTTTTTTTTTTTTTTTTTTTTGCCATTTTGGTATTTGTACGCTTAAAGCAGTGGAAGAACCTTATCAATTCAGTTCATATTCCTCCAGTTTGTTTTCTATATTTTTCTGACTATTTTCAGGGTGGTAAATTACCTTTTCCTGCTGAAAAATTTCCCACTTTTTATCATCACGTTCCTTAAGCCATAACATGATTGTCTTGATGTACTCAAAGGTGATTTTCGTCTCCCAACTTCCCAAATGGATGCTACGTTAGGTTAGGTTAAATTATAGGGTATAGTTAAGCTAGGTTAGGTCAAGTTTAAACACTTAGGTTAGAACAGGCCCTAATTTCGCCATAACCCTGATGTGTCAAACAAGTTGACAGCGGAATACAACTTAAAACGACGGGGGAAACAGATTTAGTATGAAACGTGTATTTACCTCCCAGGAGTAATCCGACAAACATAAGACTATCAGGAAGAAGAAGGAAGAATGTGAAACTGAATGCTCACTTACACGAGCAGAAGTATTTTGTGTGTGTGTGTGTGATTAGCAAACATTTTCGTTCAGTTTCGTCTCCTAAAACTCGAAACCCATATGACTGTGAGGTAGAGTCTGTGAGACGCGAGAAAGGACTTGATAGCCGTATGCTTAGTTGGTCCTAAATGTGTTGGGAAGCACGAAACCGAACGAAAAATGTGGAACTGAACACTAACAAAAACACATAGACGAAAGTATTTTTTTCTAATTAGCAAACATTTTCGTTCCATTTCGTCCCCTAAAACTGCGAAACCCATTATGAGTGTGGGGTGGAGCTAGGTGAAGCACGAGAAAGGATTGATAACAGTATGCTTGGTTAGTTGCAAGTGTTGGGAAGCATTCAGTCGAACGAAGAATGTGGAACTGAATGCTAACTTACGAGAACACATGGACGAAAGAGTAACTTTTCTCTAATTAGCAAACATTTTCGTTCCATTTCATTCCTTAAAACTGCAAAATCCATGATAATTGTGGGTAAGAACTAGATGAGGCATGAGAAAGGACTGATAACCATATGCCCAATTGGTCCAAAATGTGTTGGGAAGCATGAAATCAAACGAAGAATGTGGAACTGAACTCTAACTTACGAGAATGCAAGTATTTTTTCTTTTCTTTTTTTCTGATTAGCATACATTGTCGTTCCATTTTGTCCCCTGAAATTGCCGAAACCCATAAATTTCGCCAAACCGTTCGGCCTTGAGTTTGCCCAGGAAACATATTTCCATTCTGTATGCGTATTCATAAAAACCACCAGGAACCCTCAGCCAGGAACAACGCTTGCCCATTTGTTTCAAAACCAACCATAGGTTTTTCACGAAAATATGCCCACTGTGCTTTCCAGGCAAAATTTCAGCAACCTAACCTACCCTAACCTATCCCATCTCACTAGGGCTGTTTGGCTGAGGTGGCTGGCTGTGGTACTGAGATAAATACCAATACAGAATGGAAATATGCGTCCAGGAAATGTACCCAGAGGTTAGAGGGTGACGTCATAGCGCGCGGCTTTCAAATTTCGTCCCCAGGCCAGCTGACTTCCCGCGTGAGCTCAAGTTTTTCCGCGTGTTGACATGATTTGTCTCATTATGCTGACCGCGTTAGAACAAAAACGTGTTACTCAACCACGTGTTACTTAAGGATTGAGTGTATATATAAGAAAGGAAGGGAGAAGCCTAAGTGATATTTACATTCACCTGGAACTACCTATTTTTTTTATGTATTGTCGGGATTTCCTACCAATCATTTCATAGCATGTAAATTAGCAGCTGTCACCCTATTGACATTGTCAACCCTTGCCTGCCCATATACGCCGCGTCATTCAGTTCCTTGGCGTCCTCTGAGGTGAAACCATGTCGCACTCTCGCCCCGCCATTTCCCCCGCTTCTGCGCCCATTGCAAAGGGCCCTGTGACCTCTACCCCTAGAAAAAATCGTGTGGGAAGCAGTAAAGGACTTAATGACTCAGCAGTGGAACATGAACTGGCAGAATTATCAATGATAATGATGGATAGTGACTTTGATCCTTCGGGTGAATTGTGTGATGAGCCTGGGGAGGAAATCGTGATAGAAACTCCTAGTACGAGTGCTTCAGTGTCCCAAGTTATCCCTTGCTCCAAGGGAAAGGACCCCTTAGTGCAGCAAGGGAAGGAATTTGGGAAGGGAGTGAAAAGGCGGCAGGTTAGCCCTGGAACAATGGCCCCACATGACCCAGCCCGCCATGAGTCCCGAGGTGAATCGCCTCCCTGCTCCCCCAGCCCCACTTCACTGATTTCTTCCTCATCTTCAGCGGAATTTTCTCCTGAGTCTTCGTTGTCGGAGTCTCCACCAGCACCTACAGTGAAGGCAGGCCATAGGGGAAGAGGTAAATCCCTGACTCATTGTAAAAGTATAGTAAGTAGAGTAAGGGCTGCTAGTGCTACACGGCAACCTAGGGTCAGTGAGAGTGACCTTGAAACAGCCCAGTCTGCCTCAGTCACCCTCCACCCTCACCCACCCTACACCACCACGACAGGGAATTCTGGAAGCCTTTGTGTGGACGGAAGGTACCGATTTCGTCCCTGAACATCTTCATTTTGACGAGAGTTCCTCAGGGATACAGCCTGCCATCACTCTTGACGAGGATGCTGAATATGTGGACTTCCTTTTGGTTTTCTTCAGTGACGAAGTCATGCAGCACACATGTGATGAGACTAACAGGTACGAATCACAATGTCCTGCAAGTGGTGCAGATGCAGCGAAGATGCAACAGTGGACTGTGCTGGGAGTGCAGGAGCTGTATGTGTTCTTCGCCCTCATGCTTCTCATGCCACGCTAAGAAGCATGAGTTGGAAGAATACTGGTCCATGGACCCCTTACTACCCTTACCCACCTTCAACAAGTACATGGCCAGAGATCGCTTCCGTAACATCATGGGAAACCTGCACTTCGCCAACAACGATGTACCTTCCCAAACTGACCCACTCTGGAAGATCCGGGAGATTCTGAGCAGAATGAAGGATAAGTTTATGTCATTCTTCCACCCCTTTCAGAAGGTTGTCATAGACGTCTTAGGTTGTACAGTACATTCCAAGCAAACGCCATCGCTTTGGTATCAAGTTCTTTGTACTGTGCGACTGTAAGACGGGGTACATCCTTGACTTTGTCATCTATTCAGCCAGCACTGTTGATCTGGACAAAACACACCCCCTTGGCTGCTCAGGCTGTGTAGTGAAAGTACTCCTCGAAAGTATTTTGGTGGGAATCATGTGCTGTATACTGACAACTACTATACAGCACCGAAACTTGCTAAATACCTTTCAGAGCACGGCATCGGCTCCTGTGGCACTGTGAAGAGCAATCGTGCCCACTTCCCCAAATTCCCAGAGACAGGAAACTCGCAGCGAGGAGACGTGCACCTACACAAGTCTGAGAAGATGCTGGCAATACGGTGGCATGACAAGAGGGTCGTGTCATGTTCACCACCGTACACAGGGGGAACTGAAAGACAGTGGGAAGGTCGACCGTAGGACAGGCGAACCTGTGAGGAAACCTGATGCTGTCATAGACTATAATATCAACTTGCGGCTGGTGGACAAGTCCGACATGACGATTGGAGAGATCGACTGCCTTAGGAAGGATACTAGGTGGTACAGGAAAGTTTTTCTGCATCTCATTTACATGACGATGCTGAACGCCTTCATCCTGTACAAGATGAAGGTAAATCCACCCAAGTCCCTCTCCCTGAGGTTGTTTGCCAGGACTTGTGTTCAGCAGCTGCTTGAGAAATATGGTAGGGTGACAGCAGCAGCTCCAAGGCGCCATGCTGTAACACTTCCCGATATACTTGAGCAGAGGGCGTACATGGATCAGCACAGACTGGTGCAAATGCCTGCCACAACCAAGAGGAAGGCTACAATCCACAGGTGCCAGGTGTGTGCACATGCCACCTGATGCACACCTGAGCACAAACGCACCTCTTGGCAGTGCGCTCAGTGCCAGGTTCCCCTCTGCGTTACCTGCTTTTTTTATTACCACAGCCTGAAGCAGTTCTAAAAGTGAAAGTGGAAAATGTAAATAATATGTAAATAGCAAGTGAAAGCAATGGATGTAAATATGATGGAACAGTGTAATATAGTTTTATAAGTTACTGCAGGTGACAGTGCATAACATAGTGTAAGTAAAATAGAAGTGTAAATGTTGAAAATTTAATAGAAAATGTAAATAGAAATGTAAATAATTAGTAATATAAGAATATGAGTACAAATACTTGAAGTTATGACTAACGTATGGAAGTGAAGCTTGGACGTTGTTGGAAGGACACAAGTCAAGAGTGAGAGCAGTGGAAATGAGTTATTTAAGAGGAGCCTGTGGAGTCACATGGAGACACAGGCTGATGAATGAGGATATAAAGGAGCGTTGTGGTGTGGATGTGATAGGAAGCGTTATGAGGAACACACTGAGGTGGTTTGGCCATGTGGAGAGAATGGAGGGTGAAAGACTGACAAAGAGAGTGTATGTGAGTGAGGTGGAGGGGGGAAGAGGGAGGGGGAGGCCGAGGATGAGATGGAGGGATGGGGTGGAGAGGTATATGAGAGAGGGGGGTGTGAGTTGGGAGCAGGGCAGTGAAATGGCGGGGGACAGGGCGACTTGGAGGCGATTTGTTTGTGGCCACCCCAAACGGGATTGAGGCGTCTGGCAATAGATAGATAGATAGATGACAGTGAAAGTGAAACCTTGGCTCTCTACGTATTTTACTGAAAGAGAAATTGAATGCCTACAATGACAATAAACTTCTGTTACTGAAGGAAACATATGAATAAAGACTGCAGATATATATAAGTGTTATATAGTAATAGGGATATAAAGTGTGAGTGTTTTTATGAATAATAAATGACAGAATACCAGCGGGGAATGAGCGCAAGTGGGAAGCTCGTACGCACTCGTAATTTTCATTGCTTTCACAGTGTTTTTCTTTTTTGAGTATTGATTCCAAACTAATTGAAAATCATAGAATAGTGTTTCTAGTGATAATATCAGGCTGTGGTAATCATATTACGGGGTGTTGGGAAGTGTAAAGTGGAGACATCGTTACCCAACTTCGGAAGTCTCCACAAGTCCTATGGTACTCGACGAAGGCTCAACAAACATCCCAGGAGAAAGCTGAGGGTATGTGCCATATGCATATGTAATTATAAAACTCTAGGACTAATAACTGATTTTTGGCAAATATTTTTACAAAGTTTGTCAGAGCGCGAATATCCTAGCAGGACACACTAGGAGCACCAAAACAACCCTGCGGTTTAGGGCTTAATGTCCAATGATTCTAAAGGGTTTTCGTGGTGACAGAATGTAGAATAAGTCAGTCCCATGATTCTAGAGGGCTTTGGCAGTGACTGTAGGGTAAGCCAGTGTAGCAGCACTAGGCTGGTGTTGGAAGTATCCAGTCCACAGCAGAAAACAAAAGTGAGGGCAATCAGTAGCTAGCTATTGTTTGGTGATGCAGAGGTGGCACTTGGCTGGGCACCTTGGCACCCATGTTCACCACATGGGACTTCCCAGATCTGTGATACAATCAGTTGTTGTTTTTTGTTGCTGATCAACCCCGGTCTGTCTGGCTGAGCAGACTCATCAACTACAGGCATGCAACCAACTCTGCAGAGTTGTCCCATGCAGTGGGCTGATGTTCCTTTGCAGCTGAAAGTGCCTCACCCTAGCAAGGTGCAGGGAATAATGTGGAGGCTTGGTTCCTAAATTAATGGCACATTTGCATCTCTCCATCCAGTTAGGGGGCAGGGTGGCTCAGTGGTAGAGTGCCTGACTTGAGACGAAAGGGTCAAGAGTTCACACCCCACCCAGGTAGCTGCTTTGCTGGGAGAGTAGCACTCTCCCGTCACCTAGGGGGGCCATATGATCTGTCAAGGTCTAGCTCGGGGTTTCCCCATATAAAAAATTCCAAATTTCCACCCAGTTAACAGGGGCACCATAGCAGGGCCCATTTCACCTAGTAATTTGGTTATATTGTTACCAACCAGAGTTGTAAATTATTTCGTAGGTTATAGGAAACAGCTAGCTTTGTCACTGAGTGTAGAGGCACCTGATATTGAAAGCAAATTAATAAAAAGTGACAGGAAGGGAAGGAAGAGGCAAGATGAGAGGAAGGCAGACACAGAACTTAAATAAAGAGAAGGAAGGGAGAAGTAGGTAGCACTACCATACATCGAGTGAGTGGATGATTGTTGCCACCTCCTACTACCTTCAGTATGTGGTAAAATTATGTAATTACAGTTGCTGTTTGTATCATTTTTTAGGAATTCTTTACATTTAAGCTTTACTGGTTTCTGTATTTCCCCAGGAAGTATGCATTAATCTGTTGATTACAGGTCAGTGACTTCTAATAGTATTACATGGTTCCACTGTTGTAATAGTATTTGTCCACTAGACAGTTTACTATTCTGTATGTAATGAAGTGATCTGTGATTCAGGTGTGTGGTGAGAGAGCAAATGGACATGCAAAAGGCTGCTTGTCAGTCAGTTCATCAGAGGAGCTGATGTGGACTCTGCAGACCCCAGCTGAAAGGTAATGATTGTGCCAGGACTCAAATTTTCATGTTTACTGTTTCTGGCTCAGCCTGTATTAAGTATTGTACTGTAAGCCATTGTTTTGCATGGCTAATGTATTCCCAAGTTACACTGTTCATTGTGCAAATGAAATCATAAAAAAAACAGGCTTATGAATCCCAATTTTTTAGGTATTGGGGAAATGTGATTCAAAATATTACCAAAGGTCCCTCATTTGGCCATATAAAAACATTTTGTCAGCATCAGTACAGCGGTGATATACAGTACACTATGGATAAATGTCACACTGTGCCACCATTTATGTTATCCATATCTTTGTTGCACAATAATGAGCTGGCAGGAAATTCCAAACTCATTCCAAAAGTAATGTAGCAGTTACTTCATTATTACTTATGAAAGGAATGTCACATTTTAAGGGTTAAATAAATCATGAACAACACAGTAAAGTGATGGTAATTGTCAGATAAATTGTATTTTTTAAGAAATAACAGTTAACATTAATATTGTACATAAAATATTATACATGTATTTGTGGTAGGTGGGGTGGCCATCATCCACCCACTTAGTGTAGTAGTACTCTGTTTTTAGGGAGCTCTACATTGAGTTACAAGCCAAATGATTTCCTGTAAACCAGGAAATCACTTACAGTGCTGGGTGGTGAACGTATAACCAACCAATATGTTTTCCCTATGTGACAGCAAGTGAGTTGGCAGAGGGTTAGTACCCCTCCACGAAAAACAACTAACTAAAAATACAAGAAAGAAGCCTCGGACCAGGACTGACCCACAGGTGACGACTAAGGATCGAACGAAGAACATTGTACGGATTGCAACATCCAATGTAAGGGGTGCAAATGATGAGGTGAAAGAGACAGAGGCTGTCCAGGTGCTTGAGGGTGCAAAAGTGGATGTATGTGGATTAACTGAAACTAAATGGGGAGGTGAGAGTGTGAGAGAATGGGAATATGGATGGGGTATATGCAAAGGAGTGAGTGAGAATGAGAGGGCAAAAGAAGGAGTGTGCATTGTTGTGTGCAAGAAATGGAAAGAGAATATACAAGAGTATGGATCAGTTTGCTCGAGGATTCTGTAGGTAAGATTGAAAGGTGGACTGCAAATGTGGGCGATTGTATGTGTGTATGCGCCAACGCGATATCGTGCAAGCAGAATGAAAGAAGAGTTCTGGACGAATGTGAAAGCGTGCATGGAAAAGTTTGAAAGGAATAAGAGAGTGTTTTTGATTGGAAATATGAATGGAAAAGTAGGAAATGTGAAGGTGGATTGAGTAGTTGGTGAGTGGGGTGTGCCTGCAGAGGTGGATGAGAATGGCAGTGCTATAGTGGAAATTTGTTCCAGTGGGGATTGGTGATAGCTAATACCCTCTTCGGGCACAAAATGATCCACAGGTATACATGGCGAGTGGTGGGAAGTGTGGGTGGTGAACTGGATGAATGGAAGGCAATGATTGATTATGTGTGTGTGGATGATGGGATGAGAAGGTGTGTAATGAATGCAAGAACATATTAAGGTTGGGGGAGTGGCCTTTCTGACCACCACTTGGTGCTGGTGAGAGAGAATCAAGGTTCAAATGAAATGGAGGTGTAGAAGAAGGGAAGGACAGGAGGAATTAGTTCATAAAAGGTGGGTGGAAAGGTTACAAGAGGATGGAAAAAAGGCACAATATTAAGAGGGAAGTGGAGGAGCGATTGGGTAAACATGGATTGGAGCAGATGGGGGACGTGGAAGGTGTGTGCAAGATATTCACAGAAGGAATTCATGCAGCATGTGAGGTGGTGTATGGTGTGAAGAGAAGACAAAACAGGGTGCAAGGAATACCATGGAGGAATGAAGAGGTGAGACGGGCTGTGGCACAAAAGAAGAAAGCATATCGTGTGTGGATGAGAAACGGGTGTAGAAGAAGTTGAGAGACAGAAGAGTTATGTGTAGAGAGGAAGAGAGAGGGGAAAAGATTAGTAAGAGAGAGTAAGAAGAGAGTGGATGAAGAATTTGGGAGGAATTTGAGTGTAAAGTGGAGGGAATGTAAGAAAATGTTCTGGAAAGAGGTAAAGAGAGTTAGACAGGGTGTCAAACAAGTTAGTTGGGAAGTGAAAGATAAAAATGGTGGATTATTAGTGGAGAAGGGAGAAAAAGTGAGCCGATGGAGAGAGCACTTTAAGGAATTGTTGAACATAGAGAATGAAAGTAATGCAAGTATAAGTGGCCTGGGGAATGGCTGGGAGTCGGAGGGATGTGAGAAGAGAGGAAGAAATCAGTAGGATGGAGGTTGTGGAACAATGAAGAAAGTCAAAATAGGGAAAGCCTCAGTAATTGATGGAGTATGTGGTGAAATGCTGAAGCATGGGGGAGAGATAGTAGTAGAATGGATGAGGAAGATGTGCAGATTGGCCAGGGAGGAAGGTAGAGTCCTGGAGGATTGGAAGTCAGGCATAATTTTTCCCCCGTACAAAGGAAAGGAAAAAGAAGTATGTGGTAATCATAGGGGCATTTGTCTTCTAAGTGTAATAGGAAAAGTATATGGCAGGATACTTGTTGATACAGTTAGGGAAATAACAGAGGAATTAGTTGGAGAAGAACAGGGAGGTTTTAGGAAGGGAAGAGGTTGTGTAGGTCAGATATTCATTCTTAGATTTTTAGTGAAAAAGTTTCTAGAGAAGGGAAAGAAATTGTATGCAGCCTTCAGGGATTTAGAGAAAACATATGACAGGGTGGATAGACAAGGATTGTGGAAAGTTCTAAGAATATATGGAGTAGATGGGAAGTTGTTGAATGCCATGAAGAGTATGTACAAGGGTGCTAAGGCTGCAGTGCAAGTGGATAGTGAACTGAGTGAAGTTCTATTTGAAGGTCAGATTGAAACAGGGATGTGTCATGTCTCCATGGTTGTTCAGTTTGTATATGGATGGGGTTATAAAAGAGATACAAGGTAGGGCAGTGCATGTTGGAGTGGCCCTAGTGAGAGAGGGCAGTGTTTGGAAACTCTCCGTACTGTTGTTTGCAAAATTATGGTCTTCAAGGGAAGTGAAATCAGTGAATGTACAATGAGGTTGGATGAGGAGGAAATGGACAATGTGAGTGCATTTAAGTACTTGGGTAGTGTGATGAGTAAGGATGGAAGTTTAAAGGGTGAAGTGCTTGAAAGGGTACAACACTGAAGAAAGGCTGCTGGCCCCTTGAAAGCATTGAAAGTTAATGGAAGTTAAAAAGTTACCGCATGGCAGTATTGTGATACCATCACTAACATACAAAAGTGAAGCTTGGACCTTGTTGGAGGGACACAAGTCAAGAGTGAGAGCATTGGAAATGAGTTATTTGAGAGGAGCCTGTGGAGTCACATGGACAGACAGACTGACAAATGAGGAAGTGAAGGAGCATTGTGGTGTGGATGTGGATGTGATTGGAAGCATTAGATGAAACATACTGAGGTGGTTTGGCCATGTGGATAGGATAGAGAGCTGGACACTGATGAGGAGAGTGTATGTAAGTGAGATGAAGGGAGGGGGGAGAAGGATGGGGAGGCCAAGGATGAGATGGAGGTATATGAAAGGGGGGGATGTGAGCTGGGAGCAGGACAGTGAAATGGCATGGGATAGGACGACATGAGGGCAGTTTGTTTCTGGCCACCCCTTATGGGATTAAGGCATCTGGCAATAGATAGGTAGATAGATGAAAGTATTATTAACCAGTCCATACTAATACTGAAAAATACAGCATTTTATATTTGCTGTTTTTATATACAGTTTCACATGTCTTTTACTGCTGTGCAAATTGAAGAGTCATAAAAATGAATCTGAACATATATGTTTTTTGTCACATAGCATAAATGAGCGCCATGCAAAATTAGGGTTCACTGGAAAGTGTTATTAACATCATGGAGATGCTGATCTAATGGCAGCTATTGTTCCAGGTTCACAGCTGAAGTCAGAGCAGTGAAGCAGTCATAAACAATGTTATCATCAGGGTGCTGCCTAAGTAATAGGTTATAAGTATAAAACAGGATTCAGGGCACATCTTATGTTGTGGTAGCACATCCATCAAGAGATATCTTGCCCAACAACTTATGAGTTATGTAGTATCCACTGGATTTTTTTTTTTTTTTTTCTACACAGGAGCTGATCTTAGATGATTTACCTGCTGTGGTACCCTTTACATTGTCTGTTGCTGCATAGACAATATATAACAACTAATGAAATAAGGAAGAGAGTGGTAAATTCAGTCTAAGTATACAGCTTGACTTAGCAGTGAAGCCCTGTATATATAAACTTACGATTCAGAAGCATGCACATGTCTTATTAATCGAGTGTGTCAGCAGTATTGTAAAAAATAGTAGACTGTGTTGAAATTTTCTCATTTTTATGTAATTACAACTACTGTATTATCCAATAAGAGTAATGAATTTTTAACAGTTTTTGTTCATTTGTAATGGGAGTATCTTATGATCAAGCATTGATACAGTATAGGTAAGTCACCGTATTGGTGTTAGACCTTAAAGATTAACACTAAAGTAGAGTAATTAATGTGTGGTGGAAGTTGAGGGGTGGAAGAACTGATATGAAGGAAGTGGTAAAGGAAGAACCAGAATCTGTAATGTTGGAGTTTGAGGTGAGTGGTAAAATAATGGACTAGTAAAAGATGAGCCATATGTAAAGTTAGAGTGTGAGGTGACTGACAGAATAATGGAGGTGGTAAAGGAAGAACCAGATATAAAGTTAGAGTTCGAGGTGACTGACAGAATGATGGAGGTGGTAAAGGAAGAACCAGATGTAAAGTCAGAGTGTGAGGTAGATGGGCAATTGTTCATCAGTGAGAATGAGATCATCCAGGACACAGTGTCTTCCACACCTGAAGTAAAGCAGTTCAAATGTTTACAGTGTGGTAAAGCATTTGCTTCCAAGAACAAGCTTATCCGACATGTAGTAGTTCATTCAAAACTGAAGAATTTTAGATGTGGTGAATGTGGTAAACTGTTTAGTCGGAAAAATTATCTCACCACGCACCTGTTAGTTCATTCAGGAGTGAAGAATTTCAAGTGTGATGAATGTGGGAAACTGTTTAGTCAGAAAAGTCATCTCAACCAACACCTATTAGTTCATGCAGGAGTGAAAAATTTCAAGTGTGATGAATGTGGTAAACTGTTCAGTAAGAAAAGTAACCTTGCCCAACACTTATTAGTTCATTCACAAGTGAAGAATTTCAAGTGTGATGAATGTGGTAAACTGTTTGCTAACAAATCTGGCCTTATCCAACATCTGTCAGTTCATTCTGGAGAGAAAAATTTCAAATGTGCTAAATGTGGAAAATGGTTTGGTCAGAAAAATGTTCTAGCCAAACATCTACTAATCCATTCAGGAGTGAAGAATTTCAAGTGCAATTAATGTGGCAAACTGTTTGGTCAGGAAAATAATCTCACCCAACACTTGATAAGTGTTGGGTGAGATTATTTTTCAGGTCAGACAGTTTAACACACATCACATTTGAAATTCTTTTCTCCTGAATGAACTAATACATGTTGGGCGAGATGACTTGTCTGACTAGACAGTTTGCCACATTCAATATACTGTACTTGAAATGTTTCACTCTTAGATTGTTCATTCAGAGTATGGATTTTCAAGTGTGATGAATGTCGTAAACTGTTTAGTCCGAAGCAAAATCTCATCACACACCTATTATTTCATCAAGAGTGAAGAATTTCAAGTGTGATTAATGTGGTAGACAATTTTATTATACGTCTGACCCCACATTATTAGTATTGATTTATTTAAAAGTGAAGAATTTCAAGTGTGATGAATGAGGTAAAGTGTTCGCTAGGAACAGTTATCACAACTGACACTGTTTAATTCATTGACCCTTATCCCATGGGTCATGGTATATCACGTGATGACTGAGGGTTTATAGCTCCTCTGATTCACAAGATATGACACAGTACCTGCTGCACTGAGGTTTGAAGACCATTCCCAAAAATATGGTGTGAGGGGGCATCTTGCATCTCCAAAGTAAACTGAGTGCAGATCAGGCAGCATCAGTCATGGTATGTTTTTGTAGCAGGAAATTACAATGTTGTTTCATTTACTTCATTATCCACCTACGTCCAATGCACCACTTTCACCCCCTGCCAAGCTGGTGCTGTGCCGCTGTCCCCTCCTCATAATTTATCATCATGAGAGGAGACACCTCACATGAAGAACATGGTACCAGTGTGACTCCTTTCCTCTTGTGTGATGCCCTCCCACCCTCTCTACCCTCCTGTCCTACGATGCCTTTCCTGGGCACAGTGATGTGTTTGTGTGTTTTTTTTTTCCTTGATTTACACTCCCAAAGTGTAAATGTGTCCTCCAATGTTGTTTGTATATATGTTACAGAATTGACACTAAAATACGATGTATACAAGTGACGTGTAAGTAGCAGGTGACTTGAAGAATGTGTGACATTGATATAGTAGGTGATGTGTGAAGAAAAAGAGCAATTGTGATGAAGTTCATGAAAGTGACATGGTAAAACAGTTTGTGTAGCAGTTACATTTATATACTGTATTTTACAATTGATGTGTGTATATATGATTTGTAAATATTTATTTCTAGAAAAATAAAGCTTACATGTAAGTGGATAAGTGATTTCTTCAATAACTAGAAAGCACTTAGAGAGCACATAACTCTGCCAATGCCAATACTCCCCAATTTAATCAGTACTCTCTTGCCACATGGCCCACCCACAAAATTTCATTGAAATCTATTGAGAACTTTTGGAGATATCATGTGGACAGACAAACATTGGTGAACACATGACCTCCAACTTTGTTGGCAGAGGTAATAAAGTATATATATTTTTCAACCATGATCTGTGTATACCCTATTTCCTGCTATTTATTTTTAGAAAAATAAGCAGTATAAATTAAGTGGATAATGATTTCATCAGTAGTTAGCATGGATTGAAATTTATGTACTTGTTCATATGTAATTTTCCTAGACTAAGAAATAAGAATAAAAGATTTTTAGAAAAATTAGGGTTTCGCTCAGTAAGCAATAAGTGCATTCATTTATAATAGTGAACCAAGAGGACAAAAAATTCTTTGTCTGTGATTTTTATTAAGGGATTATTCTCACAGTATTATTACCACCCTTGAGCACAAAATCAGTCTTGGATGGCTGGGAAATGGGAAGACTAATAAACACCATATGTACAGGTTTAGTACAACACATCTGATAGCTCAGGAAATGGTGAGGAAGCAGCACGGCAATGTGAGGGAGCAGCGTATGGCAGCCAACCAACGCTGCAGCCACCATGTACACCAAATGCAACTTCTCTGTAAGCTAAAGTTACCTCTAACATTTAACTCCATGCTTCTCAGTGATTTCACATAGCAGCCATGGGGATACATATCACTGGAAAGAGGAAGGACTTGAGTATTTTGGTAGGTACAATCAAGTCCAATATTTGCAGGGGTTATGTACCAGAACACACTGCAAATGTTGAGTTCTGCAAATAACCCAAACCTACCACAGAAGTTACTGATCTTAATATTTTAGCTATTCCTATTACCTACAGACCCACTATGAGACCTGTAAATGCATTTTATGGCACATTAATACTTCCCCAAAAGACAGTACAGGATGATACACAAGCCTTTCTGGGTACAGTGTACTGTTCTCACCCATGCGATGGTGTAACACACCGTGCTTTTGTTCACACTAAGATGGTGCATGACACCCATGAACGACTACCCATCAGAGAAACATGTTCAGCAACTTCACTTTGTCTTCCAGTGACATCACCTTCTTCTGCCACTTATGCTCTCTGGCAGCAAATGCACCCTGAGTAGCACACATTGGACCATTTTTCACAGGGATAAAGAATGGAGTTGATTAGTGGAGCCATAATAACAAGCAGAACACACACAGATGCACAACCCAAGAGATGAAATGAGAAAGAATGAGCATGGTGGCATATCATGGGTGTTATGAAATCCCGATTTGGCAGTCATTTATCAGATCAGCAGTTTTAATCCCCTGGGGCACTAAGATGCGATTTACTTTCTTTGGATGTTTCCTGGTAAAAGCAAAGAGATGCGAATCAAGTCCCAAAGCAGAAAGAAATTTGCCAAAAATTAAGTTTTCAGCCAGTTTGCATCAAATTTTGGTGGGTCCTAGCAGGCCAGTTTAGCATACAATGTAAATACTTGCCAACACTGTCGGCCCTGGCCTGGGACAGTGCATATCAGAAAGCCGCAGTATCTCACCACCAGCGAGGCTGAAGGGTAGCGTTCCATCCTTCGTCCCTTTAAACCCCTGTATTTTCCCCAGCCTCCCTGAGGCAGAAGCCACAATTGAAATATCATTATTGTATAGTGTTTTTGACTATATTGTTAAGTGATTGTGTGCAGGATATTTACAGAAGAAATACCGGTATGTGCAGCATGTGATGTGGTGTGTGAGAGGAAGAGAAGATGGAGGGGGGTGCAAGAAACAGCGTGGTGGACTGAAGAGGTGAGACAGGCTGTGGCACAAAAGAAGAAAGCATACAATGAATGGATGAGAAATAGGGGCGTGGAAGAAGTTGAGAGGCAGAAGAGAGAGTTATATGCAGAAAGAAAGAGGTGAAAAGATTAGTAAGAGAGAGTAAGAAGAGAGTGGATGAGGAATTTGGAAGGAATGTGAGTGTAAAGTGGAGGAACTGTAAGAAAATGTTCTGAAAAGAGGTGAAGAGAGTAAGACAGGGTGGAAGTGAGGTTAGCAGGGGAGTGAAAGATAAAAATGGTAGATTACTAAGTGGAGAAGGGAGAAAAAGTGAGCAGATGGAGAGAACACTTTAAGGAATTGTTGAACGTAGAGGATGGAAGTAATGCGAGTATAAGTGGCTGGGGAATGGCTGGGAGAAGGAGGGAGGTGAGAAGACATGAAGAAATCAGTAGGATAGAAGTTGTGGAAGCAATGAAGAAAGTTAAATTGGGGAAAGCCCCAGGAATTGATGAAGTGTGTGGTGAAATGCTGAAGCATGGGGGAGAGATAGTAGTAGAATGAATGTGGAAGATGTGCAGATTGGCCTGGGAGGAAGGTAGAGTCCTGGAGGATTGGAAGTCAGGTATAATTATTCCCTTGTACAAAGGAAAAGGGGAAAAAGAAGTGTGTGGTAATCATAGGGGCATCTGTCTTCTTAGTATAATAGGAAAAGTGTATGGTAGGATACTTACTGACAGAGTTAGAGAAGGAACAGAGGAATTAGTTGGAGAAGAACAGGGAGGCTTTAGGAAGGGAAGAGGTTGTGTAGATCAGATATTCATTCTTAGATCTTTAGTGGAAAAGATTCTAGAGAAGGGAAAGAAGTTGTATGCGGCTTTCATGGATTTGGAGAAAGCATATGACAGGGTGGATAGACAAGGATTGTGGAAAGTATTAAGAATATATGGAGTAGATGGGAAGTTGTTGAATGGTGTGAAGAGTATGTATGATGGTGCTAAGGCTGCAGTGCGTGTGGATGGTGAACTATGTGAATTTTTCTCTTTGAAGGTTGGGTAGAAACAGGGATGTGTCATGTCTCCATGGTTGTTCAATCTGTACATGGATGGGGGTAATAAAAGAGGTACAAGGTAGGGTAGTGGATGTTGGAGTGGCCTGGTGAGAGAGGATAGTGTTTGGAAACTACCTGTACTGTTATTTGCAGATGATACTGTGTTGTTGAGTGAAGACAAAGGGGAGCTGCAAGGCTTGGTGAATGAGTTTGGGAGAGTGTGTAAGAAACGGAATCTAAAGGTGAATGCAGGGAAGAGTAAAGTGATGGTCTTTGAGAGACGTGAAGTCAGTGAATGTACAGCAAGGTTGGATGGTGAGGAATTGGAAAATGTGAGTACGTTTAAGTACTTGGGTAGTGTGACGAGTAAGGATGGAGGTTTGGAGGGTGAAGTGCTTGAAAGGGTACAGCTGGGAAGAAAGGTTGCTGGTTCTTTGAAAGCAGTGATAAGAAACAGGGAAGTGTGCATGGAAGTGAAAAAGTTACTACATGACAGTATTGTGATACCAACTCTAACGTATGGAAGTGAAGCTTGGACGTTGTTGGAAGGACACAAGTCAAGAGTGAGAGCAGTGGAAATGAGTTATTTAAGAGGAGCCTGTGGAGTCACATGGAGACACAGGCTGACGAATGAGGATATAAAGGAGCGTTGTGGTGTGGATGTGGATGTGATAGGAAGCGTTATGAGGAACACACTGAGGTGGTTTGGCCATGTGGAGAGGATGGAGGGTGAGAGACTGACGAAGAGAGTGTATGTGAGTGAGGTGGAGGGGGGAAGAGGGAGGGGGAGGGGGAGGCTGAGGATGAGATGGAGGGATGGGGTGGAGAGGTATATGAGAGAGGGGTGTGTGAGTTGGGAGCAGGGCAGTGAAATGGCAGGGGACAGGGTGACGTGGAGGCGATTTGTTTGTGGCCACCCCAAACAGGATTGAGGCGTCTGGCAATAGATAGACAGATAGAGATTGTGTCTATGGAACATACATACAGTATACTGTTTGTAAAGCATTGGCGTCATTATGAGCCGTTAGGCCTGGAGGCAGGACTCGTGTTTGTTACAGCGCGGTTTGCCACTCTGCTCCACCCTGTCACAAATGATGTGAGAAACATATAATGTCTGGATTAGTGAAATAATTGACCTACTTAAACAGGTGTTGCATATGCCAAAGAGATACGTCGTAGTTGGGAAGGGAACAGGTGTCACCTACATCATAGTCGGGAAGGGAATAATAAAGGAGGTTGGGATGGAATGATTGTGATAGTGATATTATTGTGTATGGTTTAGTATGAAATATACATATATAGTGCACACACACACACACACACACACACACACAACTCCTCATCTTTATATCCTTCAAGGGCCTGCCAGCGGTTCAACACCTCTGGAGGAAGTAAGTTATCCATATTTTGTTGATTTTTATGCTGACCTAATTCTGTATTTCTATATTTTACACAAAGAAGTATTGTTTTTTACATATACACATATGAGATGGAAATAAATACAGGTTCAGTATCAGTAGCCAGAAAAAAACTAGTGGTCATGTTGAGTTTCTCAGAGCACTATAAAAAAGCTTATATTTTACATGAATAAAACAAAATAAACTTAGTGAACAAAATATGTTGGTGTGGGTGAGACAGGAAAAATTTACTGCGCTAGGAGTTATATTGTTCTTTATCGTCCATTCACTCAAAAAGTATTGGACGTATCGATTTCCTGAAAGAACCATGATAACGTGCATAAAATTCTACCTATGTACAGTTACCTCCACTTCTAACGCGTACAGCGGGTGGTGTGTTTGGTGAAACGTGGCACCACTGTGTTTGTTTACATAATAGTAATAGTAAATGAATGGGCAGACCCGGCAGAGCTTCCCCTCCGCTACAGTATCTAGTACTCACAGAAACAATCAAGTCAGTATGTATGAAAATACAAGTGTTTGCCACGTATGTAGAGTGGATGGTAGAGAGGAAAGCAAATAGTAATGCCATTGGCTCCCATTGTTTGTCTGACAGGAGATGACTGTGAGGCGAGGTGGAACGGAGGGGAGCGGGGACAAATGGTGGGGACGCATGTATCGAGACTTCGTCGTGTTTCGTTTAGAAAGATAACACAGATGTTCTAATGTGATCTGTAACTCAGTTTGCAATAATGTGTAGTGGATGAATGTTGGAGTCTTAATGGTCGTCATACAATGTGGCGAACAACTGTAGTTGAGCATAATTGTTAGAAAGTGTGATGTCTGGTGTCTCGAAACGTGGTTCACCTGAGTCTTGCGAGTGTGCAACTCATCTGCTGCAACATATTTGTGGCTGAACCAGGGTGGCTGTAAATGATTCATGATAATGCATGTGACACAATGGTCATGCCATGTTGTGCATCATCTGGTCTGTTTTATTGTGAGGAAAACCAATCATTATATTCACAAACCACGGTATAACTAGATGTCCTGTATTACAGGATTATAGATACTTTGAGTGTTGGACAGTTATTGGCTTGTGCGAATATGTTGTGCATTCATCACACTGATGGATCATGTGGTGGTAATGAGATACTGTATTTGTATAATGAATGGATATCTTGTATTATAAAAATCGAAATTGCGGTGTTACGGGTGTCTTGTCCACAAATGATGTTGCTTTCTTCGAGGTGCTATTTCATTAGTCTGGGTAGTTGTGACACAACATCTACAAACATTGATCGTCGTTCGTCATATTGTATAACACATTCAGGCCTTCCTTATTTCCAAATGCATTATTCTATTTAATCGTGTGTCTACACTCACACACTGTTCATCCAGAGAGAGCAATATTTCCTTTACCATGCATGTTTGTCCGATGTCTGCCATTATAACGCAAGGTTTTAGTATGTGGCCACGGCTACACAAAATATGTCGGTGGCGTGGTGCTGCTGGGAGAGTGTAAAACTGTCTAGTCTGTGAGTGTTTGTGCAGGGAGTCATTCACACTCATGCCAAGATAGCAGTCAAAGTCGCTGTTTTGGTGACTATACTGACTGAGCATTGAACACACTTTCACCTCCCAGCAGTCTGAATGAGGTCCTGTTTTCAGCCATAAGAAACATTAAGTAATACAGTGAACAATGCATATTTATATATAAAGTTCGTTTCGTTTCGTTTCGTTTTTAAAGGCTCCAACATGCTTGCATGTGTCGGCCTAGGTCACCTAATGGCGGCTCTCCACGCTGCACGTCCCATTGCAGCCTCCCTGTTCAGTCCCTTAACCCTAAGGTCACACTTAATGACCTCGTCCCATGTCTTTTTCGGTCTACCCCTCATAACCCCACCCCCAATATTAACACTTCTCACCTTCCTCACCCAATTATCATCCCCCATCCTCTCCACATGTCCAAACCATCTCAATCTACCTCTCCTCATCACAACACCAATACACTCCTGTCCCATCCTACCTCTCAACTCTTCCATCGTAAACCCAGCCCCTCCAGGCCTTGGACACAGGGACGCACTGCACATCAACCTAATCATTGTCATTTTTGTACGTCTGAGTCGGCGAATATCTTCCTTCTTCATTGCCCAGGTCTCACTACCATACAGCATTACACTCCTAACACATGCTGCATACAAAGACCCCTTAGCACGTAGGGAGAGCCCTCTCAATGTCAGGAGAGGCAAGAGCTCCCTGAACTTCTTCCAACCACTTCTCACCCTAGCCACAGAGCTAGCTCCAGCCCCACCTCGAGCACACAACATGTCTCCCAAATAACAAAACTCTTCCACACACTCAAGAGATTCACCAGCAAGTTCAATCCTCTCACGTCTGACTATCTCCACCTGCTCACCCCGGCACGCCGTACACATAAAATCAGCATTATCTCACAGTCTACCTCTGATACCACTGCATCTCTTATGCACCCATTTATCACACGCACCGCACAAGATGGAATTACTTCCCACGCCCTTGTGGCAAACTGCACATGGCCACTCTCCCTCGTCTTTGACAGTACCGCCACCAACCCTAGATTTCATCACTTTTGTTTTATCTGCATTTACCCTTAAACCCTTTTGCCCCATACCATCTCTCCACTTCCTAAACCTTTCCTCCCCCTCCCTTTCGTTCTCTGCAATCAACACCAAATCATCAGCATACAACAACTCCCACGGGAGTCCGTTTCTAAAGTCACGTGAAAGGGCTTCAAGTGCCATGATAAACAACATGGGACTCAAGACTGACCCCTGATGCACACCAACATTCACGGAAAACTCATCACTCAAATCTCCATTCACTCTCACCTGGGTGTGAGCACCCACATACATGGCCATAACCACCCTAACCAGCCACTCCTCCAAGCCAAGCTTTCTCATTGCCCACTTCACCACCTCTCACCTCTCTAGGGACTCTGTCAAAGGCCTTTTCCAAATCAACAAAAACAAAATAAAGATCCCTTCTCCTACCAATATATTTTTCCTGAAGTTGTCGAACAATGAATATGGCATCAGTGGTCCCCCTACCTGGCATGAACCCGAACTGCATCTCATCAATATTCACTCTTTCTCTAATCATACCTTCTAAAACTCTCTCCATTACCTTCATTATCTGATCTAAAAGCTTTATACCTCTATAATTTCCTCTTACCAGGGCATCACCCTTCCCTTTATACACATTTACAATTAAACTCTTCAGCCAATCATCTGGGACAACACACTCATAAATAATCCTATTTATCAGGTCGGTGACTAAACTCACCCCTGTATCGCCTGAGGCCTTCAACATTTCGGCAGTCAACCCAGACACACCTGCTGCCTTCCCCACCCTCATCCTGCCTATTGCCTCACTCACAGTAGCAGTAAGGAGTGATTTATGCACCATGTCATCATACAGGCTTAACCAGTATAACACAGCAAAGGATAAGCTGGATCTGGGTAGGAAAAAGGTTGTGTGCTACTGGAGCGTCCAAGTAAACATAAGCAATATTGGTGCACCAGAACCTGGATGGCAAAACCCAACCACCGCGCTTTAAGCAAAATACCCCCCAGTTCTGAAGCTACCCCACGTCATCCAGTAGATTTACACAAGGTCATTGATAAGGCTGCAATCTCGTCGTAGTGATGCGATATGATACGAAAGTCAATGTCTGGTCTCGTTACCCGTTATATGAGGAATGGTTGGAGTTCTGTGTATGTGTGAGGAAGAGAGAGAGAGAGATTCAGAACCAGGGGGTATTTGCCTACAGATCGGTGGTTGTTTTACCATCCAGGTGCTGGTGCATCAACGTTGCTTACGTTTACCTGGACACTACAGCAGCACACAACCTTTATCTTACCGTAGGTCCAACTTATCCTTGGCTATATTATACCGTATAAGCATGTACGAAGACACGGTGCATAAAACACTCATTATTTTACATTAAAAATTGCATTGTTCAATCTGTTACTTAATGTTTGTTTGGGTTGAAAACAGTACCTCATTCAGACTGCTGGGAGGTGAAAGTGTGTTCAATGGTCAGTCAGTATAGTCACAAAAACTGCGACTTTGGCTGCTATCTTGGCATGAGTGTGAATGACTCCCCGCACAAACACACGTAGACTATACACAGTTATACACTCTCCCAGCAGCACCACTCCACCGACATATTTTTGTGTAGCCGTGGCCACATACTAAAACCTTGCGTGATCATGGCTGACAACGGACAGACATGCATAACGTTGCCAGTGTTTCATTTCTATAAATGTTCGTTTATTACACGCAAATGTTGCAGACGTCATCTACTGTGTTAAAATGGATGTGGATTCGCTAGTTGCATTACTGGACCCCTGCACAACCAATGCAAGACTGCACAATTTTCCTAGCAACACCACACCACCACGAAATGCCTCTATAGCGGTGACTACTGGCCCGATACTATTGTTGCAAATGGACACACATAGTAAATCAACCGTAGGACAAAGGGAAGCAGGACCTAAAATATCACAATGTGTAATGTGTACTGGGCACTGTGGTGGTGATTGTAGATGGGAAGCGAAACATCGTTATGGTAGAGTTGTTTAGAGCCATCCTACGAGGTTCATAATAACCGCAAGTTCGACAATAGATTTTGATATTACGGATATCTGTGATGCTGTGTCTGATGGCGCTGAACGTTGAAAACGATATTCCCGAGGCATTTAGAAATACAACAGAATATTTGGTAAGTAAAGGAGGACTTGAGGAGAGGTTGGCTAGTGGTATCGGGGTATTAGAAGAGGAAGGAAATTTTGCAGGAATTGGCAGGGTGGGATGGCCTGACCACTCTGCTTGGTAGCAAGGTGTGTGTGGAAATGGACAGTTGTGGAGTAGGAGCGAGTAAGGAGATGGGCAGGTGGGAAGATGGCCATCACCAACATATGTGATGTTTGGTGTTGGTAAGACAACTATTCCTCCCTCTGGATATGCAGTGTGTGAGTGTAGACACACGATTAAATACAGTAGTATACTGCGTCTGGAGAGAGAGAGAGAGAGAGAGAGAGAGAGAGAGAGAGAGAGAGAGAGAGAGAGAGAGAGAGAGCACTGGTGTCTCTTTCTCTCTCTTTCTTTCGTTTTATAAATATATATATATATTGGTATGTAGGAGGACTGTTGGGCCTTGATAGCAGGCTGTGAAGCCTATGCCCAAAGTCGAACACATAAAAAAAAAAACATATATATATATATATATATATATATATATATATATATATATATATATATATATATATATATATATATATATATATATAAGGAACGAGAGAGACTCTCTCTCTCTCTCTCTCTCTCTCTCTCTCTCTCTCTCTCTCATACATACGGGGGGCGCGGTAGCACAGTGGTAGCGCGCCGGACTCGTAATCGTGGGATTGCGAGTTCGAGCCTCGCCCGGGCTGCCGTGCCGGGAGTGGTAGCTTGCTCCTGTAACCCTAGCGGGGCTATATAGTCCAATACAGGGCTTAGCTTGGGGGAACTCCATTTCTCCCATTTTTCCTCACACATACACAGAATTCCGGCCATTCCTTGTATAATGGGTAACGAGACCTGATATTGACTTCCGTATCATATCGCATCACTACGATGAGATTGCAGCCTAAACAATGACCTTGTGTAAATCTACTGGACGACGTGGGGTAGCTTCAGAACCCGGGGTATTTTCCTTAAAGCGCGGTGGTTGGGTTTTGCCATCCAGGTTCTGGTGCACCAATATTGCTAACGTTTACTTGGACGCTCCAGCAGCACACAACCTTTATCCTACCGCAGATCCAGCTTGTCCTTTGCTGTGTTTTACTGGTTAAGCCTGTATGATGACACGGTGCATAAATCACTCCTTTATATATAAATTTGCATTGTTCACTGTATTACTTAATGTTTCTTATGGCTGAAAACAGGACCTCATTCAGACTGCTGGGAGGTGAAAGTATGTTCAATGCTCAGTCAGTATAGTCACCAAAACAGCGACTTTGGCTGCTATCTTGGCATGAGTGTGAATGACTCCCTGCACAAACACACACAGACTAGACAGTTTTACACTCTCCCAGCAGCACCACGCCACCGACATATTTTGTGTAGCCATGGCCACATACTAAAACCTTGCGTTATAATGGCAGACATCGGACAAACATGCATGGTAAAGGAAATATTGCTCTCTCTGGATGAACAGTGTGTGAGTGTAGACACACGATTAAATAGAATAATGCATTTGGAAATAAGGAAGGCCTGAATGTGTTATACAATATGACGAACGACGATCAATGTTTGCAGATGTTGTGTCACAACTATCCAGACTAATGAAATAGCACCTCGAAGAAAGCAACATCATTTGTGGACTAGACACCCATAACACCGTAATTTCAATTTTTATAATACAAGATATCCATTCATTATACAAATACAGTATCTCATTACCTCCACATGATCCATCAGTGTGATGAATGCACAACATTTTCGCACAAGCCAATAACTGTCCAACACTCAAAGTATCTATAATCCTGTAATACAAGACATCTGCTTATACCATGGTTTGTGAATATTATGGTTGTTTTTCCTCACAATAAAACAGACCAGATGATGCACAACATGGCATGACCATTGTATCACATGCATTATCATGAATCATTTACAGCCACCCTGGTTCAGCCACAAAAATGTTACAGCAGTTGAGTTGCACTCTCACTAGACTCAGGTGAACCACGTTTCGAGACACTGGACATCACACCCTCTAACAATTATGCTGAAATACAGTTGTTCACCACATTGTATGACGAACATTAAGACTCCAACATTCAACCAATACACATTATTGCATACGGAGTTACAGATCACCTCAGAACATCTGTGTAATCACACCCTCCATCTTTCTATATGAGACACGACGAAGTTTCGATACATGCGCCCCAACCACCTGTCCCCCCTCCCCTCCGTTCCACCTCGCCTCACAGTCGTCTCCTGTCAGAGAAACAATGGGAGCCAATGGCATTACTATTTATTTTCTCTCTACCTTCCACTATACATACATGGCAAACACTTGGATTTGCAGACAAAGTATGACTTGATAGAGCATTGTTTCTGTGGGTACTAGATACTGTAGTGGAGGGGAAGCTCTGCCAGGTCTGCCCGTTCACTTACTATTACTACTATGTAAACAAACACAGTGGTGCCACGTTTCACCAAACACACCACCCGCTGTACTCGTTAGAAGTGGAGGTAACTGTACATAGGTAGAATTTTATGCACGTTATCATGGTTCTTTCAGGAAATCGATACGTCCAATACTTTTTGAGTGAATGGACGATAAAGAACAATATAACTCCCAGCGCAGTAAATTTTTCCTGTCTCACCCACACCAACATATTTTGTTCACTGAGTTTATTTTGTTTTATTCATGTAAAATATAAGCTTTTTTATATAGGGGTGGGACTGAAAAGAATTCAGTCCCAGGTAACACCGTATTGACGGTCTTGTTACACCCTCTAGGGCAGGAGGCCCAAGGCTATGGCCTAAATAAAGAGAAGTTGACAGACATAGGCTACGGCCTAACAGAGTGTGCAAAGGGGAAGGTGACCCCAGGCTCCGGCCTTAACACACTGAGGAGAGAGAGTTGCCTGTGTGCATCCCTCTCCAGTTGCTCTTCGGCTACGGCCAGAATACGGTCCAGGGTAGAGAGACCCTGCTACCGTACGTGTAGCGCTACCCAATTACGGAAGCGGCGTCCCGGGGTCGGTACCTTACCGCAACGGACGGGCGAACCAGTTCACCCGTTAGTCGTCTTCCGTACGGGCAGACACTCGGCTCCGGCCGGGGCACGTACTAGGGTAGAGAATTCCCTGCAGGTAGGATCTGTCCGTATTGGAGAGAGTGTGGCCTCTGAGCCCCTTACTCCGGCTTGTCCCCTACTGCAGAAGGAACACCACGCCGGCGGTACCTTGCCACGGCGAAAGGGCGACCCCGATCACCCTATAGGTGTCCCCCGTACGCCGGGCAAGTTCACGGCTACAGCCAAGGTGCACAATAGGGGAAGGAGAGCCCCGGCTCAGGCCTATAGACACACTCAAGGGACCATGAAAAGCGTGAGTCTTCCTTTAGCCTCTTTCCCTTCGGGGAGCCCTTCGTCGCCATCCGGGCTTATAGGCCCGGAGGAGGCACTAGAGTGGTGGCAAGGCCCGATATCGGACCTACCGCCCACACCCGGGAGTTCTTTGACCCTGCCGGAGCCTTGCAGGAGACGCTGCCACAGTCCAGCCCTGACGGCGCCTCTCCCCCTGAGCACCCGCAGTCCCAGGACGCCCAGGCCCGCCGCCGCAGTCTACAACGGAGGCGATCCAGGCTCCCTCACTCCCCGGAGGCAGAGGAAGCAGGCCCGACTGCTCCGGCTGTTCGGCCCTAGTCCCGAGGGCCACCGATCAGGTCGAGGCCCCCAGACCACAGGGCCTCCCTGCACCCCACCAGCGCGGCCCTAGTATAGGAGCCGCCCCTCAGGTCGAGGCCCCAGACAGGTGAGCTTCCCTGACAGTAAGTGAAACAGTGATCTAACAAACCCAGGAAACAAGGGGAAAGACAGTGACAGTGATCCAGAGTACAGTGACAGTGCTTACACGGAAAATATATTAAACAGTGGCCCAACAGAAACTCGTGCCATCAGGGTAAGAAGTGAATTTTACTAAATAATTCAGTCCCTCCCCGCATCAAGGAACCAGGGAGTTTTCTGTGAGTCTAGAGGTAGGTGCGCGGGCGAGTCGAAAGATAAGTGTATGTGTCCCCGTGACCAGGTGACAGTGTCGAGTGTCGCTATCCGCACCCTACCTCTATTATGGTAATATCCTCGAAACAGACTCCCAATCTCAGTATTCTTAAAGTGAACAGCCCCAGTTTATTATTATCTTGAAGTGACATAATAATTCCATACAATTAATTCAAGTGAACAACCCCAGTTGCATAATTACCCTCCAAGTGACATTAAAGGATACCCGCGATCTCCCTGTGCCATAGTGATAATATATATGATCATTCGGTGAAGCCGAGTGTAATCCTGTATCTCTGTTCCTCTATGTGCTAAATATCATTGTATGTACACTGTTATGAGTAGGACCTAAGTACTACTACTGCTACTACTACTACTACTGCTACTACTGCTACTACTACTACTGCTACTACTACTATTACTACTACTACTACTACTGCTACTACTACTGCAACTACTACTACTACTAAATAGCCTACACCAGGTCACTGCAGTGGTTCAGACGCCTTGGTGTTGACGGTGGCGTTGACGGAAGGGTCTGAGTGTACACTGAAGTGGAACTGTAGCAGGATGATCAGGTAGGTCATTACGAAGCTGAGCACCTGTAATTAACACACCTGTAATTAACACACACACACACACACACACACACACACACACACACACACACACACACACCTGTTATTAGTTTCTTCTCACCTGTCAAAGATCCCTAGTTCCTTTGAGCCCATTTGGTGGCCAGGTAGTAGAGTGGAGGGCACCTTTGACTAGTAACCAAGGAGACAGTTTTACACCTGCTCTTAGGTTGTTTATAATGGCAAAAACCTCTAACTCCTTTCAGACAGGTAATAGAGTGGAGGGTAACTTTGACTAGTAACCAAGGAGACAGTTTTACACCTGTTATTTTTTTTTCATTGACAAAGATTCCTAACCATCTCAGCCCAATTGGTGGCCAGGTAGTGGTTAGAGTGGAGGGTAACTTTGACTAGTAACCAAGGAGACTTATTCCTACCTGGTAATTAAATGAAAAAATCTGGGCCAAGTTAAAGCAAAACGATCATAGTATATTATATTTGCCTTCTTATTGGACACTCAAAATTTTGGCGGGGAAATTTGCATACTTCAATTACTGTAGCCTTTTTACTCTAACCTTGCCTATAATTACCATCTCCCCATCTTGAATGCGGAGTTGTAACAGTAGGTGAACACTAGAATATTGTGCTAATCACGAAGCAGTGCTGTGGAAAGCGTGTAGGGTAGTAGCATTTTCTTTTCTGCCATTGAGGGGTATGAAAAACGCTGCAAACGGATGAAAATCTGGGCCAGGTCAAGGTGAAAGAACTATAGACACTGATACACTCCATCATCACTAAAAATATCTCTGAATCTCACATATATTTAACTTAAAATTTTATAACACAATCGTACTCAGAAGAAAATACGTATAATTTTTTTTCCGATGTCTTTTATTCCGAGATTCATTTAATATTCTTTTTCTCTTAATGCAAAAAAGAAGGAACCAAAGGCCAGAAGTCCGCAAGATTCTTTCCTCCAAGAAAAAATAAATAAACAGAATAACAGTCAAAATCATGATCCTTTCAATAGCTTCTAAAAACAGTATTATATAAATTCTGCCTAATTATTCCAAAGACATTCTCTGCGTTACGCTCGCTGTATTTCATTTAGTTCTGGGTTCTTATCTCGTCTGTAAAGGAAGCCCCCTAACACCTTTTCCAAAGTGATTTATTTTGCTTATTCCACCTTACCGTCCTCTACCGTACTATATATAATTACAATATCGCCACAGTCTGCATAAATAACATACAGAGGGATATTAACCGGCCATATCCAAAAATAAGTCGCTAAGGAAGAGGTGCTAGGGAGCCTCCTTACCCAACGAGAACACAGGGTTTGGTCAAACTGAATGTTAAGCAGAAAACTCTTAGGTTCGTATTCCCATAATTTAAGGAGGTTCCCTAGCACCTTTTCCTTAGCGATTTATTTTTCGAAACGGATAATTAATATATTTGTACGTTAATGAGTATGGTGATATTAGAATTATTTAAATAACACAGAAGAGATGTAATAGGCAAATAAATCGCTTAGGAGGAGGTGTTAGGGAGCTTCCTTAATCGTGCATCAAAAACATTCAATAATAATGAAGATATCACTGAATAACGATGATAATCAGACTGTATCTATCTATCTATCTATCTATCTGTTTCTATTTGTCTCTCTCTATTATTCTATCTATCCATCCATCTATCTATATCTAGGTATATACTCTACCTACCTGTTTATCTATCCATTTGCATATCTGTCTCTTTGTCTATCTATCTACTTGTCTGTATGTACACTAGTCGTGCTAGGAAGTGGTGTCAAATTCCATTTATTTGCAGTGGATTTCGTGACATCAGTTTTACTAGGGCTAATGTATGTATGTATGTAGGTATGTATGAATGAATGTACGTGTAAGGGTATGTACGTATGAATGAATGTATCATTCTGTAAGTGTATGCATGTGTGTATGTACGTATGAGTGCATGTACGTATGTATGTATGTGTTATTTCACTTACATCCAACATGCGTGCGGGAGCCAACGTGAAGAGTCGACACATGGGAAAGCCAGGCCACTCCCCCATCACCTCCAGCACCTCCCTCACCTGCGCCCACACCAGCAGACAAGCAGAGAAGCAGACAGGTTAGTCCTCACGTCCCTAAAACATCTGTATTTTTTTTTTTTGACTCTTATCTGCTTTTCCTAGGCGACTTAATGCTAGTTTTGAGGACTTTTCGAGGGACCTTTGCCAAGTTATAATCAATCATCTGTGGTGGAAAGACTGGCACAAAATACAGCATGTTTCTGGTGCAGGTTAAATAATTCATGATGTAGGCACGCCCCAGAATTGTTATTGATATTTATGGAGTACTGGATTAATTAGAGGTGATCACACGACATGTTACGATGCTGGGTGTAGTCAGCAAAGATGCCTAAAGGTTAAACTTTTTTTTTTTTCACATTTACATGCCTCAGCAGGTAGGTCAAACTTTTTTCTTTTTTCATAATCACATGCCTCAGCAAAAAGGTCAAACGTTTTTTTCATAATCACGTGCCTCAGTAACTGCCATAAATGAAATGTTTTTTGTCCACACCTTCGTACCCTCAGCTTTAGTAATATGGTCCTCATCCTCATATTATAAGTTAACCTATAGGCAACTTTTGTCACTGCTATTCGATGTCTGTTTTTCTCTGCATTTTGTCTGCAATAAGTTGCTTTGCAGGTTCTTTGATGGGACTGGAGTGTATTGGTGTTGTAATGAGGAGGGGTAGATTGAGATGGTCTGGGAGGAAGGATGGGACTGGAGTGTATTGGTGTTATGATAAGGAGGGGTAGATTGAGATGGTCTGGGAGGAAGGATGGGACTGGGGTGTATTGGTGTTATGATAAGGAGGGGTAGATTGAGATGGTCTGGGAGGAAGGATGGGACTGGAGTGTATTGGTGTTATGATAAGGAGGGGTAGATTGAGATGGTTTGGGAGGAAGAATGGGACTGGAGTGTATTGGTGTTGTGATGAGATGTACATTGAGATGGTTTGGGAGGAAGGATGGGACTGGAGCGTATTGGTGTTGTGATGGGATGTACATTGAGATGGTTTGGGAGGAAGGATGGGACTGGAGCGTATTGGTGTTGTGATGAGATGTACATTGAGATGGTTTGGGAGGAAGGGTGGGACTGGAGCGTATTGGTGTTGTGATGAGATGTACATTGAGATGGTTTGGGAGGAAGGGTGGGACTGGAGCTTATTGGTGTTGTGATGAGATGTACATTGAGATGGTTTGGGAGGAAGGGTGGGACTGGAGCGTATTGGTGTTGTGATGAGATGTACATTGAGATGGTTTGGGAGGAAGGGTGGGACTGGAGCGTATTGGTGTTGTGATGAGATGTACATTGAGATGGTTTGGGAGGAAGGGTGGGACTGGAGCTTATTGGTGTTGTGATGAGATGTACATTGAGATGGTTTGGGAGGAAGGGTGGGACTGGAGCGTATTGGTGTTGTGATGAGATGTACATTGAGATGGTTTGGGAGGAAGGGTGGGACTGGAGCTTATTGGTGTTGTGATGAGATGTACATTGAGATGGTTTGGGAGGAAGGGTGGGACTGGAGCGTATTGGTGTTGTGATGAACAGGGGTTGATTGAGATGGCTTGGGAGGTAGAATGGGACTGGAGTGTATTGATGTTGTGATGAATAGGGGTAGATTGAAATGGCTTGGACTTGTTGAGAGGATGGAGAATAACAATTGGTCGTGGAGGTGAGAAGTGTGATCATCGGGGGTAGGGTTGTGAGAGGTCATCGAGTTTGACCTCAGGGATAAGGGACTGAATAAGGAAGCCGCCAGAGATCGAGCAGAGTGGACAGCTGCCATTTGGTGATCAAGGCTAACGCATGCAAACCTGTTGGAGCCTTTATAAACGATACGGTACGAAGAAACGCTCAGAATCTAGGGATAATAATTACCTCCGTCCAGTCCTTCACTAGGAAAGGTTCTTTATGGGTTGAGAAAAAAAATGATTAGGAACTGCAGCATGAAACTGAAAAATCATCATCGAAGTGAAGGAGTTAAGGGTAGATGACTGGCTTATGGCCCTGGTGGCATTCCATGGGCAAAAAACCTTCCAGCCGTCTCGTACTGATGTCCTTAGACCGTCTGACCACCAGGCACCATTTAATAACTACGTAAAGTATCATCTTTTATACATAGGTTTAGTTTTCTTATCGATGTTCATCTTTTTATTGATTATGCGTTTGAAATTCCATGGAGAGAGGCAGGCAATTGAGGAAGTAAAGGAGCGGTGTGGTGTTGATGTGGATGTGACTGAAAGAGTTAAGAGAAATGCTCAGATGGTCTGGCTATGTGGAGAGGATGGAGAATGAGAGATTGACTAGGAGAGTATGTGAGTGAGGTGTAGAGGGCGAGGGGGAGAGTGAGACCAAGGATGAGATGGGGGGACAGAAAGGAGAGATATGTGAGAAGAGGGTGTGGGTTGGAGAGATGGAAGCGAAATGGCAGAGGACAGGGCGACATGGAGGCGATCAATTTGTGGCTACTCTTTACGGGATTAAGGCGTCTGGCAATAGAGAGGGATGGCTTGTTTTAGCTTGTACACTGTGAGGGGGGATTAATATTTCCAAGACAGTAAAAATAATTGATTTACTGTGATACAAATGCCATCATTTTTACTAATTAGAGAAGTAAACAGAAAAGTAAAAGACCATGAAAATCGGCAGTGTGGGTTCCATACGTGTGTTTGCTGCCTTGATATCGACTAATGTATCTCTAGTGTTTGGTGGGGTATAGGAGAGAGAGAGAGAGAGAGAGAGAGAGAGAGAGAGTTTTATTCCTGTGTTATGACTGACCAAGTGCAAAATACAAAAAAAAAAAAAAATACTCTTTGTAATGAGCTAATGCGAAAAAAAAAAAAAAAAAAAAAAATCCTACGTCCTATTATACTGAACAATATTTGGTTGCAAGACCGTGGCATTATCTTCGTAGGCATTGTTGATCCACATACACAAAAATCACTGATACAGGAACACAATGGCAAGTACTGTAGTGCACAAGAGACTCACCTCCATCTTCACATCCTTGTTCTTCTCACGGTGAAGTAGTGTTTGTAATTGCAGCTTGAGTTTGTCCACCTGAAAGAATAGTGCGTTAGAACCTGGTGTATTTAATCTGTTTATCTATAGCTAGACGCCATAATCCCGTAAGGGGTGGCTGTTTGTCTTTGAGTTAGTTGTTTTATGGGGAAGGGCACTGACCCTCCGCCAACCCACTTGTTGACACATAGGGAACACGTATGGGGTTGTTATATGGTTACAACCTAACGTTGTAAATGGTTTCCTGGCTTATAGGAAACCATTAGACTTGTCAGTGTAAAGCTACCTAAAAAGGAAGGAAGAGTAATAAAAAGTGACATGAAAGATGGGAGATATAGGAAGTGAGGAGAGGAGACACAGAAAAAGAACGATAAAGGTTAAGGAAGAAGTAGGCAGCATTATATCAAGTGAGTACTATAAATGATGGTCGCCACCGCCTACCAGGAGTGTAGGAATTAAGAGCATTAGTATGTCCGTAACTCACAGAGAATGCTAAGTGTGGCCTTTATATGGTAGAAGTTTATACGCGTTAAAATATAAAGCTATATCACGGCATTATACCCAAGCTCTTCTTGAAACAGAGTGGTATCTCTCCACTGAGGCAAAAGATGCACACTTAGCTTTATTACACACTAGTATATTCTTTAGCTTTCATCTTTTCCCGCACACTACTATACACACTACTAGTAAACACATTACTATATAAATAAAACTACAAAGGCAAGCGATAACACAAAATATTGTGTATATGAATTACCAAGTATCAAATATACTCACTGTACTTCTTTTACTCTAACTTGGCTTAAAATTGCCTTCTCTCCAACTTGAATACCGAGTTGTGATAAAAGATTAACACTAGAATACGCTGCTAGTCACAAAGAAGTGCTGTGGAAAGGTGGTGGAGTCACAGTACGGTCTTTTCAGCAAAGAAGGTTTGTGAAATAAGTTGAAAAAGGATGAAACTCTGTGCCAAGTTAATGTGAAAAGACAGTCGTCACTGGAAAGCATCATCTGTTGTACCATATTTTCTCCCTCTCAGGTTCCTTGCCAATAGGGTGCCTGATACATACTGAAGTGGAAGTGTGAAGCATCTCCATTAGTGTGACATGCATTAAAGGATGGGAGGTGTGGGAGTGTGGTTGTAGTAGCGGGAGGATGGATGACGTAGTCGATGTGTTGGTAGAAATGTTGGCAAAAAGGTGTGTGTACACGAGATGGTCTGTAAATGTAGGGATGTGTAAGAGGCGCTCATGACTTCCACTTGTTTACGACTTCCTTGATGAACTTTAGGTTGGGGTATTTTTGTGCCAATATGATTGTACAGTCAGAGAAACAACTATTTTCCCAGTTACAGCTGATGAAGATTGACAACTGGCGAAGTACAGTGGAAACCCAATCTCTGCTAGTGAGTGTTGCAAATGTTTCGATTGTTCCGCTATGTATTCGTCACACTTTGGGAGGGGGTGATGAGGCAAAGCAAGTTCCGCAGCTTCAGTACTAGATATATTACTTTTACCATGGCCCTACGGTCAGACCTAGGCTTGTATTCGAGAGCAAGGAAGCTCCCTAATGCCTCTTCCTTTGCGATTTGTTTTGAGTGTTACACCTTACTGTCCTCTTCTGTGCTGAATAAACCCTTCCAACATTGCCAACTATGTATGAATAACTTACTAAAGGCTATTAACCACCCTTATCCAAAAATAAATCGCTAAGATAGAGGTGTCAGGAATTTTCCTTAATGCACGAGAATACTACCCCTAGGCTCGTATTTTCGTCTGTTAAGGAAGCTCCGTGGCACCTCTTCCTTAGCGATTTATTTTGTGATATGGGTGGTTAATACTATTTAGTACCTAACTCATGCAGATTATGGCGATATTGGAGTGACCTAAGCATAATAAAAAACGATAGTAACGTAAAATAAGCAAAATAAATCGCTTAGGAAGAGGTATTAGGGGGCTGGCTGGGTGTTTGTGGCTGACCCCCTGGGAGTCTGCCTTTCCTCGCAGCGCCTGGAGGGTCATGGCTCGTATTCTCACTGGATAATGAGGCTCCTTAACATCTCTCCCTTAGCGATTTATTTCCGGATATGGATGGCTAGTATCCTTTTGTACTTTATTTATGCAGAGTATGGTGATATCGAAAGGATTTATGTAAACACAGGAGAGGCGTAATAAACAAACTAAATCGCTTAGGAAAAGGTGTTAGGGAGCTTCCTCAACCTACGCGAATACGGGTCCATGTCATTTTGATATATACAGGAAATAACCCATTGCTGTGTGGCCGAAGAGGGGTCGAGGTGAGGAAATGAAAATGAGGAATCGTTAGGACGAGTCAGGTGGAACAAGCTTGCACGTAATGAGGGCACGTAGCCTCGTCGGTTAAGGAAGTTCCCTAACACCTCTGCCTTAGCGATTTGTTTTGCTGATTACACCTTACTATCCTCTTCCGTGTCCTTTGAATCATTCCATTACCACCGTATTCAGCCTAAACAAGAAGCGGTGCCAATGCACAGCAAACCCTTCCCCTGCAGTCATTTTAGTGCTGGCGTATAAACACAACAGGATATCTAGTCAAAGATGTCACATATCAAATCTGGAGTAAATCGGGTGAAAATTGAAAATGTTAAGCCCATTTGAAATTTTAGGCCCGACCCACCTGACATTGACCCCCCTACCGCTAACTGGGAGGTGACCCCCTTGATGTAATGAGGCATGTTATAGGATGCAGATTTGAAAGATGCACCATTAGGTTTTGGTTTCATGTCGATAGGGCGAACTTGAAAGGAGTTATGGGGAAAAAACATATATATTTTAACTTTTTTCTTTCTTTTTTACATTTTTTGGGCCCACGGCCTGGGCCTTGACCCAATTTGACCCCAAATTTAATCAGGTGATCAGAAGGTCATAGCCCATCATCCCTGTAATTTTAGTCAAACTCGCACCAGTAGTTTTCGCGGAGCTTTTAACAGGCAGGCAGGCAGACAGACAGACAGACAGACAGACAAACCGAGTGAAAACTATACACGTCCCCAAGCCCCTCGGGGGCGGGGATGGGTAACAAAATCCATACACCTGATTACAGGTGTCCTCCATTCACCAAAAATATCTGCAACAGTTGGACTTGAACTGCTGTAGCTTGAAGTTTGGAGGGAAACTAATCTGGGGCAGCGAGTTGCAAAGAGAAACAGTTCGGGGAACGAAGGAATTCTGATAAGCTAAAGTTCTGCAATATGGTAGTGTGACAGTTAAGTCACGGGCACTATCAGACAGTAGTAGATGATGTGTTTATTTAGATCTTGCCTGCATCTCTTGCTTACATCTTGGATCTGTAGGGAAATAAAGGTTCATAACACTTATGTGTGTAAGAAACGGAATCTAAAGGTGAATGTAGGGAAGAGTAAAGTGATGGTCTTTGAGAGAGGTGAAGTCAGTCAATGTACAGCGAGGTTGGATGGTGAGGAATTGGAAAATGTGAGTACGTTTAAGTACTTGGGTAGTGTGATGAGTAAGGATGGAGGTTTGGAGGGTGAAGTGCTTGAAAGGGTACAGCAGGGAAGAAAGGTTGTTGGTTCTTTGAAAGCAGTGATAAGAAACAGGGAAGTGAGCATGGAAGTGAAAAAGTTACTACATGACAGTATTGTGATACCAACTCTAACGTACGAAAGTGAAGCTTGGACATTGTTGGAAGGACACAAGTCAAGAGTGAGAGCAGTGGAAATGAGTTTTTAAGAGGAGCCTGTGGAGTCACATGGAGAGACAGGCTGACGAATGAGGATATAAAGGAGCGTTGTGGTGTTGATGTGGATGTGATAGGAAGCATTATGAGGAACACACTGAGGTGGTTTGGCCATGTGGAGAGGATGGAGGTGAAAGACTGACGAAGAGAGTGTATGTGAGTGAGGTGGAGGGGGAAAGAGGGAGGGGGAGGCCGAGGATGAGATGGAGGGATGGGGTGGAGAGGTATATGAGAGAGGGAGGTGTGAGCTGGGAGCAGGGGAGTGAAATGGCGGGGGACAGGGCGACTTGGAGGCGATTTGTTTGTGGCCACCCCAAACGGGATTGAGGCGTCTGGCAATAGATAGATAGAACACTTGTAATAAGAGGTCAATAGAACAGCAGTATTAACAACGTAAATAAGAAAATTGAGGGAGGGGGTAGTGGCACAATTGGTAGAATAATCAACAGAATACTGACAGATCTCGGGGTAAATTCCTGGGCCAACCACGGCCCTTATTTTCATCGATTAAGGAAGCTTCCTAACATCTCTTCCTAAGTAATTTATTTTTCTTATAACTTCTTACTATCGTCTTTTGTGTCATTTATATCATTCAGATACCACCATTTCAGCAAAACACAGCCAAACATATCCAAAAAGAAATCGTTAAGGAAGAGATGCTAGGGTGCCTCCTCAACCAACAAGAGTACTGACCAAAGTCTTTACTCCAGTCCTTTTGTGACATGAAATAAACGCAGCATTATAAGAAAAAAAAATGAAGACAGCATAACAAGGAAAATGGAGGGGAGGCGGTGGCTCAATCGGTAGAGAGGTGGCCTGCAGTCCTACTGGACCCAGGTTCAAATCCCCGCTAGGACAGGGAACAGTTTAAGGATCTGAATTTCATATAATGACTTTATTGATCTACCAGAAGACCCGCCGACATGTCGTAAAAATACCTCCGCTAATACCAATACACCAGTCCTGTATGAGACAGCCCTAGCATGTATTCAGTATGAACGGTGGGTGTTTGCGCCGAAGTGGTGACATGTACAGTAGAGGTGTATGGTAGGAGGACTACTGGGTCTCAGTAGAAGGCTGTGAAGCCTATGCCCAGAGTCGAGCATAAAAAAAAAAAAAAAAAAAAAGGTTCATCTGAATGTGAACCCAGTGGACTGCAGGTTGACGTTGCCTCTCCTGCAGCCCACTGTCTTGTTTATACGGGACAGGGAGGAAGCTGAGAGACGATTACACAACCGGGCAGCTCCACCGCCTAATTATATCGGTGCCACAACGAGAAGGCTTCCCTTAATAGCGCCATGCAATCTTTACATATCAAACAGCCAAGAATACTTTCTCACCCTTGCCACCAGTTTCATGAACTTTTGATTCACTCAGATTTGGCTCCAGGATAAAACTGATTGGTATTCAGCACAAACCTTGTCCATGTACTTACAGTACTTGACAGAGTGGCCATCTCTCTATCATCTCTATGCCATCAAAAAACGAGGAATTCTGATGTACAGTTGGTCACATATGAAACTGATACAACATAAATGTGTATCAGAGGTCCAGCATTTGATACACTAGACAACCCTGACACAATCACTTGTTTGTTGGTGGCACTGACATCAATGAACGGGGGTGTCAAAGTTGAAATGACCACGTAACTGTGATGCATGAACGTCCAAAACTGTGGCAAGATGTCCGCTTCACACAGGCACTGCACCAGGTTCATGTGTACCCAACTGTACATTATTTTTCACTCACCTGGATCTGCAAAATGACCGGAATATTTGGGAGGAGAAAGAGTGGGAAACAGGTGAAGACTGCGTAGCTAATAATCATTAATTTGTCGGAAGTTTTTAATTCAGGTAAGGAGCGCAGGTGGTAGGCTGACACGATGCTGTAATAGACTGTGGTCAGCATGATGAGGGTGACTGAGAGGGCCAGGTAACCCAGAAGAAGGCGATGAACCTCGTGCATCATCATCAACTTCTGCTGCATTGCTCTGAGGAGTTTCTTTTTCTGAGAAACAAGTGGCGTGCCATAAGAGTGGGCAAGGGCGAAAGTTTTAGCCTCAGAAACCTCCTTTGAACTCCTTGTTTCAATACTATAAAGTTTAAGATCCTCACGGGGAGCGCTGTTTTGCCTTCCTGGTTCTGGTTCATTGAATATAAGCAATGATTCTCTTAGACTATTATACCGTTGACTGGTGAGGCGTAAGGCTGTGAAGAAGAAACTCATTATAAAAGATTCAATTAAAAAGTACATGGACATTTCGTAAACTTCCTTAATACAGTATGTTGGGTGGTTAACTGCAAGTTCCAGGGACACTGTAGTCACAATACCAAGATATCCAGCAGTCAGTACTATGACACTGAGAATAAAGATAATATCTTGAAGGAATTCCTCTGGCGTATTGCATTTTTCCAGAACCAGTGACTGTAATTGCTGGGCAAGAGTGGCTGCCGAATGTCTGTATGTCATCATGTACACTATCAGTAAGGTTTCCATTGCGTTGCCTACAATGTTGCTAAGCAAAACTGCTAGATTTTGTGTTTGGTCAGAATGACGTAAGGTTTGTGACAGCAGGTCCCCTTGGATGAAAAAGGCGATGCAGCAAATATGCGAGGCCACCACCAGGCAGGTCCACAGCCTCCACCCTTTGCTGGGCTGGTAAGTGATGGCTGGGACATGGTGAGGGCCTGATCTCTCTTGGAATACACTACTGCTGCCTCCTTCACTTCTTGGTGCACCAACAGACTCACGGTATGGAAATCCACCACACAGTTTTAGCATCAGAAGGGACACATCAAGAAGTCTTTTTCCGGTTAGATGGACGTGCTGGTGAAACATGGTTACGTTCTTGTGCTTTTCATGGAACTTATAGATCCAGCAGGAGGCACCCTGATGATTGAATTAAGCCAGACGACAGATGTTACCGGAAACTGAGGTAGATTTGAAAGAGTAGCGATGTCCACTGCTAACTGGCGGTGTTGTGGCTTGCATACTGAGTGACACTTTGCACCCACAATACTGCAGAGGTATCGGGCAAACAAATGTCCTGCATGTAATGAATAACTGATCCACCTGAATCAATACATTTGCACTGACAAATAACGTATAGATCCATCGCAGTCAATATGTTTGTCCAGGTGTCTGAATTATAAATGATCTCTTTGCGTCCCTCTTGCAGTCGTTTGCTTTGGCTGAAAGGAATGCACTTGTGAACCCTAACTTTTATCTCTTTCTGGTCAGAGGGTGAGCTGAGGAGTCACTGACCGTTTCTGGACGACGTCTTATTCTATATGTCATGTAAACAAGACAATTAAACTCTTTACTACTCATTACCAGTCGGTGAAGTGATGTTGCTCTTTATTTCATGTGATTTTTATGAACAAAGAACATGAGGAAGATTGACTATTCAAGGTTGGTGTTTTGTAAAATCAATAATAATAACAGCAACAGCAACACCAGCAGCAGCAGCAGCAGCAGCAGTGGTAGTAGTAGTAGTAGTAGTAGTAATAGTAATAGTAATAGTATTAGTGTTAGTAGTACAGTAGTAGTAGTAATAGTAGTAGTAGTAGTAGTAGTAGTACTAGTAGTAGTAGTAGTAATAGTAGTAGTAGTAGTAGTACTAGTAGTAGTAGTAGTAGTACTAGTAGTAGTAGTAGTACTAGTAGTAGTAGTAGAAGTACTACTACTACTACTACTACTAATAATAATAATAATAATAAAAGTCGATAGAGTATTGATCCTCAGACCATTTTCAAAGGTATGAGGGATTAGGGTCGAATATTCAGATTAACATCATATTCTGAAACATACTCGTATTTGAAGACCTTAATGTAATGAATTCTTCAGCCTTACCAGATGTTCAAACCACATCACTGATACCCTAAACCATTACTGTCCAGGGTTCTTGTATGTGGGATTTTGCTGGAAGGGTAATTATAGTACTGCCCTTCGTCTATTGGCTCATAGTCTTGAAGCTCCTAGATACATACCCCAGGGTTTACTTCTTTAATTTCTGAACCTGCCTGAATCCGTCTGTACCAAAGAAGCCTCGGCACCGATGGACTAATTAACTGTACAGAAATCCTTTAAAGACCTTTCCTACCATATGCTGATGATATGATTAATGATTGGAAGACATTTAATGATTTGGGAGCAAACATTTATAAAAAATCAATTAAAACTGATCTGTTGGATTCTTCAGGGACTCTGGAGTAAGTTAAAAAATAATATATATATACATATATATATATATATATATATATGTACAGTGTATTGTACAGGCCATAAAAAAAATTTCGGCGTCCCTACGGCACGATACATTATGCCACACCACACGAAGCATTCTGCATCAACTCCTGAATTACGTTGCGTTGTTGATATCCCTAGCCTTGTGTTGCTGGTATGTGTCAGTTCGTCTGCAAATGATGAAATCCAATGGGAGAGGGGGAGAGGTACAGGGGTACCAACCACACCACGTATTCTCGTCATCTGTAACAGTGATCGTTGCTAAGTGTATCAGAGCAAAGGGTGCCGGAAATTTTTTGAGAGGGTGTACTGTACAGTTGTGGTCAGGAATATCGCCCCAGTTTTAAGAGGAACAGTGCTGAAACTCTTACACAGTATCCTGATAATTTTGCATGGTTCCAAGGAGCGCATCGCTGGGTTTCATAAGCCACTGTTCACTCTTTATTTATTGTAAAGAACTGTGTCGATATTAGAGTCTGCAATTGTACACATTTGTCCAGTGACTTTTGTACTATCCAGGAAATAAATTGTGGTCTTGCTAGAGGGCGGTTTAATAGCTTAGATATTGGTGGGCGGAATATCTCTTCTCACATATGAAATGACTTGGACAGTCATATACTTGGTCACCATTACCACACCGAAGAACCTGAATCCTTGAAGTAATATTTATAGACTGCAGTGTATGTATGAATTCAAGAATAGTGTATTTATTGATTACATATAGTATCTCTCTTTACTGTGAGGTAAAGCCAAGGTTGCGGAGAACTGAATGATGAGTGAATGGTCGAGTTTGAGTGGCTGGATGCACTAAAGTAAACAACTAAGCGTGAGAGTGTGTTGTGGTGTGAGGGTGAGTGCTGCGTGACAGTAAAAGAACATGACGAAGAGTGAGTAATTAAGAATATCTGTGAGAGTAACTTAATATGAGGGAGTGAGAGTGTCAGTGAGATTGCAAAGGTGATATAATGTGAGAAAGTTAATAAGTTGCTTATATTCACCCTGGATGACTCACCTTATAACTAAATGATTCCGTTATCACATCTCTTCACCCTCACCCCCTAAGCCGTTACCCTATGTACAGCCGCGTTCATAAGTAGGGATACACATCTGCTCGTATTATCAACTGTAGAGCCTACTATTGGTGAGATGTGGAACCATTTCACTTCCTGCCAGTGCACTGGTCATCAATGTGCCAATAAATGAGGGAATTAGTTCCAAATCTTACCAGCATTGGGAATCATAGAACACTAAATGAGTAGATGTGTATCGTTTCTTCTGAACGCGACTGTAGATTCCCCCCTCCACTCCATCCCTTGGATGCTTTATAAGCAACAGAGCTGTCACCGTGAGGGTTCATAATATCGGCAGGCATTCAGGGGATTGTCTTTATACAAATTCCGTTCACTGAACCTTGACAAGTAGCAAGTAAACAATCAGCCCGTCTCTGGCTACACCCTGTAGAGATCAAGGTCTGCCTCACGGCTGGATTAAGCATGTGGGAGGCCCGGGGCCCGCTTGGAAGGGAGGCCCCCTTTCCAACTCCCCCAATGGCATACACCACAGACTGGTAACCTAAATCCTAATATATAAATAGGACACTTTTAGTTAGGAAATACTGAACGGGGACTATTCATCCAATGCTGTAATATGTAATGCATAAACACGAAATGAAATGAACACAAGTTGCTCTGGTGGGAGGCCCCCTCTTGGTGGGTGGCCCAGGGCCCGGGCCCCTTGGGCCCCCCCCCCTTAATCCGGCGGTGGTCTGCCTAGTTTCTACCACTTCAGGGCCTGTCACCGTATAGAACAATATCCCCCATGGACCTTTCCTTCCCCCCCTCCCCCCCAGATGTATTGCTTCCAAGGACCTATTTGCCCCATATACTTATTCCTCAAAAACACATTCGCCACATTAATCTTTCACCCACGGACATATAGGAATGTGTGTGTGTGTGTGTGTGTGTGTGTGTGTGTGTGTGTGTGTGTGTGTGTGTGTGTGTGTGTGTGTGTGTGTGTGTGTGTGTGTTCAATGTACGGTCAACATTTTTACCCAGAGCAACTAAATTTGCACAGTGGTTGATCTCCACGAGTACCAGGATTTGGCAGGATTGCACCAGTGAAGATCCCTGTATAGTATACACCCACAAACAAAAGGGAGGAGTTCTCCCCCCCCCCATATTTTCAATAAATATGGCGAGGGTCACTAATGTGTGTGGTGGATGTGGTAAGTCAGTGAATGTGGGCAGGTGGTGCAAGTTATTCTTATTACAGAAAAAAAAAAAAAAAATGCCAAGAGGCAGGCTTCCATCCTGAACAAGCATTAGGCAGGATCTGACCTCCCTGGAGGAATACGGCTAATACAAGTATCAGTACCAATACACCAGTCCTGTATGAGACAACTCTGGCATGTATTCAATATGGACGGTGGGTGTTAGCGCCGAAGTGGTGACATGTGGAGGTAAGTAGGATGACCATTGGGCCTTGGGATAGGCCCTGAAGCCTTTGCCCAGAGTCGGACACTTAAAAAAAAAAAAAAATCGCAAGCCTACGTGAATACAAGGATAACATTACAATATTACAGTAAGACATCTGCTGGCGATCTTTGGCATGGCAGTTTCTAAAGTATTAAAAAAAGGATGGAAGTAACTCATCTTCCATCACGAAATATTGGCCCATCACAGACCATCACCGGGCAAATTATTTGTCCTATAAAGTCAGCCGCAGACTCTTATATTATATTATGAAGGACATTATAATTACTAAGCAATATTTGAAACTATATATAATGATAAATATATCTTAAAAAAACATCCGAAACTACAAATCTCTCCAGTTACAAAGCTTAATGAGAAAAAAAAAAAAAAAATAGTAGTCAAGACCCAAGTGACTTACTCCAAACCACCATATGAAGCTTCGAACCCACACCAACCTATATGAACGAACAGAGATACGATTACGTATTATTTTCTACATTTATTTCAGGCCTTTTCTACCAGTGATTTTTCTCCCACTAATGCATCGTATGAATTGCTGAAATTTGTTAATATTTGAAAGGCGTTACTGGAAAAAGGGTGGTCATCATTTAAAGGCACATATTATCATTGGTTAAGGGAGCTCCCTAACACCTCCTTCCTCAGAGACTTTTTTTTACTTACTACACCTTACTGTCCTCTTGTGTCGTAAATCCTTCCAATATCGCCAGACTCTGCATAAACAACGTACAAAAGGATAGTTATCGGCCATATCCAACAATAATTCACCAAGGAAGAGGTGTAAGGGAACTTCCTGACTTTGTTAGACTACAGGCCAGTGGGCGCTCACGCATAGCTGAGAACACCATCTGTTGCGAGCATTGTCCCGTTCTGTTGCTCTTTCTCCTATGTCCAGGTATTCTTACTCTGAATGAACGACTTGAACACATCCAATATACCAAGCTTGATAAAGAAGACGAGAAAAATTGTAAACAGTATCTGAACACAAATGGAGGTGGCACTTTATCTCCGTGCTTGAAAAAATTCTTTATCTTAATATCATTAACAAATACTGACCCCAAAAGTTATAGAAGGAAAGCTATTTTTTTAAATTCATTCAGCACAAGTTTACGAAATTGCTGGCTGGTTTTACCATAAGAAGACATTTTTGCCTATATAGCCAAGTTTTCTAATCCCCAAAACTGATTTTTTTTTTTTGGTTTTGTATAGAGAGAGAACTTTAAATATCCATAAAAAACTTGTATAACTATACACACGTATATGTATATCTAATGGTCTATCTATCAGTCTATCTACCTATCTATATACTGCGATTTTGACCACGGCACCGACCATTGGCAAATGCTTCTAACTGCTAAATCTGTTTCACAGGAGTTCTTTCACTAGCCTGAAAGAAAACTAACGCTGTGTATTCTGCCCATACCACTACATAAATGGATGATGGACGTTAGCGGCAGTATAATCGGGAAACCTGATTAATCAAGGAAATAACACCATAGAGGCATAGATCAACATAATCTTGGTCCACATCTACCCACACTCACCCCTCCCATTCAGCTCTGTTAATAATGTTACATTGTCCGTTTACCTTCCCAGCCCCAACACACCACTACAGGAGTATTACATCTAAATTCAGGGCTAAACACACGGCACAGCTGAATGGAACCAGGGGCCTACCATGCGCCCCAAGCCAAGACTAAAAATAGCCCATTCTGTACTCGTCTGACATTCCAGATCAGTTTCCATTTATGTTCAACCAGATTCAAGATGGATTCCTTCCACAGACCCCTATCAGCCCTGTGCATGTACACAACCAAACAAGCTCAAGCCAGACGTCCTTGATACAAATGACGGGATTTTACATTTTGTTTTACCAGTGATTTGAATTCTACACAAGACTATCATTCTTAACTTTCAGCCACCTTCTGACATATAGCATGCTTGCTTTTAATTCTCAGAAAATCTAGCAGCTGTGTTGAAAATTGATAGTTTCACACCCGAGCCTATAGGATGACGGGAATGTTAGGGAGGAGGAAGAGTGGGAGGTAGGCCATGGTTCCGTAGCTGATCGCCATTATTTTGTTTAAATGACCTATGTCGTGTAAGAATGGCTGGTAGTAGGCTGACACGATGCTGTAAGAGACTGTGGTGAGCATAATAAAGGTGACATAGAAGGCCAGGTAGTCCAGATGAAGGTGGTGAACCTCTTGCATCTTCAATAACGTCTCTCACATCACTTTCAGGAACCTCTTTTTCTGAGAGACGAATCGTTCATCATGAGACAGGCCAAGAACATAAGGTTTAACTTCAAAATTATCTCCTACAGCGTTTGGTTTTAAACTATAAATTTTAAGATCTTTGCGATTAACTTTGCTCTGCATTGCTGGTTCTCCTTGGCCAAATATAAGTAGTGAATGTCTGAGCTTCTTATAGAATAGACATGATGCGTACGGCGGTGTAGAAGAAGCTCATGATAAACGATAAAGTGAGAAAGTAAACAGACATTTGGCGTAGTTCCTTAATACACACTATTGGGTGAATCCTAAGTACTTCAACAAACAGCAGCCACAGCGCCAAGATATCCAGCAGTCTTTAGCACAGCATTAAAACTGAAGATGAGGTTAAGTAGGTTAAGGCAGAACTTCTCGGCTGCGCTATCCTCCAGAACCAGTAACTGCAGCAGCTCAGCAACAGTCACTGCTGAATGTCAATATGCCACCATGTATAACCACCATTAAGTCGCCCGTTCTTACACCCACAATACTAGTGAGCCATGTTGCCAGCTCTTTTGTTTTATCAACAAAACAGTGTTTAACAGCAGGTCCTCCCGTACGAAGAATGAGAGGTAGCAAAGATGAGAGTCCACCACGAGGCAGGATCACAACCTCCACCCTCTGCTGGGCTGGTAAGTGATGGTTGGGCTGTGCAGAGGACCTGACCGCTCTTAGACGGCACTGCTGCTGTCACTGTCACTTCCCGGCTCAACATACTCGTGGATTGGAAACCCACCACACAGCTTCAGCATCAAGAGAGAAGCATCTAGAAGCCTCTTCCCCTTCATATCAAAATGTTGTTGAACAATGGCCTCAAACCCGCGTTTTTTGACAAACATGATAGAAGGAGGAAGGGCCTTGGTGTGAAAATGAAATTAGGTGACAGATTTTACATTCACGGGAGGTTAAAGAGTAGAATTAGCAGTGGCTGGTGTTAACTGGTGGCCGTATAGGAAGCGACCCTTCTAGAGACAGTGGAGTGAAGGTATGGACTGACTCGAGGGGGAAGTTACAACACCCAATGATCAACCGGTAAACATGTGTGGTAAAATCGACCATTAATATAGTGAAGCCTGATGAACCAGTGTTTGTTCCCTCGTCTAATTGCTTTCCTTGGCACGTGGAGTACACAGAGCAATGCAAATTAATGTACTATATATCCTGAATGTGTTTTTCTTCGTGTCATGTCTATCAACAGTGCTAGTGAAGTGAGAACGGTGGTATTATAGTCTCGTTACCTTAACTTGGCCCAGATTTTCGTACTTTTCTAGCTTATGTTTCTGAGTGGTCGAAAAAAATAATGCTAAAGCTCATTATCCTTTCCAATAGTACTTTTTTGTAATTAACGCAATATTCAAGTGTTAATAACTTGCTACAGTTCTGTGATTCAGATGAAGAGATGGCAATTTTAGGCCAAGTTAGCATACAAAGGATATAGTTTAGAAATTTAGCACATTGGCCTCCCTGTATTGTGCGAAAAAAATTCAATATGGCATAGCTTTTGATAATTGTCTGTCTGTCTGTCTGTCTGTCATTTGCTGAGTCCAGAGGACTTGTTATGTTAAAGCCTGACAATGATATCTGTATGAAAAATCTGTTTGTCAGGCAAACTGGGTATCCATTACATCCTCCATTGGGTCTGCCTTTCCCTTAAAAAAAAATAAATAAATAAATTTTACAGTGCATGATAAAATTCATAACAAAAATGATTTGTAAAAACAATATTTAGCAATAATTTAAAGTCACAAGTAAAAGAAAATTTCTCAAAACATCCAGATGATTACTGAAGTGGTTTTATTTTCATTAGTTAGGCTATCTGTCTATATCTACATTTATATATCTTTATCTATATAATGAATGTGGTAAATACTCAAACATTTTTTGTAAGAGTTTTCGGCCCTCCTACGGCCATCATCAGGTACTGAAGTTGTGCTATATTGTCAGCAATGACACGATAAATAATACAGAATAAACCAAGTAAGAAAACCAAGTAAAGAAACAGCAAGCCTCCTCCCAGTATGAAAGCTCTAAGAGAAATTTCAAGAACCACTCAGGGTAGACCCAAGTAACTTACTCAAAATCCCAACCAAAACAACAATCTGTATGTTCGAACACTTAGCTCAAAACCCCAAACTGAAGCAATCAAACCAAAACAACCTATGTGTTCGAACAAAAATCAACCTATGTGTTCGAACAAAATTCATCATGTATTATTAGCTACATTAATTTCAGGTCTACTGTTTCTATTAGGACTTTTTCTCTTGGTAAAGCATCACATGAATTGTTGAATTTAGTTACCACCTGAAAGTCATTATAAGAGAAAGGATGGTGGTGAGTTAATGAATGCTGCCTGATAGCTGAAAATGCCATCTGATCCAAATACTGTCCTGTTCTGTAGCCCTTTCCCATATGTTCAGATATTCTTATTTTGAATGAATGACCTGTACATCCAATATACCCAGCCTTACAACTAGGACATGTAACTTTGTATACATCTGAGCATAGAGGAGTAGGCACCAATATATCTTTGTGATTAAAGAAATGCTTTATCTTAATGTAATTAGTAATTATAATCCTAAAATTTACAGATGGAAACTGTTCTATAATTCTTTAAGTACTATATCACGAAACTAATAGCTAGTTTTACCACCGAAAGGCATTTTAACATATTTAACCAGCCTTTTTACCTCGAACCATACAGATTGATTTGTTAATTTGTTATAGAGGAAAGACTTTAAATATTTGTCAAATATGTGTATCTGATAAGTATCGTCCTGAAAATAATCTATAAGCTTTAGAAAGTCTTCATGCCAAGTTATATAATGAAAACAAACATTGTATACTCTATTCGGTAAAGTTCTAACTGAATTAATTTTGTACCTCATTGGATAAAAACGATACCAATTTAAGGCTTGACCTGTAAAAGTTGGTTTCTATGTACCCCTGTTTCTAGTCTCATTACTTTTAACAATTTTTATATCTGAAAATTATTTTGATCCACTATTTTCAAATTCACAAGTGAGCTTTGTATTTTTATGCTGGTTGTTAATATAATAAAAAATATTTTGATGAATTTCTTTGTTGTTGAAAATTAGAAACAAATCATCTACACATCTTCTAAAATTAATCGGTCTAAATTCACTAAGACAATTGTTCAATCATGAAATCTCCCTATTGCATAAAAAAAATTTGGCAAAAACAGGTCTTACTTGGTTTATTATTTTTCGTGTCATTGCTGACAATATAGGGCAACTTGAGTACCTGATGGTGGCCATAGGAGGGCCGAAAATTCATATTAATAATGTTTGTAAGAGTACCGGTATTTACCACATTCTTTTTATTACTTCTTTGGAAGTTATGATGTCCCATATCACCTGCAAGTGTCTTACTTGATATATATTGGAAGTTATGATGACCCAGATCACCTGCAAGAGTCTTACTTGATATATACAGTATATATATATATATATATATATATATATATATATATATATATATATAATGAAGGGAGATTTGCCAGTTAGGTAGTCTCGTACCTTCGAGATGTTTCTGGTACCGTAAGTTCCCGTACGAGTCATCAGAGTTGCCAGTTTGTCTGCTGTTTGTGAGCTTAGTTGTTTCGTAAGTTGTGCATCAGTTTTTGTGCTCTTTTTCTTTATAATGTTTTATTTAAGTGACTGCTTGTTAAATTATGTAGTTTAAGTTCGTATGGTAAATGATTTAGAGTGTTATGTAATGTAAGAAAACTGTGGTAGGTCTATGTTTTGGTTGTTTCCGAATTGGCAATTGTTGTTCTCGTGGAATGTAGATCAGTCTAGATTCTAGAACAATGCAAGCTTATATAAAATGGGGTAGAGATTATTAAAAGTTTAGTCGGGTGTCAGGTCAGTTTGAGCGAAATGCAGTCGGTTTTGGTGCAGTGTCAGTGTCAGTGAACATTGTATATTTTTGGGTACTTGTGAAAACAGTGGCAAACAGTGACTGGTTACAGAAGTTGGTATGTCTTTGGTACTTGAGAAAACAGTGAAGTGTCAAGCATTAAGTGTGATAACTGTGAAGTGTTGTTAAGCATTAAGTGTAATAACAGTTAGTAAAGTGAGTATAGCTCCGGTGCTTGTAAGAACAGTGAAGTTGGAAGACATTAAGTGGAATTATTTGGAAAATAATGACAGTAAACTTTAAGGAGCCAGTGTTTATTTTCGCCTCAACTGATCTTGTGTACTGCACACCTAAAGGCTGACCATAAGAACAACAACTTACTGGGCAACGTCCTTCCTGTACTGTACTACTGCTGTTGGAGCCTGTGGCAGTGTGGGGACTGGGACGTAACAATAATATATATATATATATATATATATATATATATATATTCTCTGCATAGTTCTCTCTCACTCTGTATATTTGGTTTATGCACTTTACTGGCGTTACTCATTTTTAATCATTCTCTCTCTCTCTCTCTCTCTCTCACACACACACACACACACACACACACACACGGAAGGTACTTGGTCAGTGCAAACTAATCACTTTTACGTTGCAGGAGTGTTTGTCTAAAACGTCTAACCGTATGTTCAGTGTTCAAACTAAGGTATTAACCCTTTCAAAATTTATTGAGAGTGCACGGTGTAATAAGCAGAGTTAGTTGTGAGATGAGTCACGAAAAAGCACTGCATTAATCTTTTAACACAAGACCCCTGACCCACCTGATGATGAGAAATTCAAGGTTCAGGTGCTTTTCCTAATGTCAGCCTTGAAACGATGGCTTGAAACGTTTTCTTTGATGCGCCTACAACCTTTTTTTATGGTAAAGTAACAGGGGTAACATTTTTGGCTCGTCTTCGAGTCTGTCTACCCTTCCTGCTTGCCTTCAGTGACAGCGTTCCCTATAATCCAGGACCTCGCCTATAGACCCGTTTGCAAAATGGTGTTGGGGGGATTTCTCACCTGATCTTAGTTAATGGGTCCCTGGACATGACAAATCACGGAGGTGCTTGTCCGCTATCGCGCCACGAATGTTGCTGTGGTCAAATTAAATATGGCTGCCGAGAACAGTGATAAAAATTCACATTTTTAAATTATTTTCAGTAGATACACATGTAATACTTCCAATCCAACAATTTTGAGGGTGGAAAATTCATTTTTGATGTTTCTTTTACCATTCAGGGTCATCTTGGCCTTCACCCGTGTGGGTCATCAATATTGCATGAATTTTGCCATTTACTGAATGTTGAATGGAACTCTGTTTCTTTTTTCTTGTTTCTTTTCAGCCATGCGCATGTTGTTCCTAAATGCATGAAGCTTCATCTCACTGCCATGTGCATGCTGTTCCTGAATTCATGAAGTTTCATCTCACTGCTAATCATGAATTATTCTACAATATCTGGACCAAGTAGGGTAAATTTGGTCGCCTCAGTGGAAAGGGAGATAGTAAATCCAAAACTCTGCATTATCTGTCAAGAAGATAACAAAGTACCTGTAACTAGTGAAAAGACAGGTCGTGCAAAAATGAAAAGAGCTGCCAAAATTCGAAATGATGTTGTTACAAAGCGTATCAGACTGGTGACAAGGGATGAAGAGGAGAGTGATGACAGTGGCATGTTTGTTTACCATAATACCAACAAGTGCTACAAATTTTACACACATTCTTCCAAGCTTAAAGCTATTGAGGAAAAGAGTGCAAGAACTGAAGAGCCTACGGTGTGCCATACAAAAGTTACGTCTTGTGAAACTGCTGGATTTAAGAAAACCCTTCGTAAAGGTGTGTTACCCTGTTCACCTCCAAGCTGCGACAAGGATCCAAGAACACTACCTTGCGTTGTCTGCGCGAAAGTCGAACACAAGAAATGTCGTGACAAATTCAGAATCTGTGAGTATGGCAGTGCTAAGAAATTCATTGATGCTGCGAGGCACAACAAAGATGCTGTTTTTACAAGAATTGCAGATAGACTGAATGACGATGAAGACAGCTCTGTCAGATCAGTCGTATCTGCAGATTTATACTGCCAGACTCTCTGACGTCAAAACTACATGCGTAAATACGAACGTGACGTTAGACCAGAAGAGCTGGAAAAACTGCCCATCAACAATGTGAAGCGTGTGCTGTTCACTCGTGCTATCCCATATATTGACAAAATTTTGATGAGTGGAGACTGTTGGACTATGACTGATATTGTAGAATTTGCACTGAGTCTGCTGGAAGAAGGAGAGGTGCTTACGAGCACCTTTCAAAACTGTGATATGAAACAGTTGATCATCTCCCATTATGGTGAATCAGTCACAATCAGTCCAAACAGTAAGGTGAATGAACCTGAGATTTTTTTTTCCTCTGATATCACAGCTGCTGATCTAGCCGTAAAACTGAAGAATCAGGACATAATGAGAGAGGCTGGCAGCAAGTTGAGAGACTCACTTATGGACGTCGACTTTGGTCTGCAGGACAGCTTCTGTGACGGCACTAACTTAAAGACTTCATGGGAGAGAACAATGATGCCAGCACCTCTTCTCACATTCTTAGCTGCTCTATTCAAGGTGGAAAAGCACAAGCTCTTCCGAAGCAGTATTAAAGATCTAGAGGATCTTATCCAGCTTTTCGAGGATGAAGATATTAGCCGAGAAGAAGGAGAGTTCCCACAGCAGCAAGATGACTTGCCTTCCGACCAGCAACAACCCTCTCAGGAACAGGAGGAGACATGGGTCAGGGATCACAAGAGTACACAGCTGCACTGTCTGTTCCAAATGCTTGTGTACAACATCCACAGTGGAAGGAAAAAAACTCCATTACATATGATGCTTGGCCATGCTCTCTATGCAAGATATCGTAGTAAGAGCCTTCTCACAGTCTTCAATAGAATTGGTTCATGTACAAGCTACCAGACCATTTGAACTGCCCGTAACCTTCTTGCTAGCTATGCTGTTAAATGCTCAGAAAAAGAAGAGACACCCTTACCGAGTACTTTTACCAGGGAGGATTACACGATGGCAGCCATGGACAACTCAGACTATGCAGACAGATAATCACTCTCTGGTACTGAGATGTGATGTGGCGCACGTTTGGAAAAACATTATATTATTTGTTTTCCCTCTGCATATTTTATTATTATTATTTTTTTTTGACGGAGAATATGTTATAATTTTATTAGCACTGACACTTTCTATTTAATTAACAATAATATTCAGCCATATATTTCAGAGCAATTATGGCTTTCTGTTTATACCATCATGTCACAAATCAGTATAGTGTGTGTTTTGGTTTAAATCTGAGGTATTAATTTTGGAACCCATGAGTGAATTACGGTCTAGTTGTGGTCACATTGTCCCAGACATTTGAAGGTCAAGATGACCCTGAATGGTAAAAGAAACATCAAAAATGAATTTTCCACCCTCAAAATAGTTGGATTGGAAGTATTACATGTGTATCTACTGAAAATAATTTAAAAATGTGAATTTTTATCACTGTTCACGGCAGCCATATTTAATTTGACCACAGCAACATTCGTGGCGCGATGGCGGACAAGCACCTCCGTGATTTGTCATGTCCAGGGACCCATTAACTAAGATCAGGTGAGAAATCCCCCCAACACCATTTTGCAAACGGGTCTATAGGCGAGGTACAGGATTACTAGTGCGTTGAAGCTTGTACTGAGCGATAAATAAAGGCATTAAATCAATCAATCAAATTTGTTGTTTATTGTACAGCTGGCTCCACTCATGCGAGGACAAGTGAGCGCTGTCAATGCTATTTTACCTTGAGGCTTGGATTTCGAAACATGAGGAAGACCCGTCAAGATCCGGAGCACTCACTAGTATATGGATGGAAGGAGGAAAGGGCGGCGTTGGGAATAGCAGTGAGTGTGTGTGTGTGTGTGTGTGTGTGTGTGTGTGTGTGTGTGTGTGTTTTACCAGTGTTTGACAGCCAGCTCCACAGGTGTTTAATGAGGAAGCTGTGTGTGTGTGTGTGTGTGTGTGTGTGTGTGTGTGTGTGTGTGTGTGTGTTCTTACCTAATTGTTCTTACCTACAATAATTGTATCTTTACAGGAATGAGTCAAGCTCGTACTGTCCCGTGTCTTAAACCATATTTATCGTACATATCCTTAAATTTGTGAATTGTTTTGGCACACACTATTTCATTCGGTAGTGCATTCCATTGATCAATTGCTCTGTTTGGGAAACTGAATTTCCTTACGTCTTTATCACCTCTCTTCTTATGCAGTTTTTTGCAGTGTCCTCTTGCTGATGCTTCTCCATATGTTAAGTAATCATTTATGTCTATTTTCTCCTTTCCTGATATGCATTTATATAGCATTATCATGTCACCTCTTTTCCTTCTCTCCTGTAGTGTTGGTAGATTCAGTTTATTTAGTCTTTCTTCGTAGCTTAGGTCCCTTAAGCTTGGTATCCATCTTGTAGCGGCCCTTTGAACTTTTCAATCTTGTCTATGTGCTTTTTGAGATGAGGACTCCAGACTACTGATGCATATTCCAGGGTTGGTCTAATGAATGATGTTATTATCCTTCTTAGCATGTCTTCATTTATGTATGTGAATGCTATTCTCATATTTACAAGCAGTGTATACATGTTCCGTACCTTCTCGCTGATGTGGTCAGCCGGAGATAGTCTGTTATTGATAATCACACCTAGGTCTTTCTCTCTTTCTGATGTATATAGGGTTATATTTCCTAACTTATAATCCCAATCAGGTCTTTTTCCACTTTTACCAAACTTGATTACATGACACTTGTCCACACTGAATTCCATTTGCCATGTACTACTCCATTCATGAAGTTTATTTTATTCTTCTTGTAGCTCTTTACAAGAGTCTGTGCTAGTAATTCTCCTTTGTATTTTTGCATCATCTGCAAACATATTCAGATAGCTCTCATTTCCTGTGTGTGTGTGTGTGTGTGTGTGTGTGTGTGTGTGTGTGTGTGTGTGTGTGTGTGTGTGTGTGTGTGTGTGTGTGTGTGTGAAGGAAGCGACTGTATTGCCTTTTTATAGCTATCATTTACAAGTTCTAACGCATGCCATTTTGAGGTCTGGAAAATTGCATAAAACTATTCGTAAGCAAAGTATCAGTCTGTATAAAGAGATCAAAGTTAATTGGCATATTTAATTAAATGGTTTAATGAGGAGACCTGCAGATAAAAAAATACAAGACTGAAACCAACTGAGACCAAGGCTCATTCCCGTCGGTTATGTAGCTCCCTGACACCTTTTCATAAGCGATTTATTTTGTTTTATTACACCTTACTGTCCTCTTCTGTATCATATAAATCCTTCTAATATCGCCATACTCTGCATTAGTACAAAAAGATATTTACCAGCCATATCCGAAAATAAATTGCTGAGGCAGACGTGTTAAGGAGCCTCTTTACATGACTAGAATATGGGTCCTTGGCTTCAGACACTGCGTTCTTAAAACCCAACTACTTCATATTTTCCTGGCCCTCATCATCTACACCAGGTTGGGTCCAAATCGGATAAGAAATACTTAACTTGACCATTTTTTGTTTTTTCTTCTCCAAAATGAATGTGTAATCTAGGCTGATCCTCATCCCTTCCACTGAGATTGATTCAAGTGAAGTATGTTTAAGCTATAGGTTCATATTCTCGAAAATTAAGGAAGCTTCCTATTACCTCTTCCTTACCGACTTATTTTTGGATATGGATGGTTAATATCCTCTTGTACGCCAGTGGCATAACAGACGTCATTTGTGGGGAAGCCAAAGGAGGGCCAGGCCTTCATCTGGGGTGCCCAGGGAAGGGCGTCGCTTTTGGGAATTTTTCGACTTCACGCTAATTAGTTAAACCTTAAAACCCACAGGCTAAAATAAAACGGTCTTTAAAAGCGTTACTCTGATCTGGGTCACATTATTGTCTTTGAAAATATACACAGTATTATACACATTTTATTATAAATGTATTACCATTATAAACAATGCTTGGTATGCTTATTAACTGCACAGGTTACTTGAAGAGCACAGGTGAGGAACATTGAAGATATTGCAACAAAAATAATCTAAAATAAAGGCATACGATCTTTCAAAATAACATCTTACTGTACCTTGTGAAATGTATTAACCATCAATATATACAGCAAACACTTTGTGAAATCCTTATTGACCTTTTGTTCTGGGAGTCCAGGGTAAACATAACGTGGACAGGTCAGCTGATTTGACCCGTTTTCCCTCACCGGTATTGCAGGTTATTAACATATTCATTGTCGCTATAGGACGGCCTGAGGAAATATATATTTGATATAAGTTTTATCTCATAATAAAATCAACCAATATAACATCATGTTTAATTAATTAGAAGCACTATACTATACGGAGTTTTATCCATAGTGAAGTGAAAAATAATCTTGAAAACTTCCCCAAAAGTGTAAAGAAACACAGCTGCACACTGTATTATACAAAAAAGAAAAATATTTAAATGGGGGGGCACTGGGGCGGCCAAGGGTTTGACTGGGGGGGCCTGGTTCCCCCCAGGTCCCCCTATAGTTACGCTCCTGTTGTAAGCCGTTAATGCAGAGTAAGGCGATATTGGAAGGATTAACGTGACACAAAGGAGGAGAGTAAAGTGTAGTAAACAAAATAAATCGCCTAGGAAAAGGTGTTAGCGAGCTTCCTTAACCGACAAGAATACGGACCATAGAGACAGTCCTTATGCATGACGTTTGACCCTTGGGGGATTCTCAAACATATTTACATTTAGATATGTTTTTACAGGAAGAAATAGACAAGGGAAGATTTTTGACTTCTTTCCCTGAGCTTCCTGCAGAAAAAACAATATATATATAACCCGTAGTAATTGTTGTCTCGTAACTAAGATGTGTTTATGAAGCTAGAACAGGAGGCAGTGGGAGATGCGACTGCCACCTTGTCCTTCCCGCAGTTCAACACCAGAGCACCGCCAGCCTTCTGTGTGGAAATTACTGGTTGAAATAATGTCGGATTTTTAAAGCACCTCTGATTTGTGGAGGTACGTATGCTAGAGAGAGAGAGAGAGAGAGAGAGAGGGGGGGGTACACACTTCACGCGGCGTCCGAGTTGGCAGAGGTAGCCTACAGTCCTAATGGTCCCAGATTCGAATCCCGGCTGGGGCAGGGAACAGCTTAGTGACTTGAATTTCGCTAGAACAGACTTTGCTGATCTACCATAACACCTGCTGACATGCCGTATACCCCGCTAATACCAATACACCAGCCCAAGTATGTATTCAATATGGATGGTGGGTGTTAGCGCCGAAGTGGTGACATGTGGAGGTGTATGGTATGTAGGAGGACAACTGGGCCTTAGGGAACGGATTGTGAAGCCTATACCTAGAGTCGAAAGCATGAGGGAGAGAAAGCACAGGCTAGGGCTACAGTAAAATTATTGACAATTCCACCTCACTTTGGTAAGAGAGAGAGAGAGAGAGAGAGAGAGAGAGAGAGAGAGAGACGATGGCTGCTGTAAAATGACTGATAATTCCACCTTGCTTTGGTAATCATAACAGTGCATTATATCGTGTGTTTATGAAATACCTTACGCCATATTCCTATCAATATTAAAAAGGGAAAAATATTAATCATTTTGAAACATATTAAGCTGTACTGATCGTTTCGTATATCATCGGAGCATTCCTGAGAGATACGTTTTGGAGCTAGTGTACCGTACATTATTATTATTATTATTATTATTACTTAGAAAACCCTGTGTATCATATAATATTTTATAGGGCTGCGTGCACGAGTGTGACATAAATGATAGCATATAAACCATGAACCATAAGCCAGTGAATAGGACAAAAAAATCGTAAATCCTTGACAGCAAATAGCAGGTAAAAAGACATAAGTAATACTCGGTGATTAGCTTAATTACCATCATTACTTTTGGGGGACAGTTAATGACCTGGACTGCCCTTGAACTGACTGACCCACAAAACTTTTCTCGTTCTTTCGATGCTTTGGCGTCGTTATAATCAGTAAAATGGCCCTGGGTTATTTAGAATAATATCCTAAGTTCTTGAATGCAAAGTCACTGTAAAAATCAAAATAATCATCACTTTATTTTTGTTTTATTGGGTTTTATTGGCGCCAGAATGTAAACTTTATGTATCTCAAGAGATAAACTACTTAACTTGTCTACGTTTTCCTTTCACTGCTGCCTACGACTCTATTTAACTTTAACGGTATACCTAGGCGTGGCAGTGCTGGGTGGGAGAGACATTAGTAAGAGCCCAAGTGGGACGAAGCTACAGTCACTGAGAAAGATCTAAATCAATAAATGAGGAGAATGTTGGAAGCAGCTGATATTTGTGCATAACATGTAACAAACCACAGGGAGGGATTTTTCAGCCTTTATAGGTATACAGCAAGGAGAGTATCAATGGCGCAATCAGGGATGAGGTAGGACGAGAAGGGGGAGGGAATTTCCAGGGGTATAAATGTCTCGGCTCTGTCATCTCTTGTTCACACTCTCTGAAGATGGGTTCTGGGCAGCCCGAGACGCTAGCGGAAATATAGAATTAAAGCTCTAACCTATGTCTCTCCCGCCCAACATTCCCACTGATCACAGAATCATGTACAGCTGGCAGCATATTCACCTGGTACAGCATCCATGTGTAGCAGAGGGTGTGGCATTGGGTACACTTGACAGCCTTGACATAATGACGTGTTTGTTGGTGGCACTGACAGCAATGAACCCAGGTGTTAAGTGGAAATGACCAGGTAACCGTGATGCATGAACGTCAGAAACTGTACCTAGACCTCCACTTCACACACACACACACACACACACACACACACACACTATCACATGAAAGTCAGAAATTGTACCTACACCTCCTCCACACACACACACACACACACACACACACACACACACACACACACACACACACACTGCACAACGTTCCCGAGTGGCTAGGGGTGCAGAGCTCAAGGATAACCACACCTAACCCGTCCGCTTAGATAATATACCCTAAATTATGTAAAACTATTTCTTCTATCTATCTATTGCCAGACGCCTCAGTCCCGTTTGGGGTGGCCACAAACAAAACGCCTCCACGTCGCCCTGTCCCCCGCCATTTCACTGCCCTGCTCCCAACTCACACCCCCCTCTCTCATATACCTCTCCACCCCATCCCTCCATCTCATCCTCGGCCTCCCCTTCCCTCTTCCCCCCTCCACCTCACTCACATACACTCTCTTCGTCAGTCTTTCACCCTCCATCCTCTCCACATGGCCAAACCACCTCAGTGTGTTCCTCATAACGCTTCCTATCACATCCACATCCACACCACAACGCTCCTTTATATCCTCATTCGTTAGCCTGTCTCTCCATGTGACTCCACAGGCTCCTCTTAAATAACTCATTTCCACTACTGTCACTCTTGACTTGTGTCTTTCCAACAACGTCCAAGCTTCACTTCCATACGTTAGAGTTGGTATCACAATACTGTCATGTAGTAACTTTTTCACTTCCATGCTCACTTCCCTGTTTCTTATCACTGCTTTCAAAGAACCAGCAACCTTTCTTCCCTGCTGTACCCTTTCAAGCACTTCACCTTCCAAACCTCCATCCTTACTCATCACACTACCCAAGTACTTAAACGTATTCACATTTTCCAGTTCCTCACCATCCAACCTCGCTGTACATTCACTGACTTCACCTCTCTCAAAGACCATCACTTTACTCTTCCCTACATTCACCTTTAAATTCCGTTTCTTACACACTCTCCCAAACTCATCCACCAAGCCTTGCAGCTCCCCTTCGTCTTCACTCAACAACACAGTATCATCTGCAAACAACAGTACAGGGAGTTTCCAAACACTATCCTCTCTCACCAGGGCCACTCCAACATCCACTACCCTACCTTGTACCTCTTTTATTACCCCATCCATGTACAGATTGAACAACCATGGAGACATGACACATCCCTGTTTCAACCCAACTTTCAAAGAGAAAAATTCACTTAGTTCACCATCCACACGCACTGCGGCCTTAGCACCATCATACATACTCTTCACAGTATTCAACAACTTCCCATCTACTCCATATATTCTTAATACTTTCCACAGTCTTTGTCTATCCACTCTGTCATATGCTTTCTCCAAATCCATGAAAGCCGCATACAACTTCTTTCCCTTCTCTAGAAACTTTTCCACTAAAGATCTAAGAATGAATATCTGATCTACACAACCTCTTCCCTTCCTAAAGCCTCCCTGTTCTTCTCCAACTAATTCCTCTGTTCTTTCTCTAACTCTGTCAATAAGTATCCTACCATACACTTTTCCTATTATACTAAGAAGACAAATGCCCCTATGATTACCACACACTTCTTTTTCCCCTTTTCCTTTGTACAAGGGAATAATTATACCTGACTTCCAATCCTCCGGGACTCTACCTTCCTCCCAGGCCAATCTACACATCTTCCACATCCATTCTACTACTATCTCTCCCCCATGCTTCAGCATTTCACCACACACTCCATCAATTCCTGGGGCTTTCCCCAATTTAACTTTCTTCATTGCTTCCACAACTTCTATCCTACTGATTTCTTCCTGTCTTCTCACCTCCCTCCTTCTCCCAGCCATTCCCCAGCCACTTATACTCGCATTACTTCCATCCTGTATGTTCAACAATTTCTTACTAGTAAAAATAAAGGAGAAAAGGGTGCGTTCCTACGAAATTATGGCCTTTTGTTTTCATTTATTTATTTTGTCTATTTATCTTTTCATTATTTATACATTTATACATTTATTTATTGAGGCGGTGGGTTTAAATGAGCCGTAATCACATGAGGGACACCGAGAGTAAAATTTTAATGTTCCCAGTTTAAAGCCACACCGTAAATCGAGGTCGCTTTTACAGGTGTTGATGTGGCGGTAAAATCGATAACCGGAACTAATCGCCGGAACTAATCATCGGAACTAATCACCGGAACTAATCACCGGAACTACTAATCACCAGAGCTAATCACCGGAACTAATCACCGGAACTAATCGCCGGAACTAACCACCGAAACAAATCACCTGAACTAATCACCGAAACTAATCACCGGAACTAATCGCCGGAACTAATCACTGGAACTAGCCACCGGAACTAACCACCGGAACTAATTACCTGACCCTTCATTAGCCTATCTATCTGTCTATCTACCTGTCTATTTATCCATCTATCAATCTATCTGTCTGTCTCTCTCTATCTATCTACCTACCTACCTATCTACCTCTATCTATCTACCTGTCTACCTATCTCTCTCTCTGTCTATCTATCTACACCTCAGTCAATGGGCTAATGGGTGGTGGAGTGGTAATAGATCTACCCTTAAGAAATCTCTCCATAATTAGATCCACCCTTAATTAGATCCACCCTTAATTAGATCCACCCTTAATTAGATCTACCCTTAATTAGATCCTTAATTAGATTTACCCTTAATTAGATCTACCCTTAATTAGATCCACCCTTAATTAGATCCACCCTTAATTAGATCCACCCTTAATTAGATCTACCCTTAATTAGATCCTTAATTAGATTTACCATTAACTAGATCTACCCTTAATTAGATCCACCCTTAATTAGATCTACCCTTAATTAGATCCACCTTTAGATCCTTAATTAGATCCACCCTTAATTAGATCCTTAATTAGATCCACCCTTAATTAGATCTACCCTTAATTAGATCCACCCTTAATTAGATCCTTAATTAGATCCACCCTTAATTAGATCTACCCTTAATTAGATCCTTAATTAGATCCACCCTTAATTAGATCTACCCTTAATTAGATCTACCCTTAATTAGGTCCACCCTTAATTATGTCCTTAATTAGATCCACCCTTAATTACTACATTAATTAGGGAATCTGTTTATGCTAAGAAATTGTTTTAATTAATATTGAAATAAAAAAAACAGCCACTTTAGAATGCAGTATTTATCTATCTATCTGTCTATCTACCTACTTAGTTTATCTGCCTGTCTGTCTGCCTTCTTATCTATCTACCTGTCTATTTATCTATCTGTGTGTCTTCGTATTTAGACTGAAATAAAACACATTACGTCATGGGAAGGAAGGGATTAACCAGTATCTATCTATCTATCTATCTATTTATATGTCTACCTACCAAGAAGTAAAGTGTGCTTTGTGAGGCGTGGCGAGCGAGCGAGAGCCATATCATTATTTCCCTCTGACATACTATTTCTTCATGTTGGTGGCTGAACAATGAAAAATATACTGGAGCGAAAGTCATTCTCTCTCTCTCTCTCTCTCTCTCTCACACACACACACACACACACACACACACACACACACACACACACACACACACACACACACACACACACACACACACACACACACACACACACACACACACACACACACAATCTCCGCTGCCAACCTGCCGTATCGACGAAACTGAGAGATAAAGACTTGGTCATTGATGAGATGATTAAAGCCAGCATTGGGGTGTTTTGCCTCGGTGTTTTCACCATCAAAACAACAAAAACGTTAATGTAAAATTATAGGAGGAATCTCGGATATTTAATTGCTGGAGCTGATGCCACAAAACACAGTGTTACGACGGAAAATCTTTCTTAATCTGATTTCGTATTTGAGGCGTTCACCGATTAGAGCCGAACACTGCCTTGGAAAACTGGAGATGCCAAGGGGTTCCTACGCCTTTGTGGGTGAATTTTTAGTTTTAGAACAGAGGAAGGAAAAACAAATAATTAAAAAAAGATAGTCCATACACCTGATTACAGGTGTCCTCCATTCATAAAATATCTGTAACAGTTGGACTTGAGCAGCTGTAGGTTGAAGTCTGGAGGGAAAACTCCTGGGAAGCGAGTTCCAGAGAGATGCAGTTCGGGGGGAATAAAAGAATTCTGATAGTTGATAACAAACTTTATTGAATGAATGTATCACATGCAGAAAGAATTTCAACTGTACTTCACATAGGAGTTAAGTTCTTAGCGTCTGCTTAGCGTGACGGGCGGGCCGGGCCGCTCATTTCCAAACTTAACTGAGAATAAATATCGCTCGCTCGCTTCGCTCGCTTGCTCGTAATCAATCAGTCTGTCTATCAGTGAATCTAGCTACGTACTTACCTCCCTACTTACCTATCTATCAGTCAACCTGTTAGCTACCATCCTACTTACCCACCTAGCTACCTATCTGTCTACCAACCTACCATCTTATCCGTCTACCTACCTACCCACCTATCTGTCTATCGATCTATCTACTTAGCTACCTACCTATCTATCTATCGATCTAGTTACCTACGTCCCTATCTATCTACCTATCGAACTATCTCCCTGCCTACCTACTTATCTACCAACTTATCTATCTACAGTACCCACCTATCTATTTGTCTATCTGGTTATCTATCCATCTATCTACCTATTTATCAGTCCGTCTATATACCTACTGACCTCTTTATCTATCAGTCTACCTGCCCATTCATCTATCTATCAGCCTGCCTATCTACCTACCTACCTGCCTATCTATCAATCAATCTATCTATCTGTCTATCTATCTATCGTGTTACCACCATAGGATAACATTCAAAGCAGTGCAATCAAAGGTGAGGTGAAGTCAAAGAAACATATTTAAGACACTTGCCTGGTATTGTATGAAAAAAAAAAGTTACTGAATAATAAATGAGACATATTCGTGTTATCAGAGTCAAACCATCAGAGTAAATATTACTATTGCTTTATCCATTAGTACAAGCCCAAAGCTGAAGGGATATTTCTCGACAGCAATGCATCGAAGGCAACTTCTGGTTCGTGAATGCGACGCTGCCACATACACGGGTTGGCTGGACGAAGGTGGCTAACAACTCCTGGCCGCAATAGTTTATATCTCTATATCAGAGAGGAAGATGTGAGTTGGGGGAGGGCAGCAAAATGGTGGGAGACACGGCGACATGGAGGCGATTTGTAAATGGCCGCCCCTTACGGAATTAAGGCGTCTGGCTATAACAGGCAGGTAGATGACTAGGGCTTTAAAATGGTATACCCAACTTCCTGATCAAATGAAAGCAATAAAATCTGTGAATTTTTACACACACACACACACACACACACACACACACACACACACACACACACACACACACACGAATTTTGCGAGCTTCAGACTTGTTAACTTCTATTAAAGTCTTTACTAACGAGATGTTGTTCTGAATTAAGCGAGTATGAACGAGTTGATGAATCAGAGGGGTGACTAAAGTATGTATTGATTCGGGAGGAACGACTGATTCAAGGGTCCTCTTTTGACCACATCACGTTGTCCCGTGGGTTTCGTGACGCTGAATTTGGGAACAGTAATTTATTCTCAGTGTCCCTGGGGTGATTTCATGCGGCTCATTCAAACTTACTGCAGCAATTAATAAATAAATAACTGGATAACAGAAGATAAAATACAGCCAATCATTTCATCCAAACGCATATTCTTTCCCTCTATTTTTGCTGCTAAGGAATTGTTACACTCATCTTAGGGTATATCTTCTAACTTCATAATATGTTATATGGGGTCTTCCTTAAGCCCTACACTCCTAGGTCCATATCCTCGTCAGTTAAGGAACCTCCCTATCACCTTTTCGATTACTTTGTTTACTACACCTTACTGTCGTCTTCGGAGTTAGGTAAATTCTTGTCATATCGCCTCACTTTACATACATAACGTGCTAAATCATATTAGCCAGCCATATTTAAAAACAAATCGCTAAGAAATAGGTGTAAGGGAGCCTCCTTAACCGACGAGAACACTGGCTCTTCAGTAGGTATACCTCCGAAGTTACAACATAGAATCGTAGGCAGAAAACAAGGAATGAAAAACGAAAGAAAAGAAAAGTGGTTTACTTTTGACTGAAAAACATAACGTATGTATTCTGGTGCTCAGTAAAACCCAATACAGCAAAAACAGATGAAACACATAATGATTCTCGTTGTGGCTTTGCAGCTAGGAGCTCAGGTCATTATCAATAATATTATGCGAATAAGCCTTGTGTGTGTGTGTGTGTGTGTCCACATTTGATCCCCTTGGTCTTCAACGTGACATACATCAAATGAATGCCATACATCAAATGAAGCTGAACGACGAGCTGACACTGATGGTGTAAATTACAACGTTTTGCGGTCAGTTGTGCTCGAGCCACGCACAGTTTTGTGCTCGATTTTTCGCCAGACATCGGGAACCCTCTACAGGTCATACAGCTGGGTGGAATGAGGTGAAATTTTGGCATGGGCATGCCCGGTATGTCTGAGCAGGTCCATGTCAAGTTTGGTGTCAGGGCGTGTCTCGGGGGCCGCGTGGCAGATACTATTGTTTAACCCATCCCTATTTTTAATGCTGGTCTTCCAGCACGCCAGGCACGTTAATTGAAATTTCCGTATCGAGATGAACGAATGAACAAAGCTGCCTGTTGCTATGGCAGCTCTGAACCACTCAACTCATATTGACCAAACAAACTCATCTGTATCAAAGCAGTATATGGCTTGGATTGTTATCTGCGTTTCTCTGTATGTTTTATACACACCATCACAACTGCATCTGGGCTCAGTTACAGCTCACTGTATTGTTGTGTTTTATTAAGGACCCCTGCTGTATTGCTCAGAAAAATATTTTGTCCCTCCCGCCTCACCTTCGTTATCTTATAGTGCAAATATACATGACAATTATTTAAGACATAAAATCCAGGACGAAGCCAAAGCATCAAAAGGACGAGAAAAATTGTGTGGGCCAGTGTGTTCATAGGTGATGCATTGGAGAGACAGTCAAGGTCATTATCTGTCCCCAAACAGTAATGACGCTAATTAAGGTAATCACCATGTGTTAGTTATTTCTTTTCACCTGCTGTATGCTGCCAGGGTATTATGGGTTTCTGTGCTATTGATGGGCTTATGGGTACGTTTTTTATGCTATCATCTGTGCTATACACGCGATGCTGTACAACGTTATATATTACACAAGCTCTCTGGGTACTATCACGATAAAAAGTAATAGTGCGGTAACATATAATAATAATAATAATAATAATAATAATAATAATAATAATAATAATAATAATAATAATAACAATAATAATAAAATATCTGTAATATCTGCAACAAGAGCAGCAAGAGTAGTCACAGGGCAACACCTTGTCATAAAACTGGCCAAATATTTTACCTTACCCTATGTCCTTGACCTTCCATTGTGTGTTTACAAGTTCGAAATAGCTACTTCTATTCCATTAAGCCTGGTCCAGTTTACATCCCAACCCCTCACTTATCCACCCACCTACCCATCCATCCACCCACTTACTTATCCACCCACCTACCCATCCATCCACCCACTTACTTATCCACCCACCTACCCATCCATCCACCCACTTACTTATCCACCCACCTACCCATCCATCCACCCACTTACTTATCCACCCACCTACCCATCCATCCACCCACTTACTTATCCACCCACCCACCCACCCATTAACCCAATCCTCATCCATCCACCCACCAAATGCACCAACCAATCCAATGGCTCTACATCCTTACCCTAGCACTTCTTCATGACTAGTTTCATATTCTAGTGTTAATGTATTGTTAAAACTTAGCAATGAAGATGGAAAGATGGAAATTTTAGGCCATGTTAGAGAAAAATGAGTATAGTAATAGATCTAGTGTTAATCTATTGTTACAACTCAGCACTTGAAGATAGAGAGATGGCAAGTTTAGGCCAAGTTAGAATAAAATGAGTTTACTAGCAAATCCATAGTCGCCTCTCTCTCTCTCTCTCTCTCTGCTGTACCCAAAATCCATTGCCAAACATATTCAGAAAAGCACCATTAGTCGAAAAAACTCATCGATAAAACCCCAAACTGACTGTAATTCCGATGCTTAACTTCTATACATATAATTACAGTGGTGGTGTGTCACTGGCGCTTTTATTGGCTGTGTAATGATGGTAATTACTCTTTGCCACACCCGGCCACACCTTGATTATCTATGGGTTATCAGTGACAGGTGGGATACTGCCTCATTCACCACACGTTGAAGAGGATTAGGCCATTGACTGATGATGATGATGATAATAATAATAATAATAATAATAATAATAATAATAATAATAATAACAATAATAATAATATAAACATACATACATACTGTACATACGTCATCTAATCTTGTGTTGCCCCATGAGGAGCGTAGGAGCCCGGGGCTAGGCAGTTGGTCCTGACATTTAAGATGAGTGACCAGCCTCACTCATCCCTGAGTGGCATTACTTGAGCAAAAAACCCCAGCCACCCCTTGGATATAAACCTTCACCAGCTCAATACGATTGGAGTGCCTTAATTACCCACTAAACCACCAGGCGCCATAATGTGGTTACAGTATATAATAATAATAATAATAATAATAATGACAGCAGTAGTAGTAGTTAAACTCCAGATGGTAAACTGTATTAGGAAGGTTGGTTTTGACCTTCATAATATAATTCCCTTGTGGATGGAGGTGACTAACGAAAAAAAAAATGGTAGAAGTAGTAGTAGTAGTAGTAATAATAGTAGTAATAATAATAATAATAATAATAATAATAATAATGCTGTAATAATAATAATAATAAAAATAATAATAATTCTAATAATAATAAAAATAATAATAATAATAATAATAATAATAATGATAATAATAATGATAATAATAATGATAAGAATAATAATAATAATTATAATAATAATAATAATAAAAAAAATAAAAATAAAAATAATAATAACAACAATACTACTACTACTACTAATGATACTACTACTACTACTACTACTACTACTACTACTACTACTAATAATAATAATAATAATAATAACAATAACAATAATAATAATAATAATAATAATAATAATAATAATAACAATAATAATAATAATAATAACAGGAGTTTTGGGCCGGGCAGTTGACCCTGCCCTCTCACCGATTGCTCTCAGAATCGAACCTCATCCTTGCTGTTCCTTGAACCTGCTCAAGTTGATCTCGCCGTGGAACCTTGATGGTGGGCTCAATGTTCTTAGGAGCCTTATATACCCACTAACCTGACCCTCGTCCTTTCCGCCAAGTTTGGTCTAAATCGGATCAGAGCTGTTTCATCTGACCTCGCCATGTGACACTGACGTTTGATCTTTTCTCCTGTTCCTGACCCTTAAGCGTTCCGCCAACTTTGTCTAAGACTGGATAAGAACTGCTTGAGTTATTGTGCTCTCTCTCTCTCTCTCTCTCTCTCTCTCTTTCTGTACACACACACACACACACACACACACACACACACACACACACACACACACACACACACACACACACACACACACACACACACACACACACACACACATGCTCAAGGAATAATGCAACACATGTGCACATGTGTTAGTCAGCATTTAAACACTAATCCATCAGCCATATATGACAGGGAGACCATCGCCACTCAGCTACGGGAGCCTCTACGTACAACTAGTAACAGTGTAAATATTGCACGAATAAAAACAAAAGGAAAAACCGATTAACAATATCCTAATCTAATGGAAGGTTGAAGCGTCATGGCGGCAGGCAGGGTGGATACTGGCGTGTGGTGCCGAGCAGGGTGTGAAGCGCAAGAGGAATATTACAAGGCAGGAGAACAGATATCAAAGGAAAAAACAAGGGATGAAGGAATGGACCGCCAACATAATTACATAAGCCACAGAGAATATTGCCTGGCACTTGACCGACACACTCAGCAGAATATTGCGTAACACTTGACAGACAGACATGCAGGTCAAGGCGCCTTCACTTATGACAATGTAACTTCATTGATACACTAACGTCAACAGCTATAACATAGTTTTATTTAATAGACGCTGATCTAAGGACTGTCGTGGATTAAATCGAAAGGAACTGTGTGTGTGTGTGTGTGTGTGTGTGTGTGTGTGTGTGTGTGTGTGTGTGTGTGTGTGTGTGTGTGTGTGTGTGTGTGTGTGTGCACTATGCACCACCAGGATGTCTCATCGATATTTCTTATGACCTACTTTCCCTGTACGTGTGCAGTCTCCTCAAAGGAATTTATGTAATTCATTTATTTTTCCAAACAGTTGCATATCTTTCCCTACTAAATCTTCAGCTAAATTTACATTGAAGGACTAATACTGTTTTTCATTCATCAGCTATACTGTGTTCGAGGCTTCATTGTTTTAGCCGCTGATCATGAGCTTATGGGAAGGGTGCTGCAGGTGCCAACGATGATTATTCAGTGTTAAGTTTGTTACATCTGCTATAAAAGGTTCTGTTTAATCCAATTCATATTTTCCAGTGTGTAATGCAGTGTTAGGCCACAAACGTAAGCTATGGAATGGAGGCATAATCAAATCTACCCTTGTATTACCTATAGCCAGACGCCATAATCCCATAAGGGGAGGCCGTCTATCTTTGAGTTAGTTGTTTAACGGAGAGGGGCACCAACCCTCCGTCAACCCACTTGTTGACATGTAGGGAACAAGTAAGGGTTGGTTATTTGGTTACCACCCAGTATTGTAAATGGTTTCCTGGCTTATAGGAAACCATTAGGCTTGTCACGCAACGTAAAGCCACCTGAAAAGGAAAGAAGAGTTATAAAAAGTAACAGGAAAGATGGGAGAAATAAGAAGAGAGGAGGGCAGACACAGAAAGAATGACAACGGTGAAGTAATAAGTAGGCAGCACTACATCAAGTGAGTGGATGATGGTCGCCACCACTTACCACCATAATACCGTGTGTAAATGCATATAGCAGAAGCAGACACTTGTGTTAGCCAGTCCCCATCTGTGTTACCAACCCATCTAAATAGTAGTGGCAGCTTCCTTCATAAAAGAATTCTGCGTCCTAGTAGGGCTTGCCGTAAGTAGCAGTCTTCCACAACCTAGGAACAAGGTGTAGCCCTATCCTCGTGGCCAACTGTACACTCGCGGACATAAATATCGACCCATCTCAGTACGATTAATAACGAGACAGTGAGCTATAACTTTCTAATCACACCAGTGCGATCAGGGTAATGCTTCAGAATGTTATGGAAGGGTTTCATAATTGCTGGACCGAAAAGTGGAACATTATTCTTGTCCGCAACTGTACATATAGTGACTTCAGGGTATGTACTGAAGATTGCATTCCTGTTGGATAAGTAGGCTCCCTTGTACAGTACCTCCTCCTCCTCCTCTTCCTCCTCCTCAGAGATTTGCTTTGAATAAAAGACTTAGGTATATGAGAGAGGGGGTGTAAGTTCGGGAAAGGCAGCGTTATGGCAGGGGACAGGGAGACATGGAGACGATTTGTTTGTGGCCTCCTCTTACGGGATTAAGGCTTCTGGCTATAGATAGATTTAGGTATTCCCTTGTACTTGTAGTATAGACGTAAATAAATATAATACAAGTGAATATTAACACACTTTATGCATAGATACGTCGATAAAGAGGTGCCATTAAGCCGCTATTCTCGTCGGGTAAGGAAGCTCCCTAGCAGCTATTCCTAAGTGATTTATTTTGATCCTTACTCCTTGCCAACCTATTATGTGTCACCTAAATCCCTCTAGCATCGCTACACTCTGCAAGATAACGTAGAAATCAATATTAACCAGCCGTATCCAAAAATAAATCGCCAAGGAAAGGTTCTTAGGGAGCTTCCTTACCCGACGAGAATAAAAGCCAAAGCTGATGAGGGCTCGTACTCTCGTCGGTTAAGGAAGCTCCCTCATATCTTTTCTTAGGCATTATTTTTTTTTTATTACACCTTCTGTCCTCTTTTTGTGTTACATCTTTCCAATATCACTATACTCTGCATAAATGATGTACAAAAGGGTATTAACCACCCATATCCACAAATAAATGGTTAAGGAGGAGGTGCTAGGGAGCTTCCATGACTCTGAGGTTGTCATTATCGTGCCCTGGCAATCTACCATTCAAAAGTGCGTCTGATTTCGTGTATAATACGAGATGCATGTGATTCGTGTATAATATGTTGGTGTATAATAATATTCGTGTATAATATATTCGTGCATAATAATATGATTCGTGTATAATATGTTCGTGTATAATAATATTCGTGTATAATATATTCGTGCATATAATATGATTCGTGTATAATATGTTCGTGTATAATAATATTCGTGTATAATATATTCGTGCATAATAATATGATTCGTGTATAAGATGTTCGTGTATAATAATATTCGTGTATAATGTATTCGTGCATAATAATATGATTCGTGTATAATATATGAAATCGGACGCACTTTTGAATGGTAGGTTGCCAGGGTACGATAATGACAACCTCAGAGTCGAGCGCCGCGACTACAGAGTACGAATCATATACACACCCATATCGTATGTATTTACACCCTAACAGGTAAATGGACCCCCCAAAATGCAATTAAATCAAGAGTACAGGTGGGCACAGGTGTTGGTGGTCCTGAGCTGGGGTGTATATAAAGTGAGGACCAGGGACAGCCAGGCACAGTGACGGACACCACTGACTCCTGACTGCCAATACCACTGCCAACACAGAGGACAGCTAGGCACAGTCACGGACACCACTGACTCCTGAGTGCCACCACTGCCAACACCATGACAACACTACCCTCTCCCGTGGCCATCCTCCTCGTCCTCTCAGCACTCGTAAGCTTCAACAGGTTTTCCGTTTATTGTCATATATAAATTCACATTAACATCATCATCATCATCATCATCATCCGAACCTCCTTTCCCACCCTAGGGCAGGGTGAGGAGTAGCAATGTCCAGACAGCCCAAATTTGCCCAATCCAATCGACCACGCATCCATTCACTCATCATTCAAGCCTCCGGAATCCTGGCTCTATCGGATACACCAAAAACATTCACCACGTTCTGTAGCTTCACATAAACGTATCCGATAGAGTCAATCCGGGCGCTGCCATGTTAAAAAGGGGTGCCAAAATCCCTGATCATGCACTTCTCCTCACGACATTCATCCAACCAGCTCGATCTCTTGTTATTTCCTTAGTCTCACCGACTTCCAAACCTCTCTTCCTCCCACACTCATCCACCATATCTCTCCACCATCTCCTTGGCCTACCTCGACTCCTCCCTCCTTCAAATTCGCTCAGATATACCTTTTTCACTACACTGTTGTTATCCATTCTATTCACATGAACATACCATCTTGGTACACTCTCTTCGATTCTGGTGTCCACCGCCTTCCTCACTCCACATCTTTCCCGAATCACAGTATTTCATATCCTATCCACCCTCTGTACTCCACTTACATTCCTCAGCAATCCCATCTCCACTGCTTTTAGTCTTGACTTTTCATTTTCATGCCATACCATAGTCTCACATCCATATGTTAAAGTTGGCACTAACACTCCCTTATGTAAGACTCGTGCAGCTGCAACACTGAAGCCTCTGTTTCTCATCAAGGTTTTCATTACACCAGCTACTTTTCTTCCTTGTGTCACTCTACTTTCAACTTCTTTTGCACATTTTCCTCTCTTTTCTGTCACTGTACTCAGGTATTTGAACTCTCTCACCAATTCCAGTCTCTCTCCAAACACTGCAATATCACACTGGGAGTCACCTTCTCTTTCAGTAACCATCACTTTACTCTTTTCTACATTTACTCTCATGGCACGACGCTCACAGACATCAGGAAAACTCTGCACTAGACTACCAAGTTCTTGTCCGGCACTTGCACGCAGTACTGCATCATCAGCATACAACAAATTTGAGATATTCCATCCATCACCATTCATTACCAACGCCATCCCTCTCTCCATTACTCGTGTTTTTACTTCTTTCATCACCCCATCCATATATATATTGAACAACCATGGGGCCATCACACAACCTTGTCGCACGCCCACACCGATCGTGAACCATTCACTTAGATGCCCATTAACCCTTACACATCTTCGCTACAATCATAAAAACTCTTGACGGCACCTAGCAGCTTACCATCTACACCGTACATGTGCAAAACTTTCCACAATCCCTCTCTGTCTACTTTGTCGTATGCTTTTTCCAGATCCATGAATGCCATAAACACCTTATGGTCCTTCTCACAAACCTTCTCTGCTGTCTGTCTCACTGCAAATATTTGATCCACACATTCTCTGCCACTCCTAAAGCCACCCTGTTCATCACTCACTAGAACTTCTGATATCTCTCTTACTTTCTCTATAATAATTCGTCCATATACCTTCCCTACCACACTCAATAAAGTTATGCCACGATAATTCTTGCACTCACCTCGCTCACCTGTATTTTTGTACAGGGGTACAATCACAGCCTTCTTCCACTCTGCAGGCACAGTTTCACTCATCCATGCCTTTTCGCATATCTCCAACAAGCACTTCATTTCACTCTCTCCACTACACTTAAGCATCTCTGCATACACCTCTTCCACCCCAGCTGCTTTCCCATTTTTCAGCCGCTTCACAGCACTCTTCACCTGTGCGAGTGTCACATCTCCTGGCACTGCATTCCTTCTCAGCACACTCCCCAAACCCATCATGTTTACAGCCGCTCTGCTCTCTCTATTCCCACTCATCAGGCTTTCAAAATATTCTTTCCATCTGGTCCTTACTTCACTCTCAACTTAAATGCCTGGCCTCAGTAGCCTAGCCCAGGGACCCTACGCTTCTATAGTGTACATAAATAATTGAGTGATGGATGGATAAATGGATGGATAGATGGAAGGACAGATGAAGATCCAACCCACTGCCAGTTTCAAGTCTCTCTCAAGTTACAACCCATCGTCAATATTTAGTTATTATTCCCTAGTAAATTACACGCTGTCTTTAGTCTCTTATGCTCTCCTGAATGACTTGTTATTAATCTACTACGCTGTCGTAAATTACAATCAGCCTAGTCCATTATGCTTCCGCAAGTTGCAACCCATTTTTAATATATATACTCTTTATTTATAAACTTTTGTTTTTGTTTTTTAACTTACTATGCTTTCATTCGTGGATAAATAATACACAGTTGGTCAGTTTAAACTCCTCCCATCGCATGTTATTTTCAGTCATTTTTCCTCTCGCAGCTCAGCTATCAGAAGTTACTATACTCTTTCTACTTTATCTTGGCTCAGATTTTCATCCTTTTGAACTTATTTTACATAGGTCAATGGATTTTAAAAAAATACTACGGCCCTATATCCTTTCCATTGCACTTCTTTGCGAGTGGGATCATATTATTCTGTCAATCCACTTTTACAACTTGGCATTCAAGTTGGAGAGATGACAGGTTTAGGCCAAGTTAGGTAAAAATATCATAGTAATTTAAATGGCTTCTTCCTGTAACTTAGCTGGTATTTATGATTTTAGTCCAGTAACCCTTTCTATATGACATAAGCTGGTATTGTCGGCGGTTATTGAATCTCTCTAACACCTTTTCCTTACCAATTTATTTTTGGATACGGCTGGCTAATATCGTTTTGTACATTATTAGTGCTGAGTATAGTGATATTAGAATGATTTAAGTAACACAGAAGAGGACAGCAAGGTGTAATAAGCAAAATATATCGCTTGGGAAGAGGTGTTAGGAAGCTTCCTTAAACCACGAGAATACGGGTCATAGGCTGCACAGGTGGCATGAAACTCAATGAGCCTTAGTTATGAAGGTCTCCTTGGTTACCAGCCAAATCAGCCCTGCAGTCTGACTACCCGTGGCGGGGAAGTGAACTGTAAGAGGTTCGGAGTCTTTATCAGGTCGGAGTAAACGCGGTATAGTCACAAAATTATACAAAAGGATATTAACCAGCATATCCTATATTAAATTGCTAAGGAAGAAGTGCTACGGAGCTTCCTCAAACATCTCTTCCTTACCGATTTCTTTTTGGATACAGCTGGCTATTGTCATCTTGTACGTTATTTATGCAAAGTATGGTGATGTTTAATGACTTAAATAACACAGAAGAGCGCAGTAAAGTGTAATAATGAAAACAAATCGCTAAAGAAGAGGTGCTAGGAAGCTTCCTGAACCTACGAGAATCCCATATAGTATCATCCGCTATGGGTTATCATAACGGTAATATTAATGTCAATATGAGAGGATTAAATAAAACAGTTTTATCTCACAGATTTAATTAGTTCATCTCTAACTGATCTGTGTTGATTAACTTGTTATTACTTATTCTAATTTCCTCATTCTAGCTTGCCTATACTGTACTCTTTTTACACTAACTTGGCCTAAAACTGCCACCTCTCCGTCTTGAACACTGAGTTAACGCGCCAGTCACGAAGAAGGGTCATGAAAAGGATGTAGACCCATAGGATTGTCTTATTCTGTCACTGAGGTACGAGAAGTAAGCATGAAAGAGGTGAAAAACTGGGCCAAGTTACTGTATAAGAACAATAATACGCTTAACTATTTTAGCATTACCTAACATGAGTATATCTTGAATTGATCTAAACTCACAACGTTTCCAATCCTAATGGCCTTAATCAAGCCTGTAGTTCATTCACTTTAACCTGGTCTAGATTTTCAACCTTTTGCAGCTTATTTCACGTCGTTCATTGGCAAAAAAAAGACTACTCTGTGGCTCTACAGCTATTCTATTGCGCTTCCCCCAGACTAACAATATTTTTTGTTAGTGTTAATTTATTGTTCTAGCTCAGCATTCAAGATGGAGGATAATAATTTTTTGGCCAAGGTATAGTGAACACAGTATAGTGTTAATGGATCTAGTTCAACTTAATCCAATCAATTCTAACTTAACCTTTACTTTTGCAGTGTGTGTGGAGCGATAGTCAGGCCTTCCTCGTTAAATCCAGGTTAGTATCATTGAGAGTCAGTTGTGTAAGGACGGAACCAAAACTTGACAAATGAATCACAGTCAGAAAAGGGAAATCGGTTATTATTTTAGTAAGTCGAGTACTCATCCAGACAAGAAGAGTGCTTTGCTTGACTCCTGGACTGCACGGAAAAACTGTAGCTTGAGACAGTAAAAAATCATCGGTGTTTGCTCAACCTTTCTTCTACCCCTGTTCCATTTCCTCATTTACGTTCTTCCTGTTTCCGGACTGTTAAATTCTGCTTCCAAAATGCCTCACATACTGAAGGTAAAGGCAGCTTATTATACAGAGTGTCCCGGGAGGAAAGGGCATAACTTTGGGAAATAAGAGCTGGGGAAAAAATGCTGTATCAACATGTGTCCAAATCTCGCCCATTACGAGGCTACAGTTATTGGTGTCCTTCTGGGTGAATTACGAGGGAGACCATTTTCGCCCATTAGGTCATCAGTAACTGTAGATTTGTAAGGGATGAGAGCTAGACTCTTGCTGATAGAGCCTTTTTACATAGAATTGCACGATCTATCGTTTCCAAAGTTATGCCTTTCATCCCGAGACGCCCTGTATAACACCTGTAATCCATTTCTACCCAGACCCCAAACTGTACTGTTGGCTGAAGAGGGACACGAGGGGAACAGGCTTTGAGCAGTATTCTGGTGTGGTTAGGAAGCTTACTAACACCTCATCCTTACTGGGTTTATTTCTGATTCTGCTCCGTTGCTATAATCCTGTGTGACGTTCATGCAGTCTATGTCAATATCAAAAAGATATAAGAAGCAAAACAGAGGATGTTAATGGGTAGTTTGGAAAATTAATCGCTACAGAAGAGGTGATAGGGAGCTTTCGTACCCGACGAGAATACCGGCCTGGGTTCGACAGCATGGATATTCCGTGTGCCTCATCCAGTATAAATTTTGTACCCTTTCACACCCCCTCTTAAACCGTACGAACGCAGGTAAAACAAGTAGACAGATCACAGAACGCATACCTCTACCAACGCCTATACCGGACAACTCAGATCACCATCAAAATTCAATCAACTCTTCCTTGGCCCTTGACCCACATATCCAGAAAAATTCCTTGGAATCAATCAACAACATTTAGACTTATGCTGGGGACAAACAGACAAATAGGGGTGAATACACAGCCTCCTCCAGCTTTCGTTTACGGAGGTAATAGCAGTTTGTTAAATAAGAAACCATAGTCTGTTAACGCATCATTATAATAGATTGCTAAATGTCAAGAATGGCAGATTTATAATACTGTAACACTCCCAAACACTCCTCTTTCTGCCTCTTCTCTCTCATCAACATTCTCAACATGATGGAGACAAAGGCTTTTCGTTCTATTATCTCTCCTCCTTCTCTGTATACTGACTCCTTTCAGACTTTCTCTTCGCCGCACTGTTGCATCATTACCTCTTTTCTGTCGTTACTTCAATAGTCGCTGCTCCTCTGAATTGCCTGCTTACATCTCCATCCGTCTGATAGCAAACTCTCATCCCTTTTCTGTCCAACTCTCTAATGTAAGGGTTAACCGTTACTCCCAGTCCTTCATGTATGTAACAGGTCAGCTCTGGAACTGTCTTCCTCTGCCTGTATTTCCTACTGCCTATGACCTCCTCTGTCTGCCTGTCTGTGTTTCCTACTGATTATGACCTCTTCTGTGTTTCCCACTGCCTATGACCTCCTGGCTTTTAAACGCAGTGTGTCCAGGCATCTCGAAATGAACGGATCTTGAATCTGGGCCTTTATTATTTTATTTTATTTAAGAAGGAACATTTCTGCAGGCCTCTAGCTTTTGATACCTTCTCCCTTGCATTAAAAAAAAAAAAAAATCTAATATTCCACATTCCACAGAGGGGCAGGATTTGAGGCGCAGCTGCAGGGGTTACTGGGCAGTCAAGCTAGAATCAACGAAACTGGCCACCTCATTCCGTGGAGTGGCCAGCGTCAGGGCCAGCTCAGAGCCAACGAGTCAGGCCACATCATCCCCTTCAGCGATGGAAGCCAGGTCCAGCACAGGAAAGGTGGGTGTAATGGGTGTTATTGTCGGTTAAGGAGGCTCCCTAACACCTCTTCCTAAGCGATTTATTTGGCTTGTTACACCTTGTTGTCCTCTTCTTTGTTACATAAATCCTCAAATCCTTTTAATATTTACTTTCTCCGCATAATTAACATACAAAATTATATTAACCAGTCATATCCAAAGATAAATCGCTAAGGAAAAACTGTTAGGAAGCTTCCTTAACCAACGACAATACTAGTTCCGGGCTCGTATTCTTGTTGATTAAGGAGCTCCCTAGCACCTCTTCCTAAATGATTTATTTGGCTTATTGCACTTTACCGTCCTCTTTGGTGTCATATTAATCCTTCTAATATCGCTTTTCTTTGCATAATTGACATACGGAAGGATAATAAAAAGTCATATCCAAATTAAATAGCTAAGGACGAGGTGTTAGGGAGCTTCTTCAACCAAGGTGTTCTGAATATTTATTGATATGTTTGTTATGTTTATCAATACGTTCACTTACTTTACGCGATTTTCAAATGTATTATTATTATTACTATTATTGTTATTAATAATATTATTATCATGATGATGATGATGATTATTATTATTATTAATCATTATTATTATTATTATTATTATTATTACTATTATTATCATACTACTATTATCATATATTACTCTCATCAAAGAAATGGCAGATGATTACAGGACCAAAGTAGAGAAGTTAGAATCACTGAATTGGAATGAAATGGATCTGGACAGCCTGTGGAATGCATATAGGGACTGCGTAGTTAGGAATGCTAAAGCGGTGTGTGGTGCGACAAGAGTAACAACAAAGAGGAAAGGTACGGCATGGTGGGATGAGGAGGTTAAGAAAGCATTGGAGGAAAAGAAGAAGAAATGGCTATAGTGGTTACAGGACAGGGATCAGTTGAAATAAGAATTGAATATATTGAGAGCAAGAAGCACGTAAAGAGACTAGTGCAGAGGAAAAAGGAGGCAAATGATGATCTAGGAAGAAAAATGAATGCAAACTACCCTGAAAATAGGAAGTTATTCTGGGAAGAAGTGCGGAAATGAAGAAATAGAAGTGGAAAGAAATGTGGTGGTGTGAAGGATGAAGGTGGTAGATTATTAACCCATGGAGATGAAGTAAGGACCAGATGGAAAGAATATTTTGAAAGCCTGATGAATCTGAATAAAGAAAGCAGAGCAGCTGTAAACAAGATGGGTTTGGGGGGTGTGCAGAGAAGGAATGCAGCGCCAGGAGACGTGACACTCTCACAGGTGAAGAGTGCTGTGAAGAGTGCTGTGAAGCGGCTGAAAAATGGTAAAGCAGCTGGGGTTGATGAGGTGCATGCACAGATGCTTAAGTGTAGTGGAGAGAGTGGAATGAAGTGCTTGTTGGAGATATGTAAGAAGGCATGGATGAGTGAAACTGTGCCCGCAGAATGGAAGAAGGCTGTGATTGTACACCTGTACAAAAATAAAGGTGAGCAAAGTGAGTGCAAGAATTACCGTGGCATAAGTCTATTGAGTGTGGCAGGGAAGGTATATGGAAGAATTATTATAGAAAAAGTAAGAGAGATATCAGAAGTCTTTGTGAGCGATGAACAGGGTGGCTTTAGGAATGGCAGAGGATGTGTGGATCAAATATTTGCAGTGAGACAGATAGCAGAGAAGGCTGAAGGACCATAAGGTGTTTATGGCATTCATGGATCTGGAAAAAGCATACGACAAAGTAGACAGAGAGGGATTGTGGAAAGTTTTGCGCATGTACGGTGTAGATGGTAAGCTGCTAGGTGCCGTCAAGAGTTTTTATGATGGTAGCGAAGATGTGTAAGGGTTAATGGGCATCTAAGTGAATGGTTCACGATCGGTGTGGGCGTGCGACAAGGTTGTGTGATGGCCCCATGGTTGTTCAATATATATATGGATGGGATGATGAGAGAAGTGAAAACACGAGTAATGGAGAGAGGAATGGCGTTGGTAATGAATGGTGATGGATGGAATATCTCAAAATTTGTTGTATGCTGATGACGCAGTACTGCTTCCAGGTACCAGACAAGAAATTGGTAGGATAGTGCAGAGTTTTGCTGATGTCTGTGAGCATCGTGCCTTGAGAGTAAGTGTAGAAAAGAGGAAAGTGATGGTTACTAAGAGAGAAAGTGACTCCCAGTGCGATGTTACAGTGAGTGGAGAGAGACTGGAATTGATGAGAGAGTTCGAATACCTGAGTACAGTGACAGATAAGAGAGGAAAATGTGCAAAAGAAGTTGAAAGTAGAGTGACAAAAGGGAGAAAAGTAGCTGCTGCAGTGAAGGACTTGATAAGAAACAGAGGTTTGAGTGTTGCAGCTGCACGAGGCTTAGATGAAGGAGTGTTAATGCCCACTATAACATATGGATGTGAGACTATGGTGTGGCATGAAAATGAAAAGTCAAGAGTAACAGCAGCAGAGATGGGACTGCTGAGGAATGTATGTGGAGTACAGAGGGTGGATAGGATACGAAATAATGTGATTTGTGAAAGATGTGGAACGAGGAAGTCGGTGGACACCAGAACTGAAGAGAGTGTACTGAGATGGTACAGACATGTGGAGAGAATGGATAACAATAGAATGGTATATCTGAGCGAATTTGAAAGAGGGAGGAGGCGAGGTTGGCCAAGGAGAAGGTTGAGAAGTATAGTGGATGAGAGTGTGAGAAAGAAGGTTTGGAAGTCGGTGAGGTTAGGGAACTGACAAAAGATCTAGCTGGCTGGATGAATGTTGTGAGAAGTGCATGACCAGGGATTTGGCACCCCATTTTAACGTGGCAGCGTCCGGATTGACTCAATCGGATACGTTTATGTGAAGCTACAGAACGTGATGAATGTTTTTGACGTATCCGATAGAGCCTGGATTCCGGGGACTTGAATGAAAGCGTGGCCCATTGGATTTGGGTAAATTTGGGCTCTCTGGACACTGCCACTCCCCACCCTGCCCTACGGTGGGAAAGGGGGGATGATGATTATTATTATTTTCATTCTTCTTCATCCTCTTCTTCTTCTTCTTCTTCTTCTTCTTATTATTATTATTATTGTTGTTGTTGTTGTTGTTGTTATTATTATTATTATTATTATTATTATTATTATTATTATTGTTGTTAATATTATTATTATTAATTATTATTATTATTATTATTACATTATCGTTTGGAAGTCAGGTATAATTATTCCCCTGTACAGAGGAAAAGGGAAAAAAGAAGTATATGGTAATCATAGGGGCATTTGTCTTAGTGTAATAGAAAAAGATATGGTAGGATACTTATTGACAGAGTTAGGGAAATAACAGCGGAATTAGTTGGAGAAGAACAGGAAGGTTTTAGGAAGGGAAGAGGTTGTGTAGATCAGATATTCATTCAAAGATCTTTAGTGGAAAGGTTTCTAGAGAAGGGAAAGAAGTTGTATGCAGCCTTCATGGATTTGGAGAAAGCATATGACAGGGTGGATAGACAAGGATTGTGGAAAGTATTAAGAATATAATATGGAACAGATGGGAAGTTGTTGAAGACCGTGAAGAGTATGTATGAGGGTGCTAAGGCTGCAGTGCTTGTGGATAGTGAAGAGTGAATTATTTTGGATTGAAAAAGGGATGTGTCATGGTCTCCATGGTTGTTCAATCTGTATATGGATGGGGTTATAAATTAGATACAAGGTAGGGCAGTGGATGTTGGAGCAGCCCTAGTGAGAGAGGGCAGTGTTTGGAAACTTCCTGTACTCTTGTTTGCAGATGATACTGTGCTGTTAAGTGAAGATGAAGGGGAACTGCAAGGCTTGGTAGATGAGTTTGGGAGAGCGTGTATGAAACGGAATCTAAAGGTGAATGTAGGGAAGAGTAAAGTTATGGTCTTCGAGAGAAGTGAAGTCAGTGAATGTACAGTGAGGCTGTATGAGGAGGAAATGGAAAATGTGAGTGTGTTTAAGTACTTGGGGAGTGTGATGAGTAAGGATGGAAGTTTGGAGTGTGAAGTGCTTGAAAGGGTACAACAAGGAAGAAAGGTTGCTGATTCCTTGGAAGCAGTGATACGAAGCAGAGAAGTGAGCATGGACGTGAAAAAGTTGCATGACAGTATTGTGATACCAACTCTAACGTATGGAAGTGAAGCTTGGATCTTGTTGGAGAGACAGATGTCAAGAGTGAGAGCAGTGGAAATGAGTTATTTGAGAGGAGCATGTGGAGTCACATGGAGAGACAGACTGCAAATAAGGAAGTGAAGGAGCGTTGTGGTGTGATGTGGATGTGATAGGAAGCGTTAGGAGAAACACACTGAGGTGGTTTGGCCATGTGAAGGGAATGAAGAGTGAGAGACTGGCCAGGAGAATGTATGTGAATGAGGTGGAGGGGGGGGGGAGAGGGAGGGGGAGGCCAAGGATGAGATGGAGGGATGGAGTGAAGAAGTATATGAGAGAGGGGGGTGTGAGCTGGGAGCAGGACAGTGAAATAGCGAGGGACAGGGCTATTTAGAGACGATTTGTTTGTGGCCACCCCTTACGGGATTAAGGCGTCTGACAATAGATAGGTAGACAGATTCTTCTTCTATTTATTATTATTATTATTATGTTATTATTATTATTTATTATTATTATTATTATTATTATTATTATTATTATTATTATCACATTGATACTAGTGGTTAATATAAATTTATATACCAGTATCACTGATGCTGAAAATGAAAGCGATGAAATTCTGTAAATATTCTCATCGGCTAAGGAAGCTCCCTAACACCTCTTCCTTAGCGATATATATATGAATATGACAGGCTGATATCTTTTGTACGTTGTTTATGCAGAGTATGGAGGTATTGTGAGGATTTATGTAACACAGAAAAGGACAGAAAGGGGTAGTAAAGAAAATAAATCACTAAGGATGGGGTGTCAGGGAGCTTCCTTAACCGGCGAGAATGCGGGTTTTGGAGTCATGTAATTGGCCCTTAGTAAAACAGTAAAAAAATCACAACTTTCCCCTCCAAAATTAAATCACTATGGAAGAGGTGTTAGGGAGTTTCCTTAACCGAGGATAACACCCCCCTCTCTCTCTCCCCCTCCAGAGTCATCCTTCCTGTCTTGCGGGAAGCACACACTGGCCCCAGGAAGCTCGGTCAAGATCTCCTCAAGGAACTACCCAGGGAGGTACCCGAACTACCAACAATGCCGCTGGACATTTGAGGTGGGTGCCAGGGATCTTAATTTTGTCCCAAGAATCTCAATTTTGTCCCAAGGATCTCAATTTTGTCCCAAGGATCTCAATTTTGTCCCAAGGATCTCAATTTTGTCCCAATGATGTTTTGTCCCAATGATCTTAATTTCGTCCCAAGGATCTGAATTTTGTGCCAAGGATCTTAATTTTGTCCCAGGATCTCAATTTCGTCCCAAGGATCGTAATTTTGTCCCAGGGATCTTAATTTTGTCCCAAGGATCTTAATTTTGTCCCAAGGGTCTTAACTTTGTCCCAAGGATATTAATTTGGTTCCAAGGATCTACATCTTGTGCCAAGGATTTTAATTTTGTGCCAAGGATTTTAATTTTGTGCCAAGGATTTTAATTTTGTGCCAAGGATTTTAATTTTGTGCCAAGGATTTTAATTTTGTGCCAGGTATCTTAATTTCGTGCCAAGGATCTTTATTTCGTGCCAAGGATCTTTATTTTGTGCCAAGGATCTTAGTTGTGTTGGCTACGGAAGTTCATTATCACTTCCTTGGTGATGCATGAGAAGGTCCATCTATAACCCTGTGGCTTCTCGTGTGTTGCGGGTACGGCTCAATCAGGCGCTATCCATGTTTAACCCGTCTGTTCATTTCCTACTCCCACTGCCAACGCCACACTCCCTTCCACACCATGCATTATCTGTTCATTTCCCACTCCCACTGCCACACTCCCTTCCACACCATGTATTATCTGTTCATTTCCCACTCCCACTGCCACACTCCCTCCCACACCATGTATTATCTGTTCATTTCCCACTGCCACTGCCACACTCCCTCCCACACCATGCATTATCTGTTCATTTCCCACTCCCACTGCCACACTCCCTCCCACACCATGCATTATCTGTTCATTTCCCACTCCCACTGCCACACTCCCTCCCACACCATGCATTATCTGTTCATTTCCCACTGCCACACTCCCTCCCACACCATGTATTATCTGTTCATTTCCCACTGCCACACTCCCTCCCACACCATGTATTATCTGTTCATTTCCCACTGCCACACTCCCTCCCACACCATGTATTATCTGTTCATTTCCCGCTGCCACACTCCCTCCTACACCATGTATTATCTGTTCATTTCCCACTCCCACTGCCACACTCCCTCCCACACCATGTATTATCTGTTCATTTCCCACTGCCACACTCCCTCCCACACCATGTATTATCTGTTCATTTCCCACTGCCACACTCCCTCCCACACCATGTATTATCTGTTCATTTCCCGCTGCCACACTCCCTCCTACACCATGTATTATCTGTTCATTTCCCACTCCCACTGCCACACTCCCTCCCACACCATGTATTTATCAGTTCATTTTCTACTCCCACTGCCACACTCCCGCCCATACCAGCATACACAGCCGTCCCTCATATGTGAGTCTGGTGGAGCGCTGCATTTTTTTTTTAAATATATACCACTATTCCATTCTCTGTGGCTTATGTTTTTCTTTTTAGGCCTGGCTTGCAGAAATAATAAATTATATAGAAGAATGTAAAGGAAAATCTCTGCAGAGGAATGGGGTGTAGAGGTATATGAGAGAGGAGTGTGTGAGATGGAGAGTGGGTAGGCTGATGACAGAGGAGAGGGTGAAATGGAGGCGATTTGCTAGTGGCCACCCCTGACGGGATTAAGGCGTTTGGTTAATAAGAGAGAGAGAGAGAGAGAGAGAGAGAGAGAGATTTATGTACCTCATGAAGATATAACTGGTGACATCGTTTCCTATACTCCTTTTACTCTAACTTGGCCTAAATTGTCTTCTCCCTATCTTGAATGCTGAGTTGTATCAATAGACTCGCACGAGAATATAATACTAGTCACGAAGAAGAGCAATGGGAGGGATGTACAGTAGAGCCACTGCATCATCTTGTTCTGCCACTCACCTGCGTGAAATAAGCTGCAAAAGGAAGGAAATCTGGGCCAAGTGAAGGTGAAATGAGTATAACTTATTCTTTTACAGCTGCTAAGTTATGATTAAACCCCTCTCCATAACTAACCCCACTCCACCACTAACTCCACCCCATCACTAACCCCACTCCACCACTAACTCCACCCCATCACTAACCCCACTCCACCACTAACCCCACTCCACCACTAACTCCACCCCATCACTAACCCCACTCCACCACTAACTCCACCCCATCACTAACCCCACTCTACCACTAACCCCACTCTACCACTAACCCCACTCTACCACTAACCCCACTCCACCACTAACCCCACTCCACCACTAACCCCCACTCCACCACTAACCCCACTCCACCACTAACTCCACCCCATCACTAACCCCACTCCACCACTAACCCCACTCCACCTCTAACCCCACTCCACCACTAACCCCTCTCCGCCACTAACTCCACCCCATCACTAACCCCACTCCACCACTAACCCCCACTCCACCACTAACCCCACTCCACCACTAACCCCTCTCCACCACTAACCCCACTCCACCACTAACCCCCTCTCCACAATTAACCCCACTCCACTAACGCCACTCCACTAACGCCACTCCACCACTAACGCCACTCTACCATTAACCCCATTCTATCTCTAACCCCACTCCCCCTCCAACCCCACTCAAGCACTAACCCCACTCCACCACTATCCCCACGCCACCTCTAACCCCACTCCACCTCTAACCCCACTCCACCTCTAACCCCCACTCCACCACTAACCCCACTCCACCACTAACCCCACTCCACCTCTAACCCCACTCCATCTCTAACCCCACTCCACCTCTAACCCCACTCCACCTCTAACCCCCACTCCACCACTAACCCCACTCCACCACTAACCCCACTCCACCACTAACCCCACTCCACCTCTAACGCCATCACTAACCCCACTCCATCACTAACCCCACTCCACCACTAACCCCACTCCACCTCTAACGCCATCACTAACCCCACTCCATCACTAACCCCACTCCACCTCTAACCCCACTCCACCACTAACCCCACTCCACCACTAACCCCCACTCCACCACTAACCCCACTCCACCACTAACCCCTCTCCACCACTAACTCCACCCCACCACTAACCCCCACTCCACCACTAACCCCCACTCCACCATTAACCCCACTCCACTAACGCCACTCCACCACTAACGCCACTCTACCATTAACCCCATTCTACCTCTAACCTCACTCCACCACTCCATCTCCCACCCCACTCAAGCACTAACCCCACTCCAACACTAACCCCACTCCACCACTAACCCCACCCCACCACTAACCCCACTCCACCACTAACCCCCACTCCACCACTAACCCCACTCCACCACTAACCCCACTCCACCACTAACCCCACTCCACCACTAACCCCACTCCACCACTAACCCCACTCCACCACTAACCCCTCTCCACCACTAACCCCACTCCACCACTAACCCCACTCCACCACTAACCCCACTCCGCCACTAACTCCACTCCATCACTAACCCCACTCCATCACTAACCCCACCCCACCTGTAACCCCTCTCCACCACTAATCCCACTCCACCACTAACCCCACTCCACCACTAACCCCACTCCACCACTAACCCCACTCCACCACTAACCCCACTCCACCACTAACCCCACTCCATCACTAACCCCACTCCACCACTAACCCCACTCCACCACTAACCCCACTCCACCACTAACCCCACTCCACCACTAACCCCCACTCTACCACTAACCCCACTCCACCACCACCCGCAGGCGGAGTCAGCTGCATCTACTCTGTCCATCTCCTGCGATCCATTTCTTGTCAGGAGGTCGCCAGGTTGTAGACGTTCCTATCTTCAGATTAGTGATGGTGCTTCCCTTAACAAGAAGTGAGTAATGTAACAATGGGGGGAATTCGTCCACTAAGGGTCAGAGCTTCACATCGGATAAGGAGGCTCCCTAGGACCTCTTCTTTAACGATTTATTATCCAAACTGCCCATTAATATCCTCTTTTTTTGCTTCTTTTATCTTTTCAACATCATCGTAGATGGCATGAGTAAAACACAAGAATATAGTACCGGGGCAGAATCAGAAGTAAACCTGTAAGGAAGAGGTGTTAGTAAGCTTCCTAACCGCACCACAATACCGTCCTTTGCCATTGTGCGTGTTGTGTCAGTCCTTGTTCTACTGATGTAATCCTTTTATTCGATTCTATATTGCGTTACTGTGTATAGTTATCAGATATTTCCAGGCCTCACTTCATTCTATTCATCTTTCCATATGTATCCACACACACTATGGCTTTATTGCACGGCTCTATTCCACTCGACATGCACCAAGACTCGTATTATCATTGGTTAAGGAAGCTCCGTAACAACTTTTCCTAAGCTATTTATTTTGCTATAAGTATTGCACCTAACCGTCCTGTGTTATATACATACATTTCCCAAGCGATTTGTTTTCCTTATTATATCTTTCTGTCTTATTCTTTGTTACACAAATCTTTTTCCTGTGCAATTTAGCTTATCTTGTATACCTTACTCTCGTATTCAGTTATGGAAATTCTTTTTCCAAGTGATTTATTTTGCTTATTACACCTCACTGTACTATTTTGTCATATAAATCCTTCAAACATCGCCATACTCTGCACAAATAACGCACAAAAGGTTATTAACCAACCACAACCGAAAATGAATCGTTAAGGAAGGTTTATTCCCCCAAGCTAGACCTAGATAGATCATATAGCCTTGCTAGGGTTACAGGCGACCGCTACCCCTCCCGCAAAGGCAGCTACCCGGGCGGGGCGCGAACTCTCGACCTCGTGATCTCGAATCCAGAGCTCTACCACTGAGCCACCAGCCTCCCCAATCGCTAAGGAAGAGGTGCTAGAGTGCCTCCTGCCCAACTAGAGTACCAGCCTAAGTGTAGTAGCCTCATGACACACAGGGAGAGGACTGCGTTGGTTATGCTGGGTTCATTGTGCATATTTATAGTGCAGATTTTATTTTTTTTATGCCTATCGACCACTGACTTGAAGGCCAGTTTTATTGTTATTATTTTTACTTTTAGTTTTTGTTAACGGTATCAATAAATTCATGCAGAAAAAAAGTCTAACATCCTAACATTGATAAACCTAGCAGAAGAAATCACTAACACTAACACCTAAGTGGCTAGGTCTTTCTTTGTCTTGACTGATACTCAAGCCCTGAGTTACCAAATCAAGGACTCTGGTAGAGAAAAACGGTAACTATACACCTCTAGTACCAAGAACCGCAGCTTATAATACTACTAGTAACACCATCTGTGGGTTGGAAATGGCATATTAGTCTCATAGTCAGCACAATCTAGCTAAATTACACTAACTTGCCAGTTTAATCCTTGCATCACACTCACAGTCCATCATTTCAATACTCCAAGCCTTCGAAATGCACTATGAACTGAAGCCTTTTACAATATGGATAGCCTACTAACGCCATCTGTCACGGGGGGAAGTGAAAATATGTATAAAATACTAAAAAATAGTCAACTGTCAGAAAGGAATCGACTTGTGAAATCGTAGTAAATTTTACTTTATGTGGCTTACTTCACCAATTCTCTAAAGACGAGAATTTCATGAATTTTCTCAACAGTACGCAGCAGGGACTACTTACTCACGAATGCTGTATTGTTAGTACTATTGGCCTTTGAGAAAGTGTCCTTACCCCTGACAGTCTTAATAATAATAATAAGGACAGATTCTTGCTGGTGCTAACTCCTATTGATTTAAGAATTAATACCAAAGAACTGGCCTAAATGCCAGTCGTGATTAATATAAGAAATTTGTGCCAAGTGGAAGCAAATTAAAGAAAGCACGATGTGGAGAAATCAAACACAATTCTACACTTAATTAAGCTCAAAGAAAAGAACTGTAACCTTATTAATTACAACAAAATAAATTTACATTACAAGAATCTCAATGTGAATTCAAAATATCAAAGCAAAGGAAATTCACTCACGCACTCAAATAACTGAATAATCTTAAGCCTAGAAAAACAACGAACGAAAATACTGGTCAGTGGAGAAAAATGGACCTGTAGCTGCGAAGAGGCTGGGCGTCTCTGACTGCTCGAGGTGCTGTAATGCACACGTTGACGTCCACTACTGCCGGTCACCAACTCGGTGGGGAGATGTGGGGAATCGTGGAGTTGCTGGAGACTAGCAGCTATGATGAGGGTCCTGCTCTCAGCACTGCGCACAACGTCGCCTTACTCTCGTGGCTGTCCAACATCAAGTAACTAGTGTTCCCAGGCCGGGTACAGGGGCATGAGAAATGGGCGTGGCTTAACTTAATGGCTAGAAAAGCAAGGCGTGGGAACAATTACATAAAAATATCACTCAGTGAAACGCACTGTTTATACATAAAGACAGTCACGTATGGAGCTGTGACGAATGTTATGAAAACTGTTTCAAATCCGAGTGCAAACGCGGGCGGTTAGCGACTGAGCAAACTTATGGGTTTCAGTACTGTTCAAGAGTTCCCATAATAATACTAATACAATGTCACGAATTGCTATAATACGATCTACGAAAATCGTGACACCATCTTTTGTTTGGAAACACCATCTCAGTCCTATACACAGCACTAGCTAACTATATCAATCCTCGCACCACACTCACAGTCCGTCATTTCAATAGTCCAAGCCTTCCAAATACACTTAGAACCGAAACTTTTCACACTATGGCTACTTTCGTCATCTGTGGGCTGAAACACCATCTCACTCCCACAGAGATACCAACTACTTATATTACACTCACTTATCAGGTTAATCTTTCCATCACATTCACAATTCGCCATTTCAGTAGTGTAAGATAAAGGCCTATAGATATTCCAACAGCAATTCAGGTTATTTTGTAAGACTCCCACAACAACTGTCTACTTTACTGGAAGGGGGCTGTGCTACACTCTTGGGAGCCTAGTTGTTCTCTGGCTCTCCTAATTTCGCTGGGAGAGAAGTAAATGAACTTCAGTTTACCATCACGTTACACTGGGTTCAGGAATTCTCGGATATCTCCACGTAAAACAGTCTTCCCAGCTTTCTTTTCCTTAGTCTGCATGATTGTGTAGGACACTGTCATCGTCAGTGAGCGCATTCAAACAAGCGCCAGGATCATTACTAGTCCAAGCCTGTCAAATCCACTCATTTGGGGATTTACTCCAGTGATGTCTTTCATGGGTGTGTTCAGCGGCAGGGGACAATGGGAATATTTACAGGGCTTTTCTAAGATATATATATATATATATATATATATATATATATATATATATATATATATATATATATATATATATATATATATATATTGGCTTATTGCTAACAGCCAGATGACCCAATTGGCTACTCACTGTACTAAATAAAAGCTAATATAAATGAACAACAAATAATTATGTTTGTCATTATACACAGGTCTTTCAATTATATGAGTGCTTTGCAAATTATGTAAATCCATGTGGAGTACACTGCCAGTTAACACAATAATGATTTTCACTCTCTCTCTCTCTCTCTCTCTCTCTCTCACTTGAGAAGTGATCCCTCTCTGTCTGTCAGTCTCACACTTGACAAAATGATTCTCTCTCTCTCTCTCTCTCTCTCTCTCTCTTGACAAATGATTCCTCTTTGTCTCACACTTGACAAAATGATTCTCTCTCTCTCTCTCTCTCTCTCTCTCTCTCTCTCTCTCTCGCTCTCTCCAAACCCTGCATCCACCAGCCACCTACTCACGCCTGCACAACCTCGGCATTTCAGGTTCTGCGGCAGGATGGAGGTGGAGAGGGAGAGTACCACCGGCCTGCTCGTCGCTCTCTTCAAGACTAAAACAAGGAAGACCGCCAAGGGATTCATGTGTGTAGTTAACGCCACGGGTGAGTGTGGGAAGGAGAATTAATTTACAGGTTACGTCTGAGTTAGCGGGAAGGGTCGGTTTTGTTGATAACTGTGTTATTTACTTCTGTGTAGAGTCAGATAGAAAGAAATATAGATAGATTGATGGGAATAACATTATTTATTATTTAGGAAAATATAGACAGAACATAATAGATAGATAAAAATGATACAAGAAAGAACAGATACGTAATTTGATATAGATATAGATAGTCAGGCAGTCTGATAAGTAATTAGATAGGTAGATAAGGCAGACAGACATAAATGATTCCATAGATAGATAAAATAGATAGATACGTACATAGGTACATAAACAGATGACAGATAAATGGTCATATATATATATATATATATATATATATATATATATATATATATATATATATATATATATATGTGTGTGTGTGTGTGTGTGTGTGATTCATATAATTGGATTCTTCTCTTTAGTGGTGAGGCTAAGCACTTTGAAAACTGCCTCCAGTGAACCCCTCAGTAGCTGTTGGCGCTGAATGACACTTCACCGTACCGGTCACGGTGACATTGAATTAACACGAGCTTCAAAAACTCAACGAGATGCCTGGAACCACTGTCTGAAACTTCTTCTTCGTTTCTGCAACATTCGCAGCCTTTCCTTTAACTTTCTGTATGTCGAGCACCACCTCTCCTCCTCTAAACCTCACCCTCTCTTCCTGACAGAGACTCAGCTGTCAGAGGCAACTGACAGCAAACCCTTTTCTGTTTCCTCCTACTTTCTCTGCACTCATTTCAAAACCAAAGGTGGCTGTTGTGTATATATACGCAACGACTTATCTTGCACTCGTGTTCCTGAACTTAATTCTTCTGAAGTCTCTACTCTCTGCTTTCAGCTTTCCTGTCATTCTCTAACTAAATTTATCCGCGCTGTTTACTTATCCCCTAATTCTACTGACTATGAAAAATTCTTCGACTATCTTACTTCTACGATGGAACACAGTCTATCCATTTCTCCCTTCTCCGATATCTCCATTCTAGGAAATTTCAATGTTCACCACTACCTTTGGCTCTCCTCTACTTTCACTGATCCACCTGGTGAACAAGCCTACATCTTTTCTATCCTTAATGACCTAGAGCAGCTTGTACAGCACCCTGCCCATATCCCTGACTGCCTTAGAGAGAGCTCAAAACCTACTTGACCTCTTCCTTACAACTAGTCCTTCTGTTTACAGTTAGTCTTTCCTCTCTGTTGGGCTCCTCTGATCACAACTTTCTTATCTTAACTTGTCCTATCGCACTGGTACAGCCTGTGGACCCTCCAAAGAAACGTCGACTGTGGCAGTTTGGAGCTGCAGATTGGGAGGCCCTCAGGCAGTACTTCTTTGATTTTTCCTGGAATGATTATTGCTTCCATGGCCGGGAGGCATCTGAGTGTGCCTTGCACATTACAGAGGTTATTCTCTCAGGCATGGAAGCATACATTACCTTCTCATATCCTTTGACTAATGCAAGAAAGCCTTGGTTTAATCACGCTTGTTCTAATGCTGTCCGCAACAAGGACTGGGCCTTTAAAGCGTACCAGAGCCAACCCACCCCTGAATCACATCTTGTTTATGTTTCTGCCTGGAATCGTGCTAAGTCTGTTCATCGCTTTGCTAAAAATAATTACATCCGTACTAAATGCTCTCAACTCTCCAACTCGAATTCTTCCCGCTCCTTCTGGCACCTTGCCAAAAAACCTTTCTAACAACTTTACCTCATCGGTTCTGTAGCTATTTCTTCTACTGATAAAGCAAATCTCTTTGCTCAGACTTTCTCCTCCAATTCCACCTTAGACGATTCCGGTGCTGCTCCTTCATCACTTCCCCCCTCTGACTTTCTCGTGGCTGACATTAAAATTTCTTCAGCTGATGTATTTTCTGCCATCACTGGCCTTAATACTAACAAGGCATAAGGGCCTGATGGAGTCCCCCTTGTTGTCCTCAAGAACTGTGCTTCTTTGCTTACACCCTGCCTAGGTAAACTCTTTCGCCTTTGTCTGTCAACTTGTACCTTTCCTTCTTGCTGGAAGTTTGCTCTCATTCAGCCAGTCCTAAAGAAGGGTGACCATTCCCAACCCTCTAACTATCGTCCAGTTGCTTTAACATCCTGTGTCTCAAAAGTTTTTAGTCAATTCTTAACAGAAAAATTTTAAAGCATCTTTCCTATCACAACCTTCTTTCTGATCGTCAGTATGGGTTCCGTCAGGGACGATCCACTGGCGATCTTCTCACCTACCTTTCAGACTCCTGGTCATCCTCCTTTCGGGACTTTGGCGAAAGGTTTGCCATTTCATTTGACATCTCAAAGGTTTTTGATCGAGTCTGGCATAAAGCTTTAATTTCCCAACTGCCCTCTTACGGTTACTATCCTTCTATCTGTGCCTTCATCTATAGCATTCTATCTGGTCGTTCTGTAGCCACTGTTGTAGACGGCCATAATTCTTCTCCTAGATCTATCAACAGTGGTGTTCCTCACGGATCTGTCCTATCACCAACTCTCTTCCTTTTATTCATCAATGACCTTCTAAGCTGTACATCTAACCCTATTCACTCGTACGCTGACAATTCCACCCTTCACCTCTCCATTCGGCTCCCGTAACATCCATATCAGCAGTTACTTCAACAAACAAGGGATGAGGCTATGGCACACCCAATGTCTGACTTGGCTCGTATCTCTGACTGGGGTAAAAATAATCTGTTTGTTTTCAATGCATCAAAGACTCAGGTTTTACACCTATCAACCCAACACAATCTTCCACAGGTATACCCACTAATGTTTAATAATATCCAGATAAGTCCTGCATCATTGTTGAACATGCTTGGAGTTTAATTCACGCGGGACTTATCTTGGAAAGATCATATTACATCTCTTGTAAAATCTGCTTCCAAGAGATTGGGTGTGCTAAGCCGACACCGTACCTTCTTTACCCCTGCACAGATGTTGATTTTATTCGCCCCTTTGCAGAGTACAACTCTCATGTGTGGGGAGGCTCCCCACATACAGCTCTTCTCAATAGGGTGGAGTCAAAGGCTTTTTGTCTCATTAACTCTCCTCTTCTTACTGGCTCCCTTCAACCTCTGTGTCTTTGCCGCAGTGTTGCATCTTTATCTCTTTTCTATCGCCACTTGAAACTGTCTTCAGTGGTCACTCCTCCTCTGAACTGTCTGCTTGCATCCCTCCACCTCCCGTCTAGCAACAAATTCTCATCCTTTTTCTGTCCAGCTCTCAAATGCAAGAGTTAACTGTTACTCCCACTCCTTCATTTATGCAACAGGTCATCTCTGGAACAGTCTCCCTCTGTCTGTATTTCCTGCTTCCTATGATCTCCAGTCTTTCAAACGCAGTGTGTCCAGGCATCTCGAAATGAACGGATCTTGAATTTGGTTCTTTTTTGTATTGTTTTTGCTTTTTTCTTGGAAGGAACGGTTTGCGGGCTCCTGGCCTGTGGTTCCTTCTTTCTTGCATAAAAAAAGACAATTGTGGGAGGGAACGAAGGCCAATAGTACGATTACATGCCACTACTCTACCATCCCAAGTACTCAGGCGGTTAGTTTATCTCGGATATTTTCATCCATATGTTTACATGTTAATGGCATATGTGCAGTTGTTTTGTGAATTCTTCCACGAATCATAGCGAATCACAGGACGGGCTTAGGAAGCCAGAAAACACACTGCCAGGTTCACCTGACGATTCTCTTCACATGTGTAAGAAAAATAATCGACTTTAAAACCCTGAAAAATGGTCCCGGAGCCGGCCTGGGGAACACGCAAATTTCTGAACCCAGGACCTTTGTGGGGCTAATGTACATACATTTGTAGTTAAGGGCGGGGGAATTAATTTTTGTGTACAACTCTACATACCTCAAAAAAATTTATTTTTCTTCATGAATATTGCATCAAAAAGCGGAAAAGTATGACGGCATTTCTGTGGAGTGTCATGCATCTATGCACAGAGTGAGGGAGAGAGAAGGGGTGGGTGGAGGGTTGCACACCCGCAGTTCGAATTCTATGACTTCATTGATGCCATGAATTAACCACTATATGTAGCAAAAAATGGTGACAACTGTGGTGGCCATTGCTTGCTATAATGCCATAACCACCACCTCACCTATCAGCACTAAGTGCACATGCCTGGGGATGGTTACATTGATGTTTCAGGGAAACTGTGGTTCAGTGGGTCACAAGAAACATCTAGCAGTGTGTTGCCCACGTTCACGGCAACAAAAATGTCTACAAAGGATTATTCTCAACAGTCATGTCCATACCAAAAATGTATGTTAGAAATGCAGACCCTGCCATGATCCGTGCTGGCGCCTGGATCAAAGTGAGTACACACACACACACACACACACACACACACACACACACACACACACACACACACACACACACACACACACACACACACACACACACACACACACACACACACACACACATAATACACACACACACACACACACACACATAATACACACACACACACACACATTTATATATATATATATATATATATATATATATATATATATATATATATATATATATATATATATATATATATATATATATATATGTGTGTATGTGTGTGTGTGTGTGTGTGTGTGTGTGTGTGTGTACACAGACAGACTGAGATCCTTATTATTTTCTTATGAGCACTGCAAGGAGAATCTAACTACTTCCCTTTCATCCTCTACAGGCGAGTCCTCAACTACTTCCCTTACATCCTCTACGAGCGAGACTACAAGTACCACTGTCACTACTCCATGGTGTGGTAAGTAATCTCCATAGTAATCTTTTCTTTATTATTTTTTTTAAATAACAGGAGAGAGGAAGGAAAAACAAATGAGTAAAAAAATAATAATCCATACACCACACTACTGGCGTCCTCCATTCATAAAAAATATGTAACAGTTGGACTTGAACAGCTGTGGGTTGAAGCCTGGGGGGAAACAACTCCGGGGAAACGAGTTCCAGAGAGATGCAGTTCGAGGAATAAAAGAATTCTGATAGGCAGAAGTTCTGCAATATGGCTGTGTGACATTCCAGTCATGAGCACTACCAGATGCCCGTGTAGCACGAGGGAAGTCATTGAGGGGTGGCACAATGGACGCAACTTCGTCTGAGCATTTGGCATAAAAATATCTGTAAAATAATGTAAGGAAGGCAACATTTCTTCTTACTTGTAGGGGAGGTAGTTTATTTGTAATACCAGGGTTGTTAATAATTTGCTTTGAATTTTGTCTAGTTGTTTTAGTGCAGCCTCTCCACATCCATTCCACAAGAGTGAACAATATTCAAGTTGTGAGAGCATATGACTCTTATAAACTATAACTAACTGCTCGTCAGTGGAGAAGTTACTGACTCTGTACGATAATCCAAGTTTCTTTGAAGCGGTTTTTGCAAGTGATCTGACATGAAAGGTCCAGCGAAGGCATTGTTAAGTGAAACACCGAGAATTTCAGTACTTTTGGAGATGGGAATATTAGTAGCATTGAAGGTACCATACCAATCTGGCAATATCTGTCTATTAGTAAATTGTATATATTTGGTTTTACTAGCATTAAATGAGACACGGTTATTTTGTCCCCAATGACTGATCTTAGATAAGTCTCGATTTATGGAGATGGCTGTACTGAGTTGAGAGTTAGAGATATTAAACTTTGTAAATGGGTGTCTGAGTGTGAATGAACTATGAAGTATTGAGTCATCTGCATATGAATGGATGGGATTGTGGGTGACAGATAAGAGATCATTAATATGGACAAGGAATAGAGCTGGTGCCAATACTGATCCATGTGGCACGCCTGCGTTAATTGAGTGGAAATTGGAATATACATTATCTACTTTTACCCTTATTTTTCTGCCACTGAGATATAAGGAAAGCAGAGGAGCGGAAGACGTTAGTCCATAGCAAAGGAGTTTAGACGGCAGGGAACGGTGCCATACTCTGCTGAAAGCTTTAGAAAGATCAAGGGCCACTGCATGAGTTCCTCCATGTTGGTCAATTGATTGATGGATGGTATGAGTCAGGCGACTGAGTATGTCAATGATGGATATTTCGTGGTGAAAACCATATTGTCTCATTGATTAAGTTGTTGGATTCAAAGTGTTTACCTGTGTGCTTATTAATTACAATTTCAAATACTTTACCAAGAGAAGATGTGATAGCTATTGGTCTGTAATCAGAGGGGTCAGAGGAACTTCCTTTCTTCGGAATTGGGTGGATATTGGCTTCTTTCCATGAATTAGGGAATAAAGAAGTACGTATGCATAGTTTGAATAATTTAGCTAGAACAGAGGCAAGTTCTGGGGAACACTTTTTAAAAAGAGTTGGAGGGATTCCATCTGGTCCTGGATCTTTGGAAGTTGGTAAATTGTCTAGGATGGATTTTATGTATCTAGTCTGAAGTTTAAGTGGAACAATTTCGGGAGAGTCAAGTTCAAGTACTGGGACGTTCTGGCTGACTTCCTCTAAGGTAGAATATCTGGCAAATAGCAAAGATATTTGCATTCCTACGCGGGTCATTTGTAATGTTGCCATCTGAGAATTTTTGTGGGAGAATAGATGTTGACTTGTTAAAGTTATTACTGAAAGAACTGAGAGCTGACCAGAATATTCTATTGTCATTAGGGTTGTTAAGTAGCTCTGATGCTTGATTTTGAATCAAGTTTGATTTGCCGAGATTTATTACAGCTTTGCATGGTTTCTAGCAATTTTAAATTGATAGAGTGATTCAGATGTTTTTAATTTAAAATATGAGTTATATGCTAATGATTTTTTGGCCGTTGCTCTGGCACACTTGCTATCAAACCACTTCGGAGAGTTCGATTTTTTAGTGAACTGTTGACTTGGTATGAATAAATCCATACTAGCTAGTATTAAGTCATTAATATGGGACTGGGCAGAACTGACATCACCAGAGAGGAGTGACTGCCATGGAATGTCAGCAAGATAATTTCTCAATCCATCCCAGTTTGCCCTATCAAAGTGCTATCGGGTCACCCCGACAGGCTCAGAACGGGGAGGTTTGTGGGGGCTGACTTATGAGGGTTTGATGAGATTGTGGTCAGAGGATCCAAGTGGTGACAGTACTTCTACCCTGTATTGATCTGGATTATTTGTCAGGAATAGATCCAAGAGATGGGCATTATGGTCAGGATTATCAGGTATTCTGGTTGGTTGCTTTACCAACTGAGTGAGATTAAACGATTGGCAAACAGCTCGCACTGTAGACCAGCATCGTCAGTTCTGGCAGAATGCGGAAAAAGACATTCAACATTATGTATGTTAAAATCAACCAGAAATGTAATTTCGGTGCTAAGGGCAAGGTTAAGGTTATTCAACTGTGTGGATATGGAGTCAAATACACTGGGATCTGAAGAACCAATGGGGGAGCGATAGACTACACAGATATACTTGGTAATATTTAGATGATTTAGCTTATACAGTGAGTAATCAAAATTAGTTGAAGTGAAGTTTAAAACAGTGTCAACTGGATCTTCAGATTTGATAATAACAACAGGTGGCACCCTTGTTACGGAAGTAACATAGTAATCTTCCATAGTAATATCCACAGTTAACTTCATAGTAATCTCCATAGTAACCTCACATAGTGCATATTCCCCTATATTAAAACTGAGTACGCAATGTGTTAGGAAGCCTTATACCAGTATTCTAGTGAAGCTCCCTGAAGCCCCAATCACACTAGGGCTCATGGTGCGCATTCTGTTGCTTGTCATGTCAAAATCATGTTGCAGAGGCCGCTGATGTCCACACAAGGTCAATGGGCAGTGCATGCCAGTTTACTGTTGAGTTGCGAGAGGAGGATACTAGATACCAACACCTCAGCAGTTCAAGAGACTGTTAATGTAGAGCATTGTGGCACGGTATTATCCCAGAAAGAAAAGTAGAATGGGAAAACGAAGATGTGAAGCCAGCAGAAGCTGTCTTGAAGTAATTTCAGAGGGAAGATAGACGCCTACTGAGGGCTCCACGGTGCGCGGTACCATGAAATGCCCCTTGGCCAGATTTGCCAGCAGCGCGGGGCACAGACCTTCCGCGGCGCGAAAACCCGAGTTGAGCAACATGACGTGCAACAGAGTGCACAACATGAGCCCTAATGTGGACGGGGCTTAACATCTTTTCCACAGCAGCTTATTTTGCTTACTGCTTCTTACTGTCCTTCTCTGTATTACATAAGCCATTTGAATATCGCCATACTAGGCGTACATAGCGTACCAAAGGATATTAAACAGCCATATCGTAAAATAAATCGATAAGGAAGAGGTGCTAGGGAAGTTCCTTACCCGACGAGAATGATGACCCTATTTAACAATAAGGAGGCTCCCTAGCACCTCTTCCTTAGCGATTTATTTTCCAAACTACCCATTTACAACCTTTTTCTTTATGTTCTAATATCGGCATAGATTACGTGAATAACACACTAGAATATAACAGAAAAAAATAGGAAGAGGTGTTAGGGAGCTTCCTAACCGCGTAAAAATACCAGCCTAAGGTCTTTATTTTAACTGAGTGAGGAAGCTTCCTAACACCTTTTCCTAAAAGATTTATTTTGTTTGTTACATCTAGCTATCCTCTTCTGTGTTACATAAATCCTTCAAACATCGCTATACTCTGCATAAATAACATACAATAGGATATTAAACAGCTATATCCAAAAATAAATCACTAAGGAAGAGGTGTTAGGGATCATCCTTAACCAACGAGAATACCGCCTTAAGAGTGATTAGTCAGCAACGATACAGAAAGACCATGATTATAAAATCTGTCTTTACCTGTCTGATAAATTAACGGAAAAATATCTATTGTATGTGATTCTTTTTCCATACCTCCTGTCAGTTGTAGTGTCTTTTATGCATGTATTTCTGACCCTCTGACATTTATTTCATTATTATCATCATCATTATTATTATTATTATTATTATTATTATTATTATTATTTGTTCCTGAATGGCGCGGTCCTTCGTGATCTGGAATACACCTTTACCTTCATTATTCACACACATGTAAACTCTATATTTTTAAAGCATGTTATGGTCCTGGGTTTCTCTTGAGCATTAACAAGCGCCCTTGTCGACGCCGTGACGTACATCTCGACAAGTCAAAGTGTGTGTGTGTGTGTGTGTGTGTGTGTGTGTGTGTGTGTGTGTGTGTGTGTGTGTGTGTGTGCACTTTCTAATCTCCTACGCTATTTGATGGTTTTAAATAAACTTCCTAGGTGAGTTTGTTCGGTAACTCCAAAGTTCTTCCATTATATACAGTTTATCAACCATGATTTTTAGTGCCACCATTCCCCCTTAACCAAGTATAACAGTGTCTGAAATAGCGAAAGGAGGGTAAATATGGCATTGATATCTTAGTGCATGTTGTACAATGGACTCTCAATCGTAATGCAATATTTAGGAAGCATGACCCCACAATGATTCCTTGGGGGGTCAGCCCCCTCCCAAAAATAAAAATGATCTGAAGTAGGGTATTGTGCATATAGATTTTACTGAAGCTTCTCAGATCAATTTGACTGTTTCATGATAATGTCCTCCGCTATAGATAATAATCCATCATTACTTTTAGGGGGGTCAGCCCCCCTCTGAAACTGAAAAAGGATACAAAATAGGGGAAGGACTGCAGATATGGCGTAAATACATGTGTGTGTGTGTGTGTGTGTGTGTGTGTGTGTGTGTGTGTGTGTGTGTGTGTGTGTGTGTGTGTGTGTGTGTGACTCTGGACATAGGCTCCTCAGTCTGTTTTCAAGACCCAGTAGTCCTGTACATACCAATCACCTCCTCATGCCAACACCTCGGCGCTAACACCCACCGTCCATATTAAATATATGCCAGGGCTGTCTCATAGAGGACTGGTGTATTGGTATTAGGGGGGATATTTGTACGACATGTCGGCGGGTGTTACAGCAGATCAGTAAAGTTTGCTTTATGGAAATTAAATTCCTGTCGCAGCTGGTATTCGAATCTGTACAATGAACTATCTTCCGTAATGTGATATTTAGGAAGGGTGCCCCCCACAATGTATCTTGGGGGGTCAGCCCCATTCCCAAAAATATAGAGATCAGAAATAGATGGTCCAAATCAAACTTCCCAGGTGTGTTCATGTGATTACCCAGAAGGTGCTCTGCAATATACAATTTTCCAAAGATGATTTTAAGTGGGCCAACCCCCTCACCTAATTAGAAATTCTCAGACATAGTGAAAGGAGGGCAGATATGGCTCTGACATCTCAGTACATGTTATACAATGGACTGTCATCTGTAATCCGATATTTGGAGAGCGTGTCTTTCCCAACGATTCTTGAGGGGGTCAGTCCCTCTCCTGAAAAATAAAAGTGATCAGAAATATGAGAAAGTGAGCAAATGGGAAAGAAAATCGGCATATATATTGCAGGATTGGGTATGAAGTCTAGTTTCCATTGTTTTCTCCGAATGCACAGGAAGACTCTGTCCATCTACTTAATTATTATTATACTCACTCTCATCCTAAATGCCAGGACCAACTTGCCTTGCCCTGGGCTCCTACACTTCTCATGGAGCAACATAGGATTGGATGATGGATGGATAGATTATTATCATTATTATTATTATTATTATTATTATAATCATCATCATCATCAGTGTGCGGGATGGTGAACCGCGCCACCAGGATCGTGGGTGGGGTGGAGACAGAGGTGCACGAGTACCCCTGGCAGGCGTCACTGACCCCCAAGGGCAGAACGGCACCCTACTGTGGCGCGGCCATCATTGCAGATCGCTGGGTCTTCACTGCCGCCCACTGCGTCGGACGGTGAGACACGGCACCCGTAGTCTCGTTGTGTAATGAGGTTCCCTAGCAAATCATCATTAGCGATTTATTTTCCAAACTACTCATTAATGTCCTTATTTTTGCTTCTCTTATCTTTTTTATGTCTACATAGACTGCAAGAGTAACACACAAGAATAGAGTAACGGAGCAGAATCAGAAATAAATCGGTAAGGAAGAGGTGTCAATAACCTTCCTATCCACACCAGAATACCGACTTGGGGCCTGTATTCTCGTGGGTTATGGAAGCTTCCTAACACCTTTTCGTAAGCTATTTGTTTATTGCACCTCACTCTCCTGTTCTGTTATACAAGTCCTTCAAACTTTGCCGTATCTGTATCAGTAACATAGAAAAGGATATTAGCCAGCCATGTCCAAAAATAGGTCGCCAATGAAGAGGTGTTAGGGAGTTTCCTAAATTGGCGAGAATACGAGTCTTCCTAACACAGTTACTTAAGCGATTCATTTTGTTTATGACACCTTACTGACCTCGTGTGTTATATAAATCAGGGTTATAAAATTCTTCCAAAACTCCCTAACCCCTTTTCCTAAACGATTTATTCTGTTTACTACACCTCACTGACCTCCTCTGTGTTACATAAATCCTTCCAGTTTAGTCCTACTCTGCATAAATAACGTACAAAAGGATATTAACCAGCCATATCCCAGAATGACATTGGTCCTGCTACACGCCTCGGGTTCAGACTGACAAGCCCACATTAAAAAAAAAAAAAAATCTAGTTACACTATCAATGGCAATTTGGTTAAGGAAGCGCCCTAACACCTCTTCCTTTGCGATTTATTTTGTATGCGACTGACTAAAATCGTTTTGTAGGTTACTTAGGCAAAGTATGATTTAAGTAACACAGAAGAATACAGCAAGGTGTAGTGAGCATGATAAATCGCTAAGGAAGAGGTGTTTGGAAGCTTCTTTACCCACGAGAATATGGGTCACTGTCTTCACTTGTGAGATGAAGTTAAGTCCTGTGTGTGTGTGTGTGTGTGTGTGTGTGTGTGTGTGTGTGTGTGTGTGTGTGTGTTGTCTCCACCAATGAGATGAGGTTACGTTTCGTGTGTGTGTGTGTGTGTGTGTGTGTGTGTGTGTGTTCTTACCTTACCTAATTGTTCTTACCTAATTGTATCTTTACAGGAATGAGTCAAGCTCGTACTGTCCCGGTCTTAAACCATATTTATCGTACATATCCTTAAATTTGTGAATTGTTTTGGCACACACTATTTCATTCGGTAGTGCATTCCATTGATCAATTGCTCTGTTTGGGAAACTGAATTTCCTTACGTCTTTATCACCTCTCTTCTTATGCAGTTTTTTGCAGTGTCCTCTTGCTGATGCTTCTCCATGTGTTAAGTAATCATTTATGTCTATTTTCTCCTTCCCTGATATGCACTTATGTAGCATTATCATGTCACCTCTTTTCCTTCGCTCCTGTAGTGTTGGTAGATTCAGTTTATTTAGTCTTTCTTCGTAGCTTAGGTCCCTTAAGCTTGGTATCCATCTCGTAGCGGCCCTTTGAACTTTTTCAATCTTGTCTATGTGCTTTTTGAGATGAGGACTCCAGACTACTGATGCATATTCCAGGGTTGGTCTAATGAATGATGTTATTATCCTTCTTAGCATGTCTTCATTTATGTATGTGAATGCTATTTTCATATTTGCAAGCAGTGTATACATGTTCCGTACCTTCTCGCTGATGTGGTCAGCCGGAGATAGTCTGTTATTGATAATCACACCTAGGTCTTTCTCTCTTCCTGATGTGTGTAGGGTTTTATTTCCTAACTTATAATCCCAATCAGGTCTTTTTCCACTTTTACCAAACTTGATTACATGACACTTGTCCACATTGAATTCCATTTGCCATGTACTACTCCATTCATGAAGTTTATTTAATTCTTCTTGTAGCTCTTTACAAGAGTCTGTGCTAGTAATTCTCCTTTGTATTTTTGCATCATCTGTGTGTGTGTGTGTGTGTGTGTGTGTGTGTGTGTGTGTGTGTGTGTGTGTGTGTGTGTGTGTGTGTGTGTGCCTTATCTTTGTCTGTCTCCGGCTCTCAGATGGACAGCCAGAAACACAGACGTTGTCGTGGGTGAACACAGATGGAACACCGCCTCTGAGACCACTGCCACCAGACGCCTTAGTATCGCACAGGTAACACTTAGCTATCTGTCTATCTGTCGTCTTATCTATCTATCTGTCTATCTCTGTCTACTTATCTATCTACCTGTCTATCTCTGTCTACTTATCTATCTATCTATCTGTGTGCGTGTCTGTCTGGCTATCCCTTTCTCTTCTTCTCCCATTCTCACTCCTTCCTTCCTGTCTAATTCACCACTCTGTTTCACACACCTCGTATCTGTGTGTGTGTGTGTGTGTGTGTGTGTGTGTGTGTGTGTGTGTGTGTGTGTGTGTGTGTCTGTCTGTCTGTCTGTCTGTCTCTCTCTCTCTCTCTCTCTCTCTCTCTCTCTCTCTCTCTCTCTCTCTCTCTCGTTGCAGGAGGAAATTTTACAGTCTGTGATCCGCCGAAGAGAGAGAGAGAGAGAGAGGTCAACTTTGGTACTTTCTCAGTCTGTATTTCCCTCTGCCTCTGACCCCCAGACTAACGCAAGGTATCCAGTCGTCACAAAATGATCTTGAATTGGCCTCCCTTTGGTTGAAGACTTTAGCCTTTGGTTCTTTTTTCTTTGCATAAAAAAGATAGAACATAACCTGATTCAAAGGAGTACACAGAAGGATGATTTGGCAGGTTGTGATCCACCTCACTTACAAGATGTTCTAATCAAATGAGGTTAACAGGAGAAATTTTGCAGGGTGTGATCCACGTGGGTAAAAGATCATGTAATTCAAAGAAGTAAATAGAAGGAAATTTTGCAGAGAGAGAGAGAGAGAGAAGGAATTCATGAAGAAGGTTTGGTGGAGGCCTTTGTTCAGCAGTGGACTTGCAATGGCTGATGATGATGATGATGATGATGATGATGATGATTCAACCTGAGTATCCTCCCATATAATTAAGAAAACTAAACAAGGGGACATTTTGCAGGGTGTGATCCACCATAAGCACAAAACTCTATATACAGCAGCTCCATTGAGACAAGTGGCAATGTTGGGTGGGAGAGGCACAGGACAGAGCGTCAGGTCTTTGTCTTCAGGCTCTGTGTACACGAGTTCTGTGTAGCCCGAGAAGCCAGGGAAAAGAAAGAAACAAAGAAATCCAGCTCTACCCTGTGTCTCCCTCTCTCCCACGCAACGTGTCCACGGGAGTCTATGCTTCAGAGGGGCCAACAGGAGTGTATTTTGCAGGTTGTGATCCACCCCAGGTACAGCAGACGGACCCTAGACAACGACATCGCCCTCCTCCGCCTGGCCACACCCATTGCCTTCAACGGCGATAACAAGGTGGCCCCCGTGTGCCTGCCCCAACAGGGGGAACTTCACGCCAGTGTACAGGCCACGGTGACCGGATGGGGAGTTACGACGCAAGGCAAGTGTTGACTCCCCCCCCCTCCCTCTCTCTCTCTCTCGCTCCTTGAGAAGGGAAAAACAATTTAACGGTGGAAAAAAAATCTGTACACCAGACTACAGGTGTCCTTACCTAATAATAATAATAATAATAATAATAATAGTGATGATGATGATGATGATAATAATAATAATAATAATAATAATAATAATAATAATAATAATAATAATAAATAATAATAATAATAAAAATAATAATAATAATAATAATAATAACAAAAATAAAAATAAAAATATAATTAATAATAATAATAATAATAATAATTATAACCTATCTATCTATCTATTGCCAGACCCCTTAATCCCGTACAGGGTGGCCACAAACAAATCGCCTCCACGTCGCCCAGTCCCCCGCCATTTCGCTGCCCTGCTCCCAACTCACACCCACCTCTCTCATATACCTCTCCACTCCATCCCTCCATCTCATCCTCGGCCTCCCCCTCCCTCTCCCCACTCCACCTCACTCACATACACTCTCCTCGTCAGTCTCTCACCCTCCATCCACTCCGCATGGCCAAACCACCTCAGTGTGTTCCTCCTAACGCTTCCTATCACATCCACATCCACACCACAACGCTCCTTCACATCCTCATTTGTTAGTCTGTCTCTCCATATGACTCCACAGGCTCCTCTTAAAAACTCATTTCCACTGCTTTCACTCTTGACTTGTTTCCTTCCAACAACGTCCAAGCTTCACTTCCATATGTTAGAGTTGGTATCACAATACTGTCATGTAGTAACTTTTTCACTTCCATGCTCAGTTTCCTGTTTCTTATCACTGCTTTCAAGGAACCAGCAACCTTTCTTCCTTGTTGTACCCTTTCAAGCACTTCACTCTCCAAACTTCCATCCTTACTCATCACACTACCCAAGTACTTAAAAGTACTCACATTTTCCATTTCCTCACCATCCAACCTCACTGTACATTCACTGACTTCACCTTTCTCAAAGACCATCACTTTACTCTTCCCTATATCCACCTTTAGATTCCGTTTCTTACACACTCTCCCAAGCTCATCCACCAATCTTTGCAGCTCCCCTTCGTCTTCACTCAACAACACAGTATCATCTGCAAACAACAGTACAGGGAGTTTCCAAACACTACCCTGTCTCACCAGGGCCACTCCAACATCCACTGCCCTACCTTGTACCTCTTTTATTACCCCATCCATGTACAGATTGAACAACCATGGAGACATGACACATCCCTGTTTCAACCCAACCTTCATAGAGAAAAATTCACCCAGTTCACCACCCAGACGCACTGCAGCCATAGCACCCTCATATATACTCTTCACAGCATTCAGCACCTTCCCATCTACTCTATATATTCTTAATGCTTTCCACAATCCTTGTCTATATAACCTGTCATATGCTTTCTCCAAATCAGTGAAGGCCGCATACAACTTCTTTCCCTTCTCTAGGAACTTTTCCACTAAAGATCTAAGAACGAATATCTGATCTACACAATCTCTTCCCTTCCTAAAGCCTCCCTGTTCTTCTCCAACTAATTCCTCTGTTATTTCCCTAACTCTGTCAGTAGGTATCCTACCATATACTTCTCCTATTACACGCAGAAGACAAATGCCCCTTTGATTACCACACACTTCTTTTTCCCCTTTTCCTTTCCACAAGCAAATAATTGTACCTGACTTCCAATCCTCCAGGACTCTACCTTCCTCCCAGGCCAATCTGCACATCTTCCACATCCATTGTACTACTATCTCTCCCCCATGCTTCAGCATTTCACCACACACTTCATCAATTCCTGGGGCTTTCCCCAATTTGACTTTCTTCACTGTTTCCACAACTTCTATCCTACTGATTTCTTCCTGTCTTCTCACCTCCCTCCTTCTCCCAGCCATTCCCCAGCCACTTATACTTGCATTACTTCCATTCTCTATGTTCAACAATTCCTTAAAGTGTTCTCTCCATCTGCTCACTTATTCTCCCTTCTCCACTAGTAATCTACCATTTTTATCTTTCACTTCCCGACTAACTTCACTGCCACCCTATCTTACTCTCTTCACCTCTTTCCAGAACATTTTCTCACAGTCCCTCCACTTTACACTCAATTTCCTTCCAAATTCCTCATCCACTCTTTTCTTACTCTCTCTTACTAATCTTTTCACCTCTCTCTTTCTACATATAACTCTCTCTTCCGCCTCTCAACTTGTTTCACGCCCCTATTTCTCATCCATTCATTGTATGCTTTCTTCTTTTGTGCCACAGCCCGTTTCACCTCTTCATTCCACAGTGCTGTTCCTTGCACCCCCCTTCCGTCTTCTCTTCACCCCACACACCACATCACATGCTGCACATATTTCTTCTGTGAATATCTTGCACACACCTCCCACGTCCCTCATCTGCTCCAGTTCATATTTACCCAATTGTTCCTCCACTTCTCTCTTATATTCTGCTTTTTCTCATCCTCTTGTAACCTTTCCACTCTCCTTGCAACTACTCCTTCCTCTCGTCCTTCCCTTCTTCTAGTTTTCCATCTTACTTGGATCTTGGTTCTGGCCACCACCAAGTAGTGGTCAGAAAGTCCACTCTTCTAACCTCTATAAGCTCTTGCATCCATTACACATCTTCGCATCCTTTCATCCACACACACATAATCAATCATTGCCTTCCTTTCATTCAGTTCACCACCCACCCTTCTCATCACTCGCCATGTACTGTATACCTGTGGATCATTTTGTGCCTGAAGAGGGAATTGGTTATCACCAACCTCCTCCTGGCACAAGTGTCCACTGCCATTGTTATCTATCTCAGCAGGCACACCCCACTCACCAACTATTCCATCCACCTTCACATTCCCTACTTTACCATTCATATCACCAATCAAAAACACTCTCATTCCTTCCAAACTTTTCCATGCACACTTCCACATTTGTCCAGAACTCTTCTCTCACTCTGCTTGCACGAACTTGTGTTGGTGCATACACGCACACACAATCGCCCACATTTGCATTCCAACTTTCAATCTTACCCACACAATCCTTGACCCAACTGATCCATACTCTCTTATGTTCTTTGTCTATCTTTTACTCACAACAATACACACTTCTTCTGCCCTCTCATTCTCACCTACTCCTGCACATATACTCCATTCATACTCCCATTCTCTCACACTCTCTCTTCTCCATCTAGTTTCAGTTACTCCACATACATCCACTTTCGTACCCTCAAGCACCTGGACAATCTCTCTTTCTTTCACCTCATCATTCACACCCCTTACACTCCACGTCGCGTTCCGTACCATGTCCTTTTTCCGGTCCTTGGTCGTCATCTCTTGGTCAGCCCTTGTCCGAGGTTTCTTGTTCGTCTTTTTAGTAACTGTTTTCCGTGGAGGGGAACTAACCCTCCGCCAACCCTTTTAGTCGCCTCATACGACAAGTAGGGGTACGGGGGGAGTATTCTCGAAAAAAAAACCCTATCCCCAGGGGGTAATCTGACAGAAACTGCTTCATTGCTAGACCTTTCTCTATATTTTTTCTTTATATTTATGGACAATATATATTAATTTTAGTAAATGCCTCTCATCACCAGCCTCTAATGTCTCTAGACTAAATAAGATCCTTTGAATGAAATGGATTATGTTATGTTATATTGGTATGTTGTGCTGTGCTATTACGTTTGATTATGTCATGCTATGTTGTTATGCTGTGTTATGTTCGATTACTTTATGTTATGTTAAATTCTGTTATGTTGTTTTATGTTAGCTTATGTTATGTTGTTATGTTATGTTGTGTTATGTTATGTTGTTACGGTGTTGTTAGATTATGTTATGTTGTTATGTTGTGTTGTTAGATTATGTTATGTTGTGTTATGTTAGATTATGTTATGTTGTGTAAGTTAGATTATGTTATGTCGTATTATGTTAGATAATGTTATACTATGTTGTGTTAGATTGTTATGTTGTTATGTTGTGTTATGTTAGATAATGTTGTGTTATGTTATGTTATGCCATGTTAGTTTGTTATGTTTTGTTGTGGTATGTTATGCTATGCTGTGTTATGTTAGGATAGGTTAGGTTTCAACACTATACCTTGTTCCAGTATTCTCCTCAGTTAAGGAAGCTCCCTAACACCTTTTCCTAAGCGATTTATTTTGCTTACTGCACCTTACTATCCTCTTCTGTGTCACATAAATCCTTCCAGCATCGGCATACTCTGCATGATTAACATACAAAAAGATATTAACCATCCATATCCAAAAATAAATCACTAAGGAAGAGGTGCTAGGGAGCATCGTTTACTGACGAGTATACGGACCTTGAAATCCAGTGTAAATAACCCACCAAATTTTTTGCTGTGTTTACTATCTGTATGAAATGTTTGTCTCCATCTATCCAAAGCCAGACGCCTAAATCCCGTAAGGGGTGGCCACAAGCAAATCGCCTCCATGTCGCCTCATCCTCCGACATTTCTCTGTCCTCCCCCAAGCCCACACCCCCCTCTCTCATATACCTCTCCACTCCATCCCTCAACCTATCCTCGGTCTCCCCTGTCCTTTCCCCCCTCCTCCACCTCATTCATATACACTCTCCTCGTTAGTCTTTGGCTCTCCATCCTCTCCACATGAGCATCTCCAAACAGGAACTCAGAATTAATTAATATTTCTAACTTGTCGATTCTACGTACACCCTGCCAAGCATCGTGTCCAGGCTAGGTCAGGCTCACTACCGTCCCCTCATAGCATTAGGTAGGGGTGTGTGGGTCCGAAAAGAGGGGAAAACATCATCAGACAGCAGCCACTCACCTTTTGCACCTGCAGTGGGGAGGTGGGTTCCAGCCCCACGAAGAGACGGTGTTATAACGGCTCCATGGGATAACAGTTTGGGAGGCTGACTGGCAATGTTTACACCAGTTAGTGGGACTGGAATCTCGCCCTGTTAGTTCCACACACACACACACACACACACACACACACACACACACACACACACACACACACACACACACACACACACACACACACACACACATACACACACACACACACGCTTTTACCTGCACATCTATACTACTTTTACACTAACTTGGCGTAAATTTTCACCTTTCCATCTTGACTGCTGAGTGATAACAGATTAATTATAAAATACAGTGCTGGTCACAAAGAAGTCTAATGAGAAGGCTGTGGAGTTATAATATTGTCTTTTTCTGCCAATGCGCTACGTGAAATAGACTGCAAAAGGACAAGACTCTGGGCCATATCAGTGTAAAAAGCGTATCGTCTTTGGGTTAAAATAAGACGATTAAAATAGAGGAAAGATAAATCCACAGGTAAAAAATAAGCATGAAAGACGATATAGTGTCCTTAGAACTGGCTGTCAGCCGTAGAAAATAAAGTCAAAACATGCACAGCTCTTCAAATTTGCCCATGGCAATTAAAACACTGAAAAAGTACAATTGTCAGGCAAATTGAATTGGGAAAACACAACGACCCCGACCTAACATGACCCTTGACCCAACAGGAAAGTAGCTAGTATGACCCCTACCTAACATGACCTTCGACCCAACAGGAAAGCAGCTAGTATGACCCCTACCTAACATGACCTTCGACCCAACAGGAAAGCAGCTAGTATGACCTGTACCTAACATGACCTTCGACCCAACAGGAAAACAGCTAGTATGACCCCTACCTAACATGACCTTCGACCCAACAGGAAAGCAGCTAGTATGACCCCTACCTAACATGACCGTCGACCCAACAGGAAAGCAGCTAGTATGACCCGACCCAACATGACCTTCGACCCTATAGGAGAGCAACTAGTATGACCTCTACCTAACATGACCTTCGACCCAACAGGAAAGCAGCTAGTATGACCCCTACCCAACATGACCTTCGACCTAACAGGAAAGCAGCTAGTATGACAGAGACCTAACATGACCTTCGACCTAACAGGAAAGCAGCTAGTACGACAGAGACCTAACATGACCTTCGATCCAATAGGCAATAACGCCGAGGGAAAGTTAGCAGGAAATTTAATATGACCTCGACCTAACATGACCCTTGACCCAACAGGAGGGAGCCAACCAGCCCAACTGCTGGAGGTGACGGTAGACACGATGACCAACGCCGAGTGTGCCAGGAGGTACAGAAGGGAAACGATTACTGCCAACATGATCTGCGCTGGTGTGGACGAGGATGGCAAGGGCGCCTGCAATGTGGGTGCTGTCTGTCTGTGTGTCTGTCTCTCTGTCTCCGTCTGTCCTGTCTGTCTGTCTGTCTCTCTGATTATATATATATATATATATATATATATATATATATATATATATATATATATATATATATATATATATATATAATGTACTGTATCTATCTATCAATCAATTAATCTATCTGTCTATCTATATCTATATCTATCTATCTATATATCTATATATATAAAGAGAATGAGAAAGTAAATATCATAAAAAACATTTTTATTTGCCAATGTTAGACCCATCACAGCCATCTTCAGGTATATTTTATTTTGTCCTAAAATATCAGCACAACTTGAATATAAGAGGGACTTTCAGCACTATTAACTGAAGATAAATAAGATGAAGGCCAAAGCTGATATACTGTAAGAAGGCCAGAAGCCAGACCCCCATCCCAGTCACTGGGCTCAGTTATTACTGAGTTAACTGAATTATCTGTAGCTTTTACCTAACCCTTTCTGCTCAGTGACTTATTTTTTATTCATGATATATTAAGAAAATTTTACTTGCATTAGGCGAGGCTTATTAATGGTAGTTGTCAGATATCGGCATAAATGCAACACTTACTATAAGAAGACCTGTATTCTCGTTGCTGCCTAACTACTTTTAGTAAGCGATTTATTTGCTTATTGCACCTTTCTGTCCTATTCTGTGTTACAGTAATCCTTCCAGAATCGCCATACTCTGCATTAAAAAAAAAAAAAAACGTCCAAAACCATATTAACCAGCCATATCCAAAAATTAATCGCAAAGGAAGAGGTGCTAGGGAGCCTGACGAGAGTAGGAACCCAGTTTATATATAGTTCGGTAAATGCATCGGTTGGCACCAAAAATTATAATGAAAAAAAAAAAAATGGCATTGGAGTGACGATGTTATGGCTCGTACTCTCGTCTGGCAAGGAGGCTCCCTAGCACCACTTCTCAAGCGATTTATTTTTGGATATGGCTTTTAATTATCCCTTGGTACGTTATATATGAAGAGTATGACGATGTTGAAAGGGCTTGTATAACACAGAGGAGGGGAGTAATATGTAGGAAGCAACATAAATCACTTAGGAAAAGGTGTTAAGGATCTTCCTTAACCGACGAGAATATGGATCTTACTTTTAATGCATTTTTTAAAACATATTCTCACGATTTTATCATTTCTGCAACTCAGGATGGTATAGTTTTCGGCATTGCTCAATATGGCGTAGCGCTATACTGTGTGTGTGTGTGTGTGTGTGTGTGTGTGTGTGTGTGTGTGTGTGTGTTATAACTACTCCTAGGCTACTTGATGGATTTGAATAAAACTTCCCAGGTGAGTTCGTTAGGTTTCTGGAAAGGTCTTCCGCTATATACAATTTTCCAAACATGATTTTTAGGGGGGGTCAGCGCCCTAGCCAAATTAAAAATTCTCAGAAATAATCAAAGGAAGGTAGATATGGCTCTGATATCCTGGTATATGGTGTACAAGGGACTCTTAGTCGTAATGCGATATATGAGGAGAGTTGCCCCTTGATGGTTCTAAGGGGGTCATGCCCCCTAACAAAATTAAAAACGATCAGAAATGGGGGAAAGTGAGCACCTGGATGTCAACGAAACGTCTCAGGTCATATCTGTTGGTTGCTTATTAATGTTCTCCACAACATAACATTATACACCATTAGTTTTAAAGGGGTCACCCCCCCCCCTCCAAACATTATAAAGGATGCAAAACAGGGGAAGGAGGGCAGGTAAGACTGACATCTTAGTACATGTTGTACGATGGACGCTCATCTGTAATGCGATATTTGGGGACCATGATCCTCCCAATGATTCTTGGAGGGGTCAGCCCCCCCAAAAAAATATATATATATACATATATATATATATATATATATATATATATATATATATATATATATATATATATATATATATATATATATATATATACATATATATATATATATATATATATATATATATATATATATATATATATATATATATATATATATATATATATATATATATATATATATATATATATATATATATATATATATATACATATATATATATATATATATATATATATACATATATATATATATATATATACATATATATACATATATATATATATATATATATATATATATATATACATATATATATATATATATATATATATATATATATATATATATATATATATATATATATATATATATATATATATATATATATATATATATATATATATATATATATATATATATATATATATATATATATATATATATATATATATATATATATATATATATATATATATATATAAACAATCAGAAATGGAGGATAATTGCCACATGTACATCAACCAACTCGGGCCTACATATCACAGGACTGGGTATGCAGGTTCCATGTTTTATCTGAATGTACAGGAAGATTTTGCATGTGTACTTTATTGTGTTGGATGTGTACCTTACTAGCAGGGATAGATAGTTCTGACAGGAGGCGATAGACAGACACTTCATTAATCTCAACTTTCCTTCTATCCTTTCCTCTCCTTCCTTCCCCAGGGTGACTCAGGGGGGGCCATGGTGACTCCCAGGGATGACTCACGTATGGAGGCGATCGGCGTGGTGTCGTGGGGGTATCAGTGCGCCAGTGCTTACTACCCTGCGGTCTTTACCAGAGTCAACAGTGAGTCAGAGAGAGTCATTGGTAGTCGTGTCGGTTAAGGAAGCTCCCTAATACCTCTCCCTTGGCGATTCATTTCTGATTCTGTCCCGTTACTACATTCTTGTGTGTTATTCATGCAATCTCTGTCGATAATAAAAAGACATAAGCAAACTAGGGGATATTAATGTGTAGTTTGGAAAATAAGTCACTTAGGAAGAGGTGCTAGGGAGCCTCCTTACCCGACGAGAATACGGGCCAAAGAGTCACCACATTCTCGTCGGTTAAGAAAGCTCCTTAACACCTTTTTCTTAGCGATTTATTATTGGATACGCTGGATGATAATATGTTGTACGTTATTTATGCAGAATTCACTGATACTGGATTTACATAACACAGAATAGGATAGTAAGGAGGAATAAGCAAAATAAATCGCCCAGGAAAAGGCGTTAGGGAGCTTCCTGAACCAAAGAGAATACGTAGCCCTGAGAGCGTAATTCGCTATGATTTCTCCTCTGTAGCACTTTGCCAGCCTAACCTAGCCTAGCTTAGCCTAATCCAACTAGACTGTGCTAACCTAACCTAACTACCTAATGTGACTTTATCTAAGCTAATCTGAACCTTAAACACACACACACACACACACACACACACACACACACACACACACACACACACACACACACACACACACACACACACACACACACACACACACACACACACACACTGCTCGCTGGCTCAGTGGTAACGCTCTTGCTTAGCATCAGCTAAGGCGGGGGTTCGGGCCTTGCTCTGGATGAGAAAAAGTTTCACTGACGAAACGGGTGGTCACTGTCCTCCTTGACCAAGGGGATGGGTGTGTGCGTGTGTGAAGGTCAAGGCTATGCACTTAGATCAGACTATATGAGCTCTCAGCTCTCTTCCGAGAGGGTAAAATGCTGATGATCACAACCATCACGTGATCATGACCGACTCGGTTAAACAGTCTTAATCAGCCGTGTTTACTGCTCCTCTAAGAGCTTTTTTCAACGTAATCTAACTACAATATCCTCATTTAACGTAGTGTAACGAATTGAAGCTAAATTAACCTACCCTACCCTGCCCTAACCTAACCTAACAGCATTTGTCAGGCACGCAAACTATAATGTAGTATTCGTAGTGCTTTTACAGGGATTGTTTTTTTTTTTTCCTTCGTCAGGTGGTCAGTTACCCTGATTTTCTTTGCAATTATGGGAAAAGTAACTGAGCCACCTGTGCATCCAAATCAGGGAAAAAGCACATTGTTTTGACCATGTTGTACGTAGTTTGAGGTATAAAGTAAAACTAAAGGAATAAATAGATAGATAGATGGACAGATAGACAGACGGATACATACATACATACATACATGAGTTGAATAGTACCCCGTCCCCCCAAAATAAAGATATAAGTAAGTATAAAGGGATGAGAAGCCTGTGATACAAGGAGTGAGGCATAGTGTATTGTCCATTTCTTACCTGTGTTGCCACCCCTATTAAGCTTGATTGCCTTGTTTCGGCTGAAGATAACCTACATAATAATCAACAGCCATATACAGCAATGTTTGAGTTGTCTAAAAAAAAAAAGAAAAAAAAAGGAATAAAAAACATGCAGCACTGCATCATGGGTGGATGTGGATAATATTTTTTCGCCATAATCATTCATATTTAATTGTCCTTCACTTCAGATCAATAGCCGTATTCAGCAATGTTTGGGTTGTCTACAGAAAAGAAGAAAAGTATGTAGGAATGAAGGGTACACAGCACAGCATCATGGGTGGATGTAAATATTATTTTCCCGCCATAACCATTCAGTTTTAATTCCCCCATACTTCATATCCGTTGCGCATCCAACATACGTTCATCTTGCATTGATGTCCCTGGATGGCCCCAGGAATCATTACTTGCACGTAGTTTGCCATCAGATGAGACGCCCTGTGTACCTTAAACTTCATGCCAACAGAGGATACCCTGTGTTTGTGTCGGGGTGTACAGACATTCTTATATTATGTCCACTTTAACTTGGCCTAAAATTGAAATATGTCCAGTCTCAGTGCTGAGCTGTAACAAGAAATTAACACTAGAATATGGTGCTAGTCACGAAGAAGTGCTGTGGAAACCAAGTAGAGCCGTGGCAATGGCCTATTCTACCTGTGAGCTGCTGGGAATTGGCTGCTAAATTTACCAAGTTATGGGGAACGTCGTATAGAAATTAGAAAGCATTCTCACACGACACCTAATATTTCGTCTCCTCTATCTGTCTTGCAATAGCCAGACGCCTTAATCTCATAAGAGGTGACCACAAACAAGTCGCCCTCCATGTCACCCTGTCCTCTGCCATTTCGCTGCCCTTCCTCCAACTTACACCCCCCTCTCCCATATACAGTATCTCTCTACTCCATCCCTCCATCTCATCCTCGGTCTTCCCCTTCCTTCTCCCTCCTCCATCTCACTCGCGCACTCACTCACTTGCACACTCATTCACTCACTCACTCACTCACTCACTCACTCACTTCCTCACTCACTCCCTTACTCACTCATTCACTCACTCACTCACTCTTCTCGTACCAACAGAGTACCTGGAGTGGATGGCGAGTTACATCTCCGGGTCTGACACCTGCTCCTCTACTCGTCAAAGTCGTCGATAAACAACTACACCAAGACGACACCATTTTTAGCCCCTTCAGACCCTTGACGCGTTTCATTATGCTATCCAGAAGTTGTCTATAATTGCCATCTCCCCTCGTGAACGCTGAGTAGTAACTATAGCACTGGGATATGCTGCTAGTCACGAAGAAGTGCTGTGGGAAGGATGCAGTACTATATAGTATTGTATTTTTCTGTCACTGAGCTACGTGAAATAAGCAGCAAAAGGATAATAATCAAGGGCTACTTAAAATGAGAAGCAATGTAATTAATTCTTGCTCTGTTGATGATGCTCCCTAAAACCTCTTCCTAAGCGATTTATTTTACGTTTTACAACTTACTACCCTCTTCAGTGTTACACAAGTCCTTCCAGCATCACCCGTTTTCTCGTCGGTTGAGGATGTTCCCTAACACCTCTACCTAAGCGATTTATTATACTTTTTACAACTCGCCCCCCTCATCCGTGTTACTTAAATCGCTCTACTGTTACCAAATTCTGCTGAAATAGCTCACAAAATGATGCTGTGCAGCCGTATCCCAAAAATAAATCTCTAAAGAAGAGGTGTTAGGGAGTCTCCTTAACCGACGACAATGCACGCCTATTTCTACCCCTCCGTGTCAAAAAATAAATAAATAAATAAATAAATCACTGAGGAAGAAGTGCTGGGGAACCCCCTTAATCGAGGACAGTTTGGGCCTATACCTACACCTCCGTAGCCAAAATAATAATAATAATAATAATAATAATAATAATAAATCGCTGAGGAAAAGGTGCTAGGGAACCTCCTTAATATATGACAGTTTGGACTTATCCCCCCCCCCCCGCCAGTTTGAAAAGTCTCTCCCAAGCTGATTAAAAATTTTTATAGAGCAAGAATGAAAAAAAAAAAATTGGAAATAATGGTTGATAAAAATAATATTGAATTATTTTAACATGGGCAAGATTTCCATTACTGAAGGGGTTAATGAAGCTTTTTTTTTCCAAAGAAGAAGGAACCCATGGCCAGATGACCCCAAAATTATTCCCTCAAAAAAAAAATAATAATAAAATAAAACAAAAACCAGAGAGCCAAAATTTCTAGATTCTCCTCAGTTTAAAATAAAAATGTCTTTTCGAAAATTTTAATAGACTCTCCTGGACCAGTGACTTGCCTTTGAGTGTTTTGAAATGAGCAATAAATCAAAATCATGCCTCGTATTTTATTTATTCCTCCTTATTTACTTTAGTCTTCCGTATTTCAATCCTCTATACCTCATTATTAGTTCCGTATTCTCGTCAGAAAAGACGGGTGTCCGCATATGTGGTCACCCCCCACCCCCCACCCCTGCCCCACCCCCTCCACCTCCCCATACCATCACACCCAGGCACCACCCCCCATCCCCGCCTCCCCCAACCACCTATCCCAATCCTCCCACCGCCTCCAACCACCCCCATCCCCCACCTCCTCCCTCCATCGCCACTTATACTCCCCAACGGCCCCCACCCCCTCACCCCATCCCTCCACCCCATCCCTCCACCACGTCCCACGCACCACCCCCAACCCCCCATGCCCCCCATCACCACCTTAACTCCCCACAACCCCCAACCCCCCACCATCCCCCAAACCACCCCCACTCCCTACCCCTCATCCCTCTTTCCTCTCCCACTCCCCACCTCCATATCCCCACCGCCACACCTCAAACTCCCCCTACCCAACCCACCCACCCATCACAACCATCCCCACCCTCCATCCATACCCCATTCCCGTCCCGTACCCAGGCCCCTCACCCCCCAACCCCATCCCCCACTACCCACCCATCGCCCACAAGCCCCACCCTTCCCCCACCCCCACCCCACACACCCCAACCACCCCCTCACCCTACCGCACCACCCCACAACCCCCAACCAAACCTCCCCAACCCCCCACAATCCCCCACCATATCGCACCAGCCGATTATGTCCGTCCTGAGCCTATGTCAAAACATTCCTGTGCCCGTCTTTTAGGGGTTAAGGAAGCTCCCTAGCACTTTTTCCTGAGCGATTTAGTTTGCTTATTGCACATTCATGTCCTGTTTGTGAAAAACAAGTCATTCCAATATCGACATACCCTGCATAAATAACGTACAAAAGGGTACTAACCAGCTATACCCAAAAATAAATCGCTAGGAAAGAGATGTTAGGGAACTTACTTAACCAAATAAATCACTAAGAAAAAGGTGTTAGAGAGCTTTCTTCATAAATAAATTGCTAAGGAAGGTGTTAGGGAGCTTCCTTAACCCACGACGACATGGCCCAAAGACTTTCTGGTGTATGAAAGAAAAGAAAGAGTAGTTGAGGATGCAATACGAGCATCTTATAAATGGTATATAGGAGGAATTTATATACAGTCAAATTCCTTGGATTCGGAATGTGATGGTTCGGAAAGCCTGATGGTTCGGAATTTTTACTCAGAGATAACAAGGGGGAAAAAATGGCGATTCAATTGAGCCCATCCGTCCATTTTCGTACCCACGCCACCCACGGAGGAGAAAAGATACGGAGTATTACCTCTTAAGGCGCGACTCCACCGAGGCAACATTTCGGCAACATGTGCCATGCTACATTGTCGCATAGGCCAAGTGTGTTGCAACCAGTTCAACACAAGGCAACAAGTAGCATGCGACTGTGTGGCATGCAACAGGTGGCAACAAGTTGCCCGTAGAACGTGACGCATGCGACAAGATTTAGCCTGTTGCCTGGTGTTGCCCGCCTTCCCACCAGTCGCGGGAGAGATTCCATATTGAAAGCAACAAGATGAATTGGTCTCAAGAAAAAAACAAAGAATTTATAGAATATAGAAAACTTGTGGTTCTATAGGATATACGCTTGGAACAATGCAAGATTAACCAGGCTAAACTAGATGCACTGCGGGGATTAGCCAAGAACACACACACACACACACACACACACACACACACACACACAGTCCCCCCCCTCTCTCTCTCTCTCTCTCTCTCTCTCTCGACTTTTGTCGCATCTCCTCTCTCTTCTCTACTTCTCTTCTCTCCGTTCCCCCACCCCCTCTCTCTCCCCGCCAGTCCTAATACTGTGCCAGCACTAGCAAATCTTTCATCTGTTACATTATTCTCCCTATCCTGTCTCTTGTTAAGCTAAGGTACGGTACTTCAGAAAATTTTTGCATTTGTGCCTTCTTGACGGCGGGCACTCAGCACTCGTCTTTCTGTACATTCAAACCTTTTTATAAGTTATTCGGCAGTGTGTGTGTGTGTGTGTGTGTGTGTGTGTGTGTGTGTGTGTGTGTGTGTGTGTTTTACACGGTATCTATTAGTATGATTTTTTGTTAAGCTCTGTTTATCTACATATCTGTCTGTCTGTCTGTTACATCGCGTTGACAACTGGCTCAGTTTTTGTTGAATCGGTGGAAATGGTTTTGTGGCATTCAACATAAACATTGGCATGTAGCATGCTACATGAAACAACAATGTTGACTTGTCGCAGTCAACATGTCTCCTGGTTGAATGCCGCATTCAACATACATGTTGAAAGCCAGGCAAGTCGCATGCTACATGTTGCCTGTGTTGCCCCGGTGGAATCGCGCGTTTACGGGCGAATACGAGACCAGTGTAATGAACTGGCTTGGTTAACAGATGGCATTGTGGTCGCCGGTGTGTCGTCTGTTTGTTTACATAAGTTGACAGACGGGACGTGAGGGGGAGTGGCGGTACAAATAAACATGGCTCTAAACCCTGGACACCGCTATATTGTTTGTGGGAAAAACCGACGAACTGGAACTAACCTACGGTTTCATTTCTTCCCAAAGGACAAAAAGGGGTACGTAAAACAGATGTAACAAACTGTTATGCATAAACAAGTGTACTACGGTCATAAATGTTGGTGCAGATTAAGAAGTCAACAGCTGAAACTGGGCCTCGGCACGTACGCCTAATATAGAAATCTATAGAGGTTGCTATGTTTCATTACACGTATGATAAAGGATACGTTGGGCATTGATAAGGGACATGTGAACTTGCTGAGGTAATACCGCTACACTCGCAACGCAATATATTATTTACCGGCCCTACACGATCAATATTTATTGACAATACTGATTCGTATATGTTGCCGTATTACTGATCTTGTGAAAATGACAGTAAAGATATGCACCATCTATTGTTAAAGGATATTACTCGTATACCGATAACGGGAAATTACTATTACATGCAGGTAAGAACCATGTAATATATATATATATATATATATATATATATATATATATATATATATATATATATATATATATATATATATATATTTGTGGTAGGTGGGGGCGCTCACCATCCACTCACTCGATGTAGTGCTGCTCTCGAGTGTCTGCCCTTTCCTCTCCATCCTTCTTTCCTTCCATTCTCTTCTGCCTTGCTTTCCTTCATTCTTTCCATGTCTTTCTGCCTACGGGTGACTTTACACTTCCTCTTCTGTCTTTCTTTCCTTCATTCTTTCCTCTTCCTTCAGCCTGTGGGTGACTCTACACTGAGTGACAAGCCAAATGGTTTCCTGTACACCAGGAAAGCATTTACTACGCTGGGTGGTAACCATATAACCAGATTTTTGGCGACTGGTGGTTTTAGTGGGTAATTATTGCGCTCCAATCGGATTGAGCCGGTGAAGGTTTATATCCAAGGGATGGTTAGGGTTGATTGCTCATGTAATACCACTCAGGGATGAGTGAGGCTGGTCACTCTCACCTTAAATGTCGGGACCAACTGCCTAGCCCCGGGCTCCTACGCTCCTCATGGGGCAAGGTAGGATTGAATGATGGATGGATGATATATATATATATATATATATATATATATATATATATATATATATATATATATATATATATATATATATGAGACAGAGAAAGAGAGAGAGATAGAGAGAGAGCTGATATCCACAGGGAAAAGGAAACAGGAAATAGCCGAAGCACATGGGATATTTCGTGTATTCTTTTTCCCTGTGAGTATTAGCATATTTATGAATCGCGTGTTATTAAGTGATTTACTCGCAAATAGATAGATAGATGGACAGATAGATAGACAGATGCCGATATAGATATACAGATATCCACAGGTATATAGATATCCACAGGAATGTGGTAGAAGTGCGTCTGAAAACATTGGAAAGGCATTTTTTCCAGTACAATCCACCTGATGCTTAGGATTAACAGAGCTAACACAACAAACGGCTATGGGTTTGTGTTGCCCGTGTGAATGTTTCCGGGATAATAATGTAACCTAACATGTACCTCTATATACTCAATAAATACACTATATATATACTCAATAAATACACTATAATATTCTTGTCTGTATTATTAATACATCCATTATATTCCAAGTCAAAGACTTTTATCACTGGAATGAATCTTTGTCTCAAAATACGTTATATGGGACACTATTCACCAGCCTCATGTTATCAATGGTGAAGGATGCTCATGCACAATATAATTATTTAAGACTAACTTAGTGTCATGTGGACGGCTTATATATTCCCGATTCTTAATCTAAACATAGTCTACCCCGTAACCGTTCTCTTATATCCCGTTCTCCCTTATCTCGCTTGTGCACTAGATGGCGTGAAGGTAATAGCCTCGCAATTTTAACGTTGAGTCGTTATTCCGTATCTTTTCTCCTCTGTGCACGCCACCACTCCTAAAGTCCCGGATGTTGCCCGGCTTGTAGTTATTGTTTAGATTCGTCCTCTCTGACATCAGGGTGGGAGGACACGGGCAGACAAAGCCCGTCAGAGTAAAAGTTTGTATGTGAAGGCTGTAAAAGCTAGCGAGGGGGTTGGTAGGAGGAGAAAGTCTAGTAGAACAGATGCAGATGCATGTGCAACTATAGATGCAGCAGTGTCATAATCTTCCATTCTCCTGAGTAGATGTCTACCCAGGCTGGAGCGAACACGGGAAGTAGCAGGGCAATGTAGGATATAATGAAGCAGTGGCCAGTCACTGTACGTAAGGCAGTGCGAGTATGGCTCCGGGTCTGTACCTGCCATCTGGCTGCAACAAGGAAACCCCATATGCAAGCGGCGAATCCGGATAGTAAGGTAGTTCGGGGTGCCTGATGGAACGGAAAGGGGCACATACGAAGTTGCAGCAGCGTACCAGGTGGCAGAACGGGAGCCCTCGCGCACTTGGAACTCGTGCTCCTCATGTGAAAGGCATCCAATGATATTTATCACCCTTCTCATGATACAGGAGAGGCTTGGTCGCAAAGGAAAGTGACATAAGGAAGAGCTGAGGCAGTGCGAGCAAAAATATCTGCATGCTCAATACCAGCAATGCCAACGTGGCCAGGTAGCCAATTGAGAAAGATTTTGCCCCCTCGCCGAGCAACAGAGGTAGCTGTAGCAATAATGGAGGTAAACAGGTGCACATTGTCAGTAAAACGGTGCGCTTGAAGTCTGTGGAAAGATGAGAGTGAGTCCGTGTGGATAACGACCCACCCATGGCCATGACAGTCAGCATGCCTAAGAGCACCAAGAATGGCGACTAGCTCTGTCTCATAGGTGGAAACGCCAGATGTAACATGCCACGACTCAACCCACCGGCCACTGACAAAGGCAGCTCCTGCAGACCCATCAGCACTGACTGACCCATCAGTGTAATACACCACAGCCCCAGGAGATTGGAGAGCAGCCACCCTGTGCAGTTCATCCTTGTGGAGTACAGCAGGAAGAGAGGCACTGGAACACTGCAGCAGGCACAATACACTGAATCACAGGTGGTAGCCAAGGAGGAGCAGGGGCATACCCAGAGCCAGGTAAGTCGGGACCACCCTGAATGGCATCAGTGACACCAAGCCAACGAACAATGTCAGCAGCACGGAGTATCCAATCACCCCCAGAGTGTGGATCTGGGGGCCGGTCAAGGGTAGACTGGAGTGCAGACACATGTAGGTGGGGCCGGTGCCTGCAAAGCTGTGTAACGACGGCTGTAGTACGTGCCCATATGCAGTGCTACAGGGAAGGAAAGCCCCTCTCAGCCCATAGGTTGACTAGGCGTGTCAGAGGAGGTGCACCAAGCATCATCCACAGAGCAGTATTCTGCACGACCTCCAAGGATTGACAGAGTGACTCAGAGATTGCAATAAGACATATAGCACTGTAGTCAACTACAGAGCAGATTGCATGCACATAAAAGTCTCCTAGGACGCAATATAAGGCACCCAGGCAGTGGCTAGAAAGGGCTTTCAGGGCTGAGATTCGGGTAGAAGCTCGTTCACGTAGGTAACGGACATGGCTGGCAAATGTCAGACGGCTGTTGAACCATACGCCCATGTATTGGTGACAGCGAACAAGGCCAAGCTGATATCCCCCAATAAGGAGGGGACAGTCAGGGTGTCGAAGACCAAAAGGCAGACATTTTGTCTTATCAAAATTTATTTTAAGGCCTAGTTCACAACGCTTGGCATGAAGGCGGGAGAGAGCAGATGGTGCCTGGGTGTAACAGTCCTGTCATGAGAAGACCAGCTCTAAGTCATTGGCGTAACAGAACAAAGTAACACTGCAACCATAGTTGACTATGAGCAGACCTTTGACCAACACATTAAATAGCAGTGGACTAAGCACACTGCCCTGCGGGGTGCCGTTGACATGCGGGTAAGGGTGGGATAGTTGGCCCTGGAAATGGACACAAGCAGCACGGCCTAGGAAGAAGTTCCTCAACCCAAATAAGAAGTCTACCACCCACACCCTTCGCTGCAAGGACTGCCAGGATTGCATCCGGGTTGGCAAGCTTGAACGCCTTCTCAAGATCGAGGAAGACAGCCATACCACGACCACTTCTCAGCTCACCTAGAAAGGAGGCCAAGCAATGCTGAGCACTCCTGCCAGGGAGGTAGGCAAAAATTCTCCGGTGGAGCTGGCCCAGTCTCCAGGCGAGCTGGGAGAGGACAAGCCTCTCAGCAGTCTTAGCCATGCAGCTGAGGAGTGAAATAGGCCTCATGGCAGCTGGATCATGTGGTTTAGAGTTGGGATGAATAATGGCTGTCGTCCACAATCTCAGGAGATGCCCCTCAAGCCATGACTGATTCAAAAGGTCAAGGATACGAGCTATCCCTCCCTGGCCAGTGCAAGCCAGGAAGGAGTAGACAAGTCCATCTGAACCTGGAGCTGTATCCTTCCTGTGGCACAAAGCCCGATCGAGTTCACCCACAGTGAAGAGGTGGTCGGCAACATCAGGACGAGAGCAAGCAGCCCCAACAGAGTCCCTGCGAGGGCTTGCAAGGCGAACTTGCAAGTCACTGACAGACCACGGGAGGTTTGTGGATACAGTTCTGGCAGCAAAGTGGGCAGCACGGTGGTTCGCCCTGCCAGCTGGGTCAGGGTGGGATGGTGGTCCTCCTGGCTGGGGAGAAGAGATGGACTTTATCTTACCCCACATCTCCATAAGGGCAGAGGTGGAGCTGAGGGACTGACATTTAATCTAAGCCTCGTCCTGGATGCGGCCTTTTTCCCGAGAAACATGTCGGGCCACTGCAGCCAGGTATTTCCTGGTTGAAGAGGAAGGCCTCCAAAGGTAGGTCTTGCGGGCCAAGTTCAACCAATGATTGAGCTCTCGGACCCTTTTGTCAAAGTACCAATGGTCCTTGATGAAAACCGCGGGGCACTTGGTGAATGGAATACTGGCAGCAGCAGCATGACGTAAGGCATGGGTGACATGCTCCACATAGTCCTCAAGGGAAGGCGGGAGAATGACAGTGTCCAGGTTGACCTCAACAGCCTGCGCATACTCCAGCCAGTGTTCCCGTCGTAGGTCTCAGTGTGGCAGAGGCCGCGGGAGAGGTGGGAGAGGAGCTGCCAGTAGTTACGTCACCACAGCGAAGTGATCGCTGGTGAGGAAAGGGTGCACGGATCATTTCGATACACTGGCAAGAGATGCAGAGACGAAGGAGAGGTCAAGTCTACCACCACTGGCATGAGTGGGCTCAGACAAGTCATTTACTAAGGAGATCCCCGCAACTTCCCCAAGGGCAACGGCAACATGCCAACCTGCCTCATTTGTTGGGAGGGGTGAGGAAAGGACAGGATGGTGGGCATTGAAATCACCACCAATGAGTGTAGGCTCTGCCACTGCATGGGTCAGAATCTCCCCCAGATCCAGGGTTCCACTGTGACTCCTGTAAATATTAACCCTCTCGTGCATGATAAGTTTCAGTAAGTTTTCCGGCACACAATTTTTTCTGCGAGGCCACCCGGCCCGGCTGCCCATGCACGGCAAATAACACGTATTCTCGCCTAATTTTCGCCAACCAAACACCAATATACTGCCATGAAACCTATATCATCTTATTCGTCGATGTTTGTTCTAGTTGATAAGCACCACAGAAAAACAGGACAACACGAATAAAACAATATTAGGCAGCCGTGAATAAACATTTTGCTACATCAATTTCACTTCCCAACATCACCAATCGAATGCTGACAATGCACTTGTCCTTCCACAGCAACACCGTCATGTTGTCCTTGTGCATCAACGTCATGGCCCCCTCTGGCAGGTTCTTGGTCCTTGCAATGTCCTGCAGCCGCTTTGGTGCTCCTCTTGCCAGGCGTAGGGTCCCACACATGTAGGTTCCTGCACTGAAGAGGTGTTCGCACAGGGATACAGAGTCATAATATTTGTCCATGAAAACTTTGTATCCCAGATCTTTCAGCAGTTCTACGAGGCTCCACATGGTGGTCTCCAGCGCCCTCTTCTGCCTTGTATGCACCTCGAAATTCCAGATGTAACCTGAGGAAGCCTCAGCCAGGATATAAAGCTTGACTGAATACTTTGAGGGCTTCATGGGGTTGTATATGCGGAAACTTGGGCGCCCAACCAAGGCAGTGTGCCTCATCCAGGCTGAGGTACTCCTCGGGTAAGTAGGTGTTCTGGAACTGCTGAAGGAGGTACTCCATCACCGTGCGAACCCTGATGAGCCGGTCGTGATTGTCCTGGGGTATCACAAGTGAGTTGAAGGCATGGAAGTGTTTCAGGATGGCCCTGAAACGCCTTCCACTCATCACTTGTGTGAACAGGGGGTAGTTGTGGAGGGGGGATCTCATCCAGTAACGTCTGATGCTCGGCAGATTCATGACCCCCAGGAAAAAGTACAGCCCCAGGAACTTGGCTGTCTCCTCTTCATTGCAGATGAACCATGCATCCAATGCAGTCCCCAGGAATGACGTGTAGCTGTTGGTCTCGTGGGTGAAATACTGTACGTCAACAACTCCCTGGTGAAGAACAGCTGGAAGAACTGGAGGGCAGTTGTTGGCAGATCCACCTTCATTCCTGGGGATCCTGCGAACAGCCCATTAGCTGGAGTGAAAGTGTAGGACTACGTATTATATTTACAAATCATGATAGATAGATAAATAAATAGATAGATAGACAGCCCTCTGCGAGCCTGGGGAAAGGAAATGAGGTTTGCAAGTTACACTGAGGAAAGCTGACGACAGCGGCCAGTAAGGAGATGATGCAGTTAGCTGTCAGCAGTCCTCTCGTGAACAAAGACCTGGTGACCACACGCACATATAAACACATACTCACACACAGGCTTCTTTAAACTTTCCATCCACGAGGAATACACGTGATACGTCTCCTGTTTCACCAGAATTTAGGAAAGAGAGCTCAGAAGGGGACAAGCGATACTCGAGGCAGGTCGAAGGGGAGAAGAGCTTAGCAACTCGAGAGACAGAGAGAGAGAGAGGGAGCGAGACTCTATATTCCGCTTTGTGTGAGAGACTTGTTAATATTTCCAAGACAAATAAAAATAGTCCCATACTATTCTTTACCTCTCCTGTCACTACATGACAAATGGGAAGTTACTACAAGATATAAAAGCCGCTCGACCACAAGTCTAAAATACATATATAACTCAACTACAACTCAACCACAAAAGAACCACGAAGTATTTTATGACACAAAGTCATTTATGACATTTGGTAGCAGCGAACGTATACGAACCTCGTCTACGAATCAACATTAAATTCCTACAAAATATCAAGATTGAAAACAAGAATATCTCTCTCTCAACCAACAACACAACCAGCTCCTGACACTTCTCTCCAACCAGCCCCCTCCGTCTCCCAGATCATCATGCTGATGTCGAGGTCAAGAGATCACACGACGCCTTGCAAGTAGTTTAACAAAATATTGATACAATATTGCAATTTCTACGACGAACCAGCGAAACTACGGACATCGTCTCCCAATTAAAAGCAAATTTCTACAAAAGCAGGCGATACTCTACAAGATTAGCTTCAGTCTACAGTGAATCACTACAAAATACAGCCTACAATGCAAATGGTCTACAAGTCTACGAAACAACTCTATAATCTTCACGTAACTTCAAGCAGCAACAAGAAGAATATAAAACAAAGCAAATAAAGAAGAGGAAACACCGAAGCAACAAGCACACAAGCCACCACCACTCCCTCCCGCCTGCTGACCCAGAGGTCAAGACACGCAGCAAAACACCAAGTCCATATTCACAACTCGTCTTACTCACCCGTCTCCACTCAAGTTACTCATCGCTACTCATTCACTCACCACAGCTACCAGTGTGGGAAGCCGACATCACCATGTGCTGAGATGACATCACAACGCGAGTCTGCCATGCCAAGCAACGTGTGACTGACACCAGGCACTTCTCACCCACTACTCATTACTCATTATTCACATAGCTCCTACTCATACTCATTTATTTTCACAGTTAAGTTGGAAATTCGACGTTCTATGCTGAGGTTTGCCTGGGACAGCCGTTAACCACTACAAATACCAGGCCATGGAATTTCCTGAGTAATATCGTCCATCAACACACCACTAGAATTATCAAGAGATCTTCAATCAAACCTGTATTTTTCTTCCGAGATCGACTTTTGTATCGACACACCTCTACGATCTGTATCAAGTGGGTAAAATTATACTTGCTCATTTCTTCTCAGTGCTAAAATTAGCTATATTCAACTTATTTACTCATCTAGTTTGCTAGGACATAAATAAACAAGAGGCGTATTTCATAACACCATATCTTAATGACAGGAATATTTTCGCCACCACCCAGGTTAATACCAGATGACACACAAATTGCCACAACATCAGACTCACAATTAAGAGACAGCCCACCCCTTGTACAAACCTCACCACACGCTAAAGATAAAGAAACAAATACGGGAGTTTCAGATGATGAGTGGGAAACCCCTTCAGACATAGAGAGTGTGGACTTTGCAGCTGCCTTGCATACGTATGCCAATATACTTAACAAGGTTCACCGGTCCGGTCATACATATTCCACCATTCCCTCACACAACGATAAACACGTACAAGTTGAATTAACAGGGCAATCATTAAAAATGAATCAAGAAACAAATACTGCTGATCTAAAAACCATACCTCACTTTTTTGTGTATCACGAGGATAAGACTGCCCCAAAATTCTCTGGCACAGACAAAGATCGCATTGATGTCATTTCATTAGTCAGTCAGTGCGAACAAATGTTCATCAAGCACCACATACTAGATGAACAAGAGAAAATTGCTATTTTTTTCATCTTGCATAAGCCAGGAAAGATGTCCAGCAAGCAATTTATTGCGCTCCGATAAGCTACATCGTGCTAGGACATATGATGAATTTAAAACTGAATTTCTGAAGAAATTTTCTGGAGGTATGAACTTCTTGCCAGGTATAATTCCAGAATTACATAAAATTGTAGATCTTGTAAGGGAGCACACTACAAACCATGTGCTCAGTGAAATAACTGCTGATGTCTCCACAATCAAGAGAACTCTATTAGCTACTCTGGAGAATTCTAATTGGATAACAGATGATGGAAAGATGTCCCCAGACCTCGTCGTGGACATCATTGGTTATGTAGCTGCCTTGTGTAAATTACCTGATAGGACCCTTAAGATCGCCAAGACGATCGCGTACACCCCAGGAATGTGCTTGCTAGACTTAATGAACGAGGTAAAGATGCAGTGCAGTAAAGCTGGTGTGGTCGACACACATGCACATTCTGGTAGAATCAGGGTACCTGAGACAGTATCAGCTGTGAAAACATCTACACCGACCCCAAACAGAGAACAAAATCGATCGCGACCAGAAGTGAGGCAGCCCAAACAAACAAAGACGCCTAGAAATCGTTCCCACACGCCTTCCTACAGGCAGTTTCATAAGTTTTCGCGCAGCCCGAGCAGGTCTCGCGCCATAAACAACACTTCTTATGGGAAATCACCTCGTAGGTCACAGTCAAGGGATAGGTCCATTCTATGTCATTATTGTGCAAAACCAGGACACACAAGGTATGAATGCTTTATCAAGGCAAAAGAGGATAAACAAAAGACACAAGGATTTGGTCCTTACTGTAGGCATCATAGATACCAAGGGCACTGGACTAGTGATTGCAAAACAGTAGAAAAAATTGTGTCTATGTTCAAATCGGGGGAAGACCAAGTCATGACAAAAAACGAACAAACGTAAAGAAGAACAAGCCTAAACTTCACATAGGAGGCATGTTGGGAAATGAGTGTATCTTGATACCAGCTGTATGTGAGGATCAAAACGTTTCCTTATTTTTAGATACAGGCTCTCCAGTGAACTTAATAACACATGAAGAACTAAATAGAATTCTTAAAAATAAAAAGAAAGTAACTTTTCTGGATGAAGCTGATGTAGTTTTATACACAGTAGATGGGCAAGAGATTACAGTGAAAGGTATGATAAGATTAAATCTCAGTTTCACAGAAACTACAAGACCATTCTCTGCATTTTTCTATATTGTTGAAAACTTAGCAATTAAAGCTCATATGTTACTGGGCTTAAGATCCATGAGAGCTGAGAACATAACTATACTCCCACAAATGAATGGAATAGACTTTGATAATGAATTCATAGAGGAAATAACTTCAGAGCCCTCACCGATTGGTAGAAGAGAGCCAAAAAGAATTGGTAATATTAAAGGCTTAAACAAACATACACAAACAGATGAGTGTATAGATCCACTTACACCAGCAACCCCATCCTCCAGAATTAGTGACCCAGATAACAGTACTGATTTATCAATTTTTCCAGCCCATCTCCCTAATGATTTAGTTATACCACCTAATTCATACATGAAGGTTACCATAAAGAGCAAATTACGGAATAGTACTGTTCTTGTCTTAGAAGAATTATGTAAAGTAAAGGGATTGTCAGTAGAAAACGCATTATGTCATACGAACGACGAAGGGCTAACTCAGATATTCATTATTAATCACATGAATGGGGAAGTTCAGTTGAAAAAGGGAACTTGCATAGTTAATATTGAAAAATGTTTCGCCCCTGTGAAGGAAATAAATATTGGTGGAGTAACAAGTGAGATAAAATCTACGGATAGAGAAAGAATAAAAGAGAATTTAATTCACTCAGGTGAATTTGACGAAGAAAATGATTTGTTAACCCTGCTGGAAACACACAGGGACACCGTAGCATTGCCCGGAGAACAATTAGGGTGTACTAACTTGATTAATCACATGATTAATGTGCACCCAGAAACACCACCAATTTTCGTACCAGCTTACCGCATACCACACTCCCAACGTACACTTGCAAATCAGTATGTCGATGAAATGTTAAAGCTTGGAATTATTGAGCCTTCAGTTTCCCCGTGGAACGCCCCCCTTATTTTTGTGCCCAAACGAAATGGAGAAATGCGTGCGGTAGTAGATTACCGTAAACTAAATAATCACACAATACCAGACAGATTTCCCATGCCATTGCTAAGCGATGTTCTACAGAATATTGGTCCTGAGAATAATATATTCTCGACCATCGATCTCCTAAACGGATACTATCAGATTCCGGTATCTCAGGAGTCACGTAAATACACTGCCTTTTCAACAAACAGAGGCCATTATCAATATACAAGAATGCCAATGGGACTGAGGACAGCCCCAGGCACATTCTAGCGTCTTATGAATTACGTTTTGTCCGGAATTTTAGGACAAGGAATATTTGTTTATCTTGACGATATTATTATCGCAACGAAGAATATTAAGGATCATCTCAGGAAATTAGACTTACTCTTACAAAAGCTTAGTGATGCTGGATTAAAAATTAAACTTTCTAAATGCAAATTTTTCTTTAAGGAAATAAATTTCTTAGGCCACAAATTAAGTTCTGATGGTATTCACACCACTGATGACAAAATACAGGCAGTGAGAAATTTTCCTGAACCCACTACGACTGACGAAGTTAGACAATTTTTTAGGTCTGGCTGGGTACTATAGGTCATTCGTACCACAGTTCTCTCATATAGCCTTCCCTCTATTCCAACTACTCAAAAAAGATGCTGTATTCCAATGGGAAGAAGAACAAAAAAGGGCATTTAACAATCTAAAAATTAAACTAACAAATGCACCTTGTTTAGCATATCCGGATTACACGAAATCATTTCTTATTTGTACAGACGCATCAGTTAAAGGATTAGGGGCTGTACTGATGCAGGAAGATAAAAGAGGAAAGAATCAACCGATTGCATTTGCCAGCAGACAAACAAGAGGTGCGGAGAAAAATTATTGCACTACAGACTTAGAGGCACTTGCAGTGGTTTTTGCATTACAAAAGTTTCGAGATTTGGTATATGGTTACGAAATCCACTTATTCACCGACCATAAACCACTGGTGGGTATGTTTAAAGAAAAACTCCTTTCTGGGAGGAGAGCAAGATGGAAATGTACAGTTGAAAACTACAATGTACAAATTCATTATATACAAGGTAAAATGAACATAGTAGCTGACGCATTATCTAGGAACCCGAACACAATTCAGGTCGCGGCGTTAGATCTCAAAGGAAATATCCCAAACCACGAGGATATCGCAAAAGCACAAAGACTTGACCCAATATGGTCAAAAGTAATATACAAGTTAGAAAGTGGAGATGACATACAATTACCCAAACTTCATGTCCCACTTGAACAATTCACAATGGTTAATAATACATTATACAAAATTAACTCTAAACAACCAAAACGCCAAAGAAATACTAACCAGTTGGTAGTACCTAATGACAAGATACCCCAAGTATTACGATTGATACACGACAGCCCACATGCAGGACATCCTGGAAAGGATAAGACATTCAACCAAGCCCAGCTATTATATTACTGGCCTTCATTACGAAGAGATATAAACAATCATATAGACAGATGCGAATCATGTGCGAAACACAAAGGATACCCAATCACACCTGCACCGATGGGTAATTACCCAGTACCACATCAACCATGGGACGTTGTCACTCTTGATTTACTCAAGATGCCATTATCATACAATAATAACCTATACTTATTCGTAGCAACGGATCATTTTTCCCGTTATGTCATTTTAGCTCCAATTAAAGATAAGACAGCAGAGACAGTAGCAAAGGCAATAACAGATAATGTAATATGTCGCTTTACTACCCCAAAGGTATTAATAAGTGATAATGGAGGAGAATTTAATTCTGAGATCTTACAAGAAATATGTAAACAATACAACATCAAAAAGGTTAACGTTTTGGCCTATCACCCAGCATCGAATGGGTTGGTAGAGAGACAAAATAAAAAGGTATTAGATGTGCTACGACACATTCTCAGTGAAAATTATGCAAGCTGGGATGATTGGATTCCCAGAGTAGAGGCCTCCATTAATGGGTCTATAAATAAATCCATTGGTGACACACCACATTTTCATTATATATGGCACAGATAAAAAATTACCATATGAGCTCCTAGAAGGTGACAGCATGCCTATATACAATTACGATGATTACTCTAAACTCCGTTTACGTGAATTCCAGGACATTCACAAAAGAGTCAAAAAACAATTAACGATGTCCAAGGAAGAAATGACGGAGGCATTTAACAAGAAGGCAAAAGATTCACCTATCAGCTTAGGAGACATTGTTTACGGAGTCATTCATACGAGAGACAATAAATCATCCCCAAAATTTGAGGGCCCATACAGAGTAATTAACATAAAAGCAAACAAAGTTTTAATTAAGTCACTTTCAAGTGGCGAGGAGAAACAAGTTCATATTGACCATTTAAAACGAGTTTCAAGGGAATTATCACATAATTATTCAGCCTCGGATACAACCGAACAGGTAAACGTACCTCAAGAAACCAAGCAAGAACACAACAATGATTACAAAAAGAAATTAAGGTCATATACCAAACAATCGAACATAGGTGCAACTATTCCAATAAAATCTACAGTACATCATTTACGAGAATTAAATATCGATTTAAACTCCTTCTATAAATGAAATAACAGTTAACCGTAACGCACATCATCACTATCATCAACCACAGCTTTATAGGAAATTAATAGATTTTTTTTTTTTTCGGTAGGTTACGATGAAGGGACTTATGCTATGGATTCTCCTCTACATAGTAAGAGTATATGCGCACCTAGACCCCAAGCATATAGTCCGACAAGGATGCCTCATAGCTCCAACGGCCACGACTACAATCGTTAAGGCCGTCATGAGTACTGAAATAAGTCTAGATTACTTGTATGACTTACCTACTTATCTAGAAAGACTTGCGACGCTGATGCGAACTCTGGATTTCAAAATAGGAAATTATGTTTCACAAGCACATAACACCAAGGAAGTGAATGAAATGGTGAAGTTAGCAAAATGGAAACTAGAACAGGCGAAGTCAACTATGCTCGTCATGATCCAAGATCTCCCATCTTATGGACCGGAGGTACTGAGCAACAGGAACAACATCACACGTACTCGCCAAAAGCGCGGTTTGTTCGATCTGGGCGGCGCAGTTCTTGGGAACATCTTTGGATTGGCTACAGAGGATGACCTTAAAGAAATAAACAACAAATTTAATAAGATAGCTCAGGTACTAACATACCAAGATAAATTCATCATAGGACAGAACTCAGCAATGAAGACAGTTGTGAAAAATCTGAAACAAGCAGAAAACGTAGCTCTCGAGAGTGTAGATAAAATAAATGAATTAGAGGGAAACGTTACTCTTTTCCAGCACTTCTCCATCATCACAGAACATATTGACACGATTCTACTACAATTAGAGAACACTAGAGATCGTTTCAGGGCACTGATGCAAGGAATTTCGATTGCTGGTGATGGCAAGATCACAAATGACTTTCTCCCAGTTCATGAGCTACGTCAGATAGTTAGTCAAGGCATACATAAACATAAATTGAAGCCATTGTTCCGCAGTAGGGAATTTATGCAATATTACCCGTATTTAGAAGCAACACTAACACCAACATCAGTGGTAGTTCATGTGCCATTCATCACTGAAGACCTGTTCACAGTATACCAAATACACCCTTTCCCCTATAAAAATAACAACACTTTGGTCATCATCAACATCAACACAGACACCGACTCATCATGGTCTCCAAGAGACAGAACACTGTCACTTTCGCAAGTGAGTCAACGATTGAACGAAAGTGCCGCACATCCTTACATGCTGTTCATCTTTGTCCTGCGTACATTTTCACGTTTCAGCCTACTGATACGGTCCCTTGTGAAATGGCTATCATCAGCAATAACAATATTCATCATCATTGCAACTTCACTTTTGCTCCAGATAAACTTGTACACCATCAACGCATTGGACACTCACAGTTTTTTTATTTCCCTCATAACACATCAGTTTACATAGTCTGTCCAGATATACCACCATCTCATACATCAGCATCAGGATTATACATAGCACCAGACTACTGTGTGGTATTTACACCAGCCATGTCTACTTTATCCACCATCAATCACTACGCCATTCTCAACCATACACACAAACATTTCCACCCACTGCCTAATATGAACTTAAACATGAGCACAAGTATTAAGCTGACTTCACCTAAGTTTGAAACTATGCAGCTGATCAATGAAACAATGAAGCCCTGGGAAGATTTGAGTTTGAGTATGTTCAACCCATATTATGTGTATAGCCCAGCACCTACTGTCTTTATAATCGTCTGCATTGTAGTTGCATTACTGCTGTTCGCAATGCACAGAATGCATGCAAGAATTGCTAATTTGGAGTCATTATTTAGTGGGGGGAGAGTTAACATCACAGTTAACCACCCTGAATAAAGTGTATATATTTTGTATATTGTATTAATTATATATATATATATATATATATATATATATATATATATATATATATATATATATATATATATAATACAAAGAAGAATGACCCATATATGGCAGACCAGTACCATTATCTTTAAATGAAATATTAATAACTCTTACCATAATCTTCATTTTAAACTATTTTTTATTCTTGCATGTATACATTTCACTATAATAACCCAAGTGCATAGTGTATTACAGTTAAATAATTTACTTTAATGCATTTATTCAAATATGTATACAACTTGTTTAAAATGTAATATTACTGAATAATCACTATTTACTATGAATAATATATGTATACAATATTCATACAATTATGTTACTTTACAATATTATGTATTTCACTTAATTAGCTTATAAGTTCATTATAATGTGTATGTAGTATGTAATAATATATTAGGACTATTAACTATCGATGGTACGCCATTTTCGCGCAGCCGAGCAGATGTAGGACTACATATTATATTTACAAATCATGATAGATAGATAAATAAATAGATAGATAGACAGCCCTCTGCGAGCCTGGGGAAAGGAAATGAGGTTTGCAAGTTACACTGAGGAAAGCTGACAACAGCGGCCAGTAAGGAGATGATGCAGTTAGCTGTCAGCAGTCCTCTCGTGAACAAAGACCTGGTGACCACACGCACATATACACACATACTCACACACAGGCTTCTTTAAACTTTCCATCCACGAGGAATACACGTGATACGTCTCCTGTTTCACCAGAATTTAGGAAAGAGAGCTCAGAAGGGGACAAGCGATACTCGAGGCAGGTCGAAGGGGAGAAGAGCTTAGCAACTCGAGAGACAGAGAGAGAGAGAGGGAGCGAGACTCTATATTCCGCTTTGTGTGAGAGACTTGTTAATATTTCCAAGACAAATAAAAATAGTCCCATACTATTCTTTACCTCTCCTGTCACTACATGACAAATGGAAAGTTACTACAAGATATAAAAGCCGCTCGACCACAAGTCTAAAATATATAACTCAACTACAACTCAACCACAAAAGAACCACGAAGTATTTTATGACACAAAGTCATTTATGACAAAAGGGCCACTGCTCCACCCTGGATCCGTTGCAGCAACACCTCCTGCAGTGGTGGCAGTGGGTCAGCATACCGACACCCTTGTGCCTCTTTGGACATCCCTTGGCCGCCCCCCATAGCCGTGCTGTGGACCATGCTGGCCTCGTCGAGGTGGTGAGGGTTCCGACAATGAGGACGACGAGACTGTCTCCTGCTGCTGGAAAACGTTGGGGGGGATGAATGCTGTCAGAGACAGCGCCCTTGTCGACCAGGCAGGGGACGACGACACAGTTGCCTCCTGCACCAGTTGCGCTGCAGAGACTGCACCGCGTGCAGGTGCCATTGTCACGTAACTAGGTCCTGCTACCGGTGACATAGGCTCAGCCAAGGGGGAACTGGAGGCTTGAGATGGAGAGAGCGCGATGGCTGTAGGAGCGAGAGGTCCAAGCCAAGGCAATGCCTGTCATCCAAGTGAAGATGATGGCTGGGCCGATAGTCCTGACACTGGTGGTGGTGGTGTCTGCTCCTGTCAAGGTACAAGTGTGGGCAAAGACACCCGAGGGGAATGCTCTTGGACATCGTCCCAGTCCTCCTCACTTGAAACAACACTCAGCTTGTCATTTACCTCACTCTCGGTCTCCTCCTCAAAGAGAACCTTTTGCCACAGGTTAGAAGACAAACATTTCTTCTCCATTTTGGCAAGCAGTGACACAGAAGGTCAAGTATGAGCTTTTTAGGTTCTCAGCTGAAAAAGAAGAGATATTATTCACTGTCACGCAACACCTTCTATTGAGAGCAGCACTACACAAGTCATGTTATATATTTCCGTACGGCCAATCGCTGCACCATTTACGAATAGTTCACATAAAGGATAACTTTTCAGCGTCTTTTCACGGTCTCATAACTGTACGCTGGCGTCCGTGGGTGTGTGCCATATATATATATATATATATATATATATATATATATATATATATATATATATATATATATATATATATGTATGTATATATATATATATATATATATATGTATATATATATATATATGTATATATATATATATATATATATATATATATATATATATATATATGTATATATATATATATGTATATATATATATATATATATATATATATATATATATATATATATTATTATTATTTTTCGGCCCTCCTTCCCTAAGTTTCACCACACACATGATATGCTCCCCTCACAATATATAAAGGTTCCCCCACACATTATATACTCCCTCATATATATATATATATATATATATATATATATATATATATATATATATATATATATATATAAACATACACACACATATTTTCCCCTTCTTCCCCAAACGTTCCCCCAGCACATGATACAATATTTTCCACGAACACTCATGGCACATATCACAAACATTTTAGATATGAATTATTAAATTTCAACAACTGTTTCAGCAAGGTACAGTACCTGTCCGCTGACGTCCCTTGGTCCATGACATCAGAACCTTTCCCAGCACTCCTGCTGCTAAAGTATTGCTCACCTATGCTACGCACCTAAACGAACACTCGGCACAGTTCACGTACATTCTACATACAGTATAAGTTATCACTAAATGTCAGACCAAGGTACAGTACCGGTTCAGTGACGTCCGTTGTTCCTAGGCGTCCCTATCTCCTGAGGACACCTGCCACTAAGGTATTGTTAACCTATGCTATGCATCATAACTTATGCCGTCACGAGGATACATGGCATATTTCACTTACACTTCACACTGCATCATACACAGATATGTGACTACCACAATGATTCCACCCCAGCCTCTGCATTTATTCCATTCCTTACTATGGTTCAACATGACTGTGATGCTGCATCCTTTGCTGGGAGAGTACGATGCAACGCTATTGTGTTGGCACACACCACACTCCTTCATGAACAATGGCAGCATGTTTGACGTATATTTTACACAACTTCATACACATTTTCACTATCAGAATCACCATAATTCCATCCCTAAACACCTCTAATTATACCTTCCTGACTATAAAGCGTACATGATGCTTGCCCCATTCCACACTATCGTTTATGGAGTCCATAATGCTAACTAGTTCCATAATTTTACCAAGCCAGCCATTATATCTTTCACATAAAATACAGTTTAGGCATTGGCTTCATTATATTCGTATTTGTACTCACGCCATAGGGCGTAGGGGAGGGAGAGAGGCAAAACCCCACTACAGTGAACACGTGTATTGCCTCTAAGCCTAACAAATGATAAAGGGCACAATTCCTTTTCGTGACATATATCTATGTTCCATCGACAATATCACAAACAAATATGCTCACAAATAATGGATTATCACACTGAGTCCATAGGGGTTTTGGCTTGGGCAGGAGGGGGAGAATTAGTAGGAGTTTAAAGGGACAGTACACGCAACACAGCCTACTGCCTGGCTGCTTGGAAGAGACTGAGGTTTATTGCAACGTGCTGGGCCCCATGAAGCGGCTCAGTGTTGCCAATGCATTACCAGAGGAAAGCAACGCGCCTGCTAGAATGCTTCAAAATTTGACACAAATCGGCCAGAAACTTAATTTTTGGCATTTATTTTTTTTTTGTGCTTAGGAACGCGATTCGCGTGACTGTGCTTCTTTGTAACAAACCACATGGAATGCGAATCATGTGACTGTGCTTGAGAGGGTTAAAGATAGTCAAGGAGGTTGAAGCAAGCTGTAGGATGATGCCCTGTACCTCAACACCCTCACCGTAGTGGATAGGAGGGTCATAGTCTGAGCAGGGGATGTGATCCCTCACCAGGATAGCATACCCCCGTGTGGCACCCTGGACCCAGGGGAGAAAATGGTCCCTGAAACCTCCAAGTCTAAAAGAGGAGCTTCGGGGAAGGAGTGTCTCTTGAAGGAAGAAGACATGCACATCCTCCTTAGCAGCCACGTCCTGAAGGTGGGCGAGCTTGCTCTTTGCTCCTACGCAGTTGCATTGCAAGACTCAGAGATGTGCAGGGGAGTATGGGACTGAGGAGGGAGAGTAGCTTCTGGCTGAAGGCCAAGGGCCTTGCGTTTCCGCCTTGATCGTAGGCAAGGCTAGTGTGAGCCCTGGATATGTGACGGTTGGGCTGCGAGGGCAAGGCTGAGAAAGCGAGGCGGAAGGCAGCTCAGTCACAAAGACAGATGCCTGACGTGATGTCCAAGATGCTGTGGGAGAGGGGCGGGGTTGCTGCTTGGCCTCGACCACCTTTGCAACTATGGCATCTACAGTTTTCATTAGGGGCTCTGTGTCGAGGGTCTTGCCCAGTACTGTCCCCAGCAATCCAGCCAGGCTCAGGGTGATCTCCTTGTCCAGCACCTACAGCTCCTCCATGGTGAAGGCAAGCAGAGGAGAGTCTGTGATGTTTGGAGAAGTGGGAGCAGGTGTGCTGGTTGACCACAGGGCCTGGGTTGGGGCCGGGGCTGAAGGAGGATGGTGGACCTTTGCATACATTGTCCCTCAAGTGAAGCCTGCTGATAGAGGGGGAAACTCCCCTGTGTCGAGGGCTGGAGGAGGAGACGCCTCCGCCTTGTGGTGCTGGCCCCATATGAAGGTACTGGGGGATGCAGGAGTGGCACTGGTGGCCTGCTGCTCTCTCACCCAGGCAACCTGGCACATGTGACCCTGGTGGACGTGTGCCACTCTGGTGGGGCAGCTGGGATGCCAAGTGTGATGTTGGCCTGAGCAGTTGGGGCAGTGGGAGGTGACAGGCTCTTTTGCCATGAATTTTGCCAGGCAGATTTCAGTCGGGTGTGCTCCGCTGCATATTCTGCATACAGTTGGATGGTGGCAGGTCACAGGTTGCTTTTGATGCCATACCTCTGACATCAAAAGCAACGGAGACGTTCTGGTGTGAAGGGGCAAAGATGGTAAATGCCCCAGTTCTCCAGATCGATGGTTGGGAATAGAGGACCACGGATGGTGACGATGACCTGCAGAGTCTCTTCCCTGGTACGGGCTCGTTGGCACCGAGTTGCCTCTTCAACTTGAGGATGGCACAGCAAGAGGGCTGTTGGCATCCTCATGGGGTACCCCATCACAACTGCCTTCGTGGTATTTTCTCCTGGCGCTAGTTCGACGATCCTGACAGGAGTGGCTCCATCGAGAGCAGCAGCCTTGAGGAGGTCATATGAGGACTTACACAAACAACACACACACAGTCACTCAAAAAAGAGAAAAATGGCCGAACTCCCTACAGTGATGGGTGCCCATTCTCCCCACCCTTTAAAGGGTGACATAGGAGACCTGTCACTGCCCCGTGAGAGACTTACACCTCCTATAACTAGGCCCTAATGGCCCCCCTTCATGGAAGTGCCCTACCGGCATCCCTTCAGGGTTCAGTGTTGTACTACAGTGAGGGACATTAACGGCAGTCCCAAACACACACACACACACACACACACACACACACACACACACACACCGCTCGCTGGCGCAGTGGTAACGTTCTCACTTGCCATCTGGTAGACGGGAGTTCTCGCCTAGCTCAGGTTGCGAAAAGTTTCACTGAAGTGGGTGGTTATTGTCCCCTTTGAGGAAGGGGACGGGTGTGTGAGTGTGTGAAGGTCACAGCCTTGCCCTTAGATGGGACTCTATGAGCTCTCAGCTCCCTTCCGGGAGGGTAAAATGCTGATGATCACGACCATCAAGTGATCCTGACCGACCCGGTGAATTACACACATACACACACAGTCAGACAAACGTCTGTCTCTCTAAGATGGAGTCCCAGCAGAAGCTGTGAAAAACAGAAATAATTCTCCTCAGTGCCAGAGACTAAGTCCCTAGAATGGCAAAACTGGGAAAAAAGCAAGAAAATCATCCTCTATAACTGAGCCCAAGTCCAGTACTAGAGAGAGACGGGCCAGAGGTCTGAACAACACTGTGGCTGGTCAGGGAGTCCCCGGCTTGTAGTCTGCCATTGTACATCTCCCAGTGTGGTTTACTCTTGGAATTTTCACGAAATTCTCGTGTATTGTGACTCGTGATGGCTCCCACAACCCGAGGATTAACTTGGATTACTACACCACAGATGCCTTGGATTTACCTGTAATAGACCTGCAACACAGCCACAACTGCACCACACCTAATGGGTTAGTTGAAAAAACACACAGTCATTTTACTGTAATTTTAGTTATTATATTAATGTCTGGGGTGTTAAGGGGGCTTTCAGAGGGCCTGTCTACCAGTCCGGAAGTTTCAGTAATCCAGAACTCTCAATGTCCTTTGAGTTCCGGATTGAAAGACCTTGACTGTATGACTTTGCACATGACCTCCTTGGACCACTTACTCCCAGTGTCAAATTACTTCCTGGCTGGCCCTCAACCCTTCCACAATAAACGGTCCAAGTCGGGCCAAAACTGTTTCACTTGATCCTACTCTCTGACCCTAACCCGTGACCTACTTTTCTCAAAATTGAAATTCTCGATAGTTGGATGATACTCAGTCCATCCACAGATCTTAATTTACCTCAGACCAATGAAGTGTGAGTTATAAGACTGAACATTTGACCTTTCCCTGTTACCTTGACCTTTCCTTGATCTTTGAGGGATGGTTCTCAAAATCAAATCCCCCTTTTCTTTGCTCTACCCTGAATCCCACCACACACTTTGATGCACATCGGATAAAGACTGTTGTTGTTGACCTTGCCTTGTGAACATAACCTTGACCCAATGTTCTAAAAAAAAACAGGTCAGTATTTTGCTTGACCATCAACACTTCCATTGATAAAGTATGTTTAGTTATCTTTAAGGAACAGACACATTGCAGGCACGGATTTAGGATGAGGGGTGAGGGGTCGTACACTCCCCCTATTCTCGGGCAAACTAATGATAACTTGTAATAAAAGCATTGCTATTTATCAAAAAATATGCAATATATACTTTACTGCACTTACATTTGCCAGTATTATTGCGCTATTATAATTGAGATAGTTAAAATAAAAGAGAACTTTGATGTTTGATTCCTTAAATGCAGTAAGTACTAATTCTGGTAGGAATCACGTCCCATCCCCCTCTTTTGAAAGTGCTGGATCCGGCCCTGCATAGAAGACTGACACTGCCTTTTTGATCATGATTGTTGATAAGGAACTCCTAATATCAAGTCTTTCAGTCCTTGTTTTACCCTCAACCCTTCCAACATGTTAAATTCGAATATCCTGTATGCTGTTTAGTTTACTCTGCATGTGACCTTTATTTTTAACCCAATACTCAAAAAAAAAAAAAAAAAATAGGTCGACCCCTTGCATGACCCACAACCATTCCACCAAGGTTAAAATCGGACCGTGGTAAAAACTGTGGCAGGCCTTGTGATATTGGTGGCGACAAGGTAGTGAATCTAAGGTTAGTTTGCGTCACTGTCGAGAGTTGTTATGTGTGTGTGTGTGTGTGTGTGTGTGTGTGTGTGTGTGTGTGTGTGTGAGAGAGAGAGAGAGAGAGAGAGAGAGAGAGAGAGAGAGAGAGAGAGGCATCTGGGAGAAGGGCATCTGGGGAGAGAGGCATCTGGGGAGAGAGGCATCTGGGGAGAGAGGCATCTGGGGAGAGGGACATCTGGGGAATGGCGTTGTTTCCTTTCTATATTCTTCAGGTCGTCATCAGCTTCTTTATCCCCGCAACCAAACCCACGACTGCAAAAAAAAATAAAGAGGGAAATGTAAAAGCAGTTCCAAGGTAATGATAGCATGCCAGATTTTGTGTGTGTGTGTGTGTGTGTGTGTGTGTGTGTGTGTGTGTGTGTGTGTGTGTGTGTGTGTGTGTGTGTGAGAGAGAGAGAGAGAGAGAGAGAGAGAGAGAGAGAGAGAGAGAGAGAGAGAGAGAGAGAGAGAGAGAGACGGGGGGTGAGAAAGAATTTCAAATAATTTTTACACACACACACACACACAAAGAAATCCACTGAGCTATCTTAAACACAGTCAGTTCATCCTTTCTCCAGCCACAAGCCTGACCTAGGTAGTTTTACGGCTTGGTGTCATTGTATTATTCAGAGGCCTGTAGGTATTCTCAGCACCAGTGAATCATCATCATTATTTCGACTTCCACCTTTCTCTGTGTGAAATATATATAAGAAAAATGTGATATAAAAACAATAAGCCAGCAAGTTGATATCTCTCTTGCATGCACGTTCATTATAGCGATGGGGACACACGCCTCACCTGCCATCATAAAGAGGACAGCACCGACTATCTTCCAGGCTATTGGAGCTACGACCATTAACAGGAACCCCACCCCGACCAGCATCCAGCACACACTGAAGCAACAGGTAAGTCCCGTGATTGTCTGGTTCACCTGTGGAAAAATACTAAGTGAGAGGAATGTAAAAGTTTATATCGTCTAGATTTTCATTACTTTCATGGACTCCCTCAAATGGTAAAAGCATTGTTGCAAGAAATATACCAGACTACTACACGAATTAGACGTACTGAAAACACACACGCACGCATGCACACACACACACACACACACACACACACACACACACACACACACACACACGTGAGTGTGTGTGTGTGTGTGTGTGTGTGTGTGTGTGTGTGTGTGTGTGTGTGTGTGTGTGCGTGTGTGTGTGTGTGTGTGTGTGTGTGTGTGCCTATGTGGTGTGTGCTTGTCCTGGTTTGTGCCTGGATGTGTTTATATTTTTGGCTGGCGTATACCTGTGCCTGACATATACCTGTGCCTGGTGTATACCTGTGCCTGGTGCATACCTGTGCCTGGCATATACCTGTGTCTGGTGTATATCTGTGCCTGGCATATACCTGTGCCTGACATATACTTGTGCCTGGTGTATACTTGTGCCTGGCATATATCTGTGTCTGGTGCATACCTGTGCCTGGCATATACCTGTGTCTGGTGTATACCTGTGCCTGGTGCATACCTGTGCCTGGGATATACTTGTTCCTGGTGCATACGTGTGCCTGGCATATACCTGTGCCTGGTGCATACTGTACCTGTGACTGGTGAATACCTGTACCTGGTGCATACTGTACCTGTGCTTGGTGTATACCTGTGCCTGGTGTGTACCTGTGCCTGGTGTATACCTGTGCCTGGTGTGTACCTGTGCCTGGCATATACCTGTACCTGGTGCATACTGTACCTGTGCCTGATGTATACCTGTGCCTGGTGCATACCTGTGCCTGGTGTATACCTGTGCCTGGTGTATACCTGTGCCTGATGCATACCTGTGCCTGCTGTATACCTGTTCCTGGTGTATGCCTGTGCCTGCTGTATACCTGTGCCTGCTGTATACCTGTGCCTGGCATATACCTGTGCCTGGCATATGCCTGTGCCTGTTGTATACCTGTGCCTATTGTATACCTGTGCCTATTGTATACCTGTGCCAGGTACATACTGTACCTGTGCCTGCTGTATACCTGTTCCTGGTGTATACCTGTGTCTGGTGCATACCTGTGACTGGTGTATACCTGTTCCTGGTGCTTACTGTACCTGTGACTGGTGTATACCTGTGCGTGGTGTGTACCTGTGCCTGGTGCATACCTGTGCCTGGTGTATACCTGTGCCTGGTGCATACCTGTGCCTGCTGTATACCTGTGCCTGGCATATGCCTGTGCCTGCTGTATACCTGTGACTGTTGTATACCTGTGCCTGGTACATACTGTACTTGTGCCTGCTGTATGTCTGTTCCTGGTGTATGCCTATGCCTGGTGTATACCTGTGCCTGGCAAATATCTGCGTCTCACATACCTGATTGCGTTCCAGTGCAGATCTTCCCGCCATCTTCTTCTCCGCCATTAGCGGTACCTTCTTGATGGCAGGCAACTTTTAGATTGTACAGCGGGAGATGATCTGGTCTCTGTGGAGGTATTGAAAACATTGACGAGCGCAGTACAACTATTTGTCTTTTTTTTTCTTTTCTTTTTTACTGTATTGAAGATGCTAATTTTCTGAGGACACTACTTTCTTAGTTTGTTCTTCTGGATTAGTGATGATAATGATGATTAGTGATGGTAATGATGATGATGATGATGATGATGATGTCCGTCTTCTTGTGCCTGGAGGAAGTTTTTTAAATAAACACCACGATAATGCCTACCAATCAACACACTGTATCAAGTTCCGAATCAGGTCCGTCCTAACTAAACACACACCGCCATCGAAGCCCAGCCTGCCTACTCCTTGGCATCCATCACACTTTCAACACACACACACACACACACACACACACACACACACACACACACACACACACACACACACACACACACACACACACACACACCTTCTCCGTATCTCCCTTCGGTGACTTTTATCTCTTCATCTCCAAAGTCGCCTCTCAGATAACACCCATTTTCACTGAGTAAAGGCGTCTCATCCCACTTAACCACCCACCTCCATATCAGGCCATCTCGTCCATCCCTCTGTATCTCCTCTACTCTCTTTCCATTTCCCCTAACGTTAACTTCCATCTTGTAGTAGTAGTAGTTGTAGTAGTAGTAGTAGTAGTGGTGGTGGTAGTTGTTGTTGTTCTCGTTGTTATTGCGGTAGCAGTCGTAGTAGTAGTACAAGTAGTAGTAGTAATATTAATTGTTGCTATTATTGTTGTGGTAGTAATAGTAGTAGATGAAGAAGAAGAAGAAGAAGAAGAAGAAGATGAAGAAGAAGAAGAAGAAGTAGTAGTAGTAGTAGTAGTAGTAGTAGTAGTAGCAGCAGCAGCAGCAGCAGCAGCATATGCAATCCCTGGCTCATTTGAATGCGAACCAAGTGGACTGCAGGCTGAGGATACCCTCCGCCTCGAACTAACCATCCTTCTTTCGAAGATTAGAGGGTGAGAGAGAGAGAGAGAGAGAGAGAGAGAGAGAGGCAGTGCTACATCGAGTGAGTGGATGATGCGCTTCCCCACCTACCACCAAATCATACTGTTAACGTTGGAATTTGGGTGACGTGTGGCCAAAGCAATGCGTCGAAGGCCTTTATGCCGATAGTTCATTCACTTCAACTTGGCCAAAAGTTTCATCCTTACGGAATTTATTTAACGTAGCTCAGTGAAAGAAAAAGACAATGCTATGGCCCAACAGCCTTTCCACAGCACTTCTTTGTGACTAGCACCATATTCTAGTTTTAATTTATTGCTACAACTCAGCACCCTAAGTGTAGGGTTGGCAATTTTGGGCCAGGTTAGAGCGAAAAAGGTATAGTTGCGCAAGACTGGTAATGTGGAATAGGTACTGAATTACTCCCCTTATCTGCTGTGTTATCTATTGTGTCTGTTCCTTATCTGTTGCTAATTAAGGTCAAGCAGGTGATGGCCTCTGACTCAACTTTGCTTAAGTTAGGTCACTGGGGATAAACATTTCATACACTAATTTATTCAGTGCGTGCCTCTTGCGGTGTTGAGGGTTTGACATCAGGAGGAAAATATCAGTGATGGGCGGTGTTGGTAAGGGTAAGGGTGGGGGATGACGTCATGATGCGCTTAGCCATGGTGCTCACCTCCGTAACTTAGGGCTTAAAGACTGTTGCGGTTTTTTATCTAATACCCTGGGATGCAAGGCCACTGCATCATCCCAGTTACCGCAGTTGCCTCCCATAAGTACTCATTTTACCCACTGACTCATAGAGGGTGGATGGACACATGAATTGAGTGACACCAGCTGCCCGCACTAGGATTCGAACCCTGGTCCCATGTTCCTCTGAAATGCTGTTACATCCCAAACTATAATTTCTGATAGTTTATACATTTGCTCATGAAGAAACAGTGAATATACTACTGATTCTGAAAAGTGGATCATGAGAGAGAGAGAGAGAGAGAGAGAGAGAGAGAGAGAGAGAGAGAGAGAGAGAGAGAGAGAGAGGAGGGGGGCTTGTATATGTGTGTGACTGTCTCGTATTTATGGCCAGTCTGTTTGTCGTTGATTTTAGAGGCCAATTGAAGTTGTTACAAGAAAATTCAGTCAACCTCAATGTCTGCCTTAGCGACATTACACCCATATTAAACAAGAATAACTATTATCTGAATGACAGGGTAATCAAACAAGAAAATAAATTCCCAGATTATAACTATACCCTGTTTATCTTAACTTGGCGCAGGTTTTTGTCCTTTTTCAGTTTATTTCACATAGCTCAGTGGCAGAAAAAGATAATACTACGGCTCTACATCCTCTCCATAGCACTACCTCACGGCTACAAGCACATTTTAGTGCTAATCTATTGCTACAACAGTGCGTTAAAGGTAAAGAGATGGGAATTTTAGGTCTAGTTAGTGTAGACAGGATATATCTCTCAGCAAATGATCAGATCTTGAATTTGGCTTTTTGTTATCTTGTTTTTGTTTTTCTTGGGACAGTCTTGTGGGCATCTGGTCTTTGGTTCTTTCTTCCTTGCATAAAAAAAAAATGTATACTGTCTGTAGCGACTCCTTGTTTTCTCCTGCCAGTCCTCTTACCTGCCCTCCACCCCGTCACAAGACACGTAAATATTTATATATCCACTTGCTAAATAAGGAATAGCAGGTGACTACTTGGTGGATTTGTTATGAGAGTTATAACATGGACGATACCATTAAATCAAGAAACTATGGTCAGCATCGTCCTCGTGTAAAGGTTTCATTACTCGATCTATTTTCTCCCCCCCTCTCTATCTCTCTCTCTCTCTCTCTCACACACACACACACACACACACACACACACACACACACACACACACAGCACTGCCACGTAACCCCGAAACCTGAAGCCTGTAAACGGAGAACTGGAGGGGACTGTATCCTCAAGCACCCAGACACTAACAAATAATAATAATAATAATAATAATCTTTTGAGTGGTAATGATCTTTTTAAACTATTGATATGATGACGCTATTTTGTTCTTGCAAATACCAGGCATTTTCAAAACCAAAGAGGATGCCTAGATAAATGAAGGATGAACTTACTTCCTTTAGTATCAATCTATCTATCTGTCCATCTGCCTATCTATCTTTCTATCTATCTGTCTATCTGTAAAGAATGATTCTGGACTTACTCTTAGCTGCACACCCCTACACTCCCTCAGACACCAACACAAGTACTCACATGACACTGACTGATATACAGTAGTGTTTCTTTATCAGCTTAGTAACCATTGATAACACTGAGATTATCACCTGTTATCTGTAGGTAATAGATACACAGCGTGCATTGACGCAGTGGAAGTGATATGATATATGGTGAAAACTTGATTACGGGTTGAACGAAGATTTGACAGTTAAAAAGATAAGCTTGCACTCTCTCTCTCTATCTGCCTATCTATTTATCTACCTGTCTATCTATCTGTCTAACTACCTATCTATTTACCTGTCTATATATGTCTATTTGCCTATCTATCTACCTCGCTCTCTCTCTCTCTCTCTCACACACACACACACACACACACACACACACACACACACACACACACACACACACACACACACACACACACACACACACACACACACACACACACACACACACACACACACACACACACACACACCGCTCGCTGGTGCAGTGGTAACGTTCTCGCTTGCCATCTGGTAGACGGGAGTTCGCGCCTCGCTCAGGTTGCGAAAAGTTTCACTGACGAAGTGGGTGGTTACTGTCCCCCTCGAGCAAGGGGACGGGTGTGTGGGTGTGTGAAGGTCACAGCCTTGCCCTTAGATCGGACTATATGAGCTCTCAGCTCCCTTCCGGGAGGGTAAAAGCTGACGATCACGACCATCAAGTGATCCTGACCGACCCGGTGAATTACACACACACACACACACACACACAAACTTTAGACCATGTGGAGAGGGAAATTAAGAATAAGGCAAGCAGTTTCAAAGTCAATCAGTTAGATGTATAGGGATCTGAAAGCTAGTAGTTAACTCCTGAGGTATAGAGTTTGGTAGAAGGGAACTGAAAATGTTATAGCAGTTACAGTTTCAGGTAAAAATTATGCCAAGGAAGTTACTGACGTCAGTGTTTGGCGGATTCTGTTTAACTTGGTACGTACTGAGGGCATATGTTTTTACAGTTTTTTTTTTTTTATGCGAATAAGAAGGAACCAAAGGGTAGGAGCCCGCAAACAATTCCTTCCAAGAAAAAACAAAAACAATACAATAGAGAGCCAAATTCAAGATCTGTTCATTTCGAGATGCCTGGACGCTGCGTTTGAAAGACTGGAGACCATACGAAGTAGGAAATACAGACAGAGGGAGACAGTTCCAGAGTTGACCCGTTACATAAATAAAGGACTGGGAGTAACGGTTAACTCTTGCATTAGAGAGTTGGACAGAAAAGGGATGAGAGTTTGTTGCTAGACGGGTGCTACGCACCAGTTCTAGAGGTGGAGGAATGCAAGCAGACAGTTCAGAGGAGCAGCAACCATTGAAGTAGCGATAGAAAAGAGATAAAGAAGCAACAGTTCGGCGAAGAGACAAAGGTTGAAGGGAGCCAGCAAGAAGAGCAGAGTTAATGAGACGAGAAGTTTTTGACTCCAACCTGTTGAGAAGAGCTGTATGTGGGGAGCCTCCCCACACATGAGAGTTGTACTCTACACAGGGGCGAATAGCACCCGTGTATAAAGTCAACAACTGTGCAGGGGTAAGAAAGGTACGACTGGCGTTTGCTTTATTTAATTCTGTACTCCGTCTGCTAACCTCACGACTCCGGATGACGTGATATACAACTTTTTCCTGCTTGTACCAGAAGACTTTATTCATGTTAGGAATGGTCTCTCGCGCTGAAGGGGTCTACTGTGGCTACACCGAACCCATCCATATTGAAAAATCTATTCCAAGCCAAATACAATAGTCAAGAGGTGGCAGAAAGAAACTGAATTGCCCTTCCTATCCCAGTGGGTTAGGATGCATTAATTTTACCACTTGACACCGTATATACTGCTTGAATTGAATAAGATACTGAAAAGTGTTTGAAGTGAAGCATATAACCCAGAAAGTGAGATTTGTCGTTTCATATATTAAATTATCACGTCAGTAAACTAAAAGGCACTCCTTCAACGCCAATATAATTTCTGATTTATAAACCAACCTCCGCCCAATGTCGTTGACGTAAGTGTGTAAGTCTTATTCTGCTCTCTTACACAAATCAGGTAAGGCATGCCTCTGCAGATGCCAATAAAATTAACGGTTCATTCCTGCCTCATCATCCGCATTCACATCAAAATTAAATCAGCTCATCCTTGACTCAGATATCATGAAATCCACTGTCAACTTTTTGAGATACTTTGCGCACAAACAGTCACACAAACAAACAGACAAGGGTGAACACATAACCTTCACGTACTTCATTGGTGGAGGTAAATATATCAAATCAAATAATGCACAGCTTTAGGCAAAGAAATAAATGGAACGATATATTTCCAAATAAACATCGAAAAGCATCATCATGTATCTTCGACAAAGTAAAGGTTGAAAATTGATGACATACTGACAAAGACTGGACGAAGACGTGTGGAATTAAACCATTAGCAAGCAACGTCCAGAAAGAGGACGGATTCAGGCATTTTCAAAGGTTTATAAAGGTAGGAACTACAGGCTACGGACATATGAGCTTCGCGACTATGAGCCATTAGGCGGAGGGCGGTACACAAAATACCCTTGCAGCAAAATCCCACACACAGGAACCCTGCTTACTAATGGGCTAAGACTTGATTTTGTCAGCACTAGATATCTCTTTCATAGTCTCGATGCTCTGCTTCGTGTAGGTGTGACACTTATCCTCAAGGTAGCCATATTATACACCATGTTTTCATGCATGTTCCCACGCCGCCCTCCTTTCCAACCCCTCTATCTCTTCATCGCTATCTCTTGCACAGGCACGGGTGAGCACTTAAGTTGGCCTACTATTTCACTGCGTCTGCGTCACAGTTAGGGCACGTCCTTCACGTTCCTCTCCGATGCACCAGGTCAAAGAGAGGCTCGTATTCTAGTCAGGTAAGAAGGCTCCCTGGCACCTTTTCCTTAGCGATTTTTATTTTTCCAAACTACCGATTCATACCTTTTTTTTTTTTTTGCTTCTTAAATCTTTTTGTCATGGACACAGACTGAATGAATAGCTCACAAGAACTCAGTAAGGAAGCAAAACCAGAAAAAGACTTACAAAGAAAAGGTGTTAGGAAGCTTCTTAACTGCACGAGAATACCGCCACAAGGCTCGTATTTTCGTCGGTTACGGAAGCTCCTTATTACAATTTCCTAAGCGATGTACTTTGCTTATTACACCTATCTGTCCTCTTCTGTGTTATATAAACCTTTCTAACATCAAACTCTGCATAATGTACAAAAGGATGTAAGCCAGCCACATCCAGAACTAAATAGCTAAGGAAATGGTGCTAGGGAGGCTCCTTACCCGACGAGACTACGGACCCGAGCCTCTCACAACTTAGCAGGGGACTGTGACAGGAATATGAAGTGAAATATTGCGGGAATTTTAGCCACTGACTCTATATAATATTTATTCTAATTTGCTTGTGGTGTGTTTGTTAACCATGGGAATAAAGACAAACCGACAACACTATGACTAAAGACAAATTGATAGCCTTATGAATAATGACTCTCTCTCTCTGTCTCTCAAAAAAAAAAAAAAAAAAAGACGACTATACTCAATTATGAAGTTTCCCCGTAGTAAGGAAGTTAATCGTGACTTTTTCCAATCACCCCCTCTCGAAATCAAAAGCTGAATAAAAATGGCAGCAGCATGAAAAAAAATAAATAAATAGAATGAATATAAGTGGCTTTACATTTTAGTTCTCACTCTTGTAGCATGCCCTTCACGACAGACTTAGAGTGAAGAAGAAAGTGTGAAAATACTCTGAATAAGCGAGACACAAGCAGCTGACAAAATGACAGTATGGGGAGGGAAGATGGGGAGGATGACAGTATGGGGAGGGAAGATGGGGAGGATGGCAGTATGGGGAGGGAAGATGGGGAGGATGACAGTATGGGGAGGGAAGATGGGGAGGATGACAGTATGGGGAGGGAAGATGGGGAGGATGGCAGTATGGGGAGGGAAGATGGGGAGGATGACAGTATAGGGAGGGAAGATGGGGAGGATGACAGTATGGGGAGGGAAGATGGGGAGGGATGACAGTATGGGGAGAGAATACAGTATAGGGAGAGAAGACAGTATGGGGAGGGAAGACAATATGAGGAGGGAAGACATTATGGTGAGAGAAGACAGTACGGGGAGAGAAGACAATAGGGGGAGGGAAGAGAGTATGGGGAGGATGAAAGTATGGGGAGGAAGAAGATGGGGAGGATGACAGTATGGGGAGGGAAGATGGGGAGGATGACAGTATGGGGAGGGAAGAAGGGGAGGGATGACAGTATGGGGAGGGAAGATGGGGAGGGATGACAGTATGGGGAGGGAAGATGGGGAGGGATGACAGTATGGGGAGGGAAGATGGGGAGGGATGACAGTATGGGGAGGGATGACAGTATGGGGAGGGAAGATGGGGAGGATGACAGTATGGGGAGGGAAGATGGGGAGGATGACAGTATGGGGAGGGAAGATGGGAAGGATGACAGTATGGGGAGGGAAGATGGGGAGGGATGACAGTATGGGGAGAGAAGACAGTATGGGGAGGGAAGACAGCATGGGGAGGGAAGACAGCAGGGGAGAGAAGACAGTATGGGGAGGGATGACAGTATGGGGAGGGATGACAGTATGGGGAGGGAAGACAGTATGGGGAGGGATGACAGTATGGGGAGAGAAGACAGTATGGGGAGGGATGACAGTATGGGGAGGGATGACAGTATGGGGAGAGAAGACAGTATGGGGAGGGAAGACAGCAGGGGAGAGAAGACAGTATGGGGAGGGATGACAGTATGGGGAGGGATGACAGTATGGGGAGAGAAGACAGTATGGGGAGGGAAGACAGTATGGGGAGGGAAGACAGCAGGGGAGAGAAGACAGTATGGGGAGGGAAGACAGTATGGGGAGAGAAGACAGTATGGGGAGGGAAGACAGCATGGGGAGAGAAGACAGTATGGGGAGGGAAGACAGCATGGGGAGAGAAGACAGTATGGGGAGGGAAGACACCATGGGGAGGGAAGACAGCAGGGGAGAGAAGACAGTATGGGGAGAGAAGACAGAATGGAGAGGGAAGACAGTATGGGGAGAGAAGGCAGAATGGGGAGGGAAGACAGTATGGGGAGAGAAGACAGAATGGGGAGGGAAGACAGTATGGGGAGAGAAGGCAGAATGGGGAGGGAAGACAGTATGGGGAGAGAAGACAGAATGGGAAGGGAAGACAGTATGGGGAGGGAAAACAGAATGGGGAGAGAAGACAGAATGAGGAGGGAAGACAGTTGGGGAGGGAAGACAGTATGGGGAGAGAAGACAGCATGGGGAGGGAAGACAGAATGGGGAGGGAAGACAGTACGGGGAGAGAAGGTATGGGGAGATGACAGAATACGAGAAAGCAAAGTTATTCACCGACATATTTCACTTCTACATATACCTTTGTATCCCAGAAATTATTTAAAATCATTCACGATCGAAGCATCTCCATTCCTAACTAGCGCTATACAATTTAATTCACGCCGAACTGGAATGAGCTGCAATGTGAAAAGTGTTACGAAAGCGTTAACGATTGACAACACTTCGAAGGCGATGAACGATGGTCTCCACATAGCTATTGTACACCTCTTCTCGCAAAAGTTGACAAGCTCTGTGATTTTGTATGACTTCATTTTACTAAGAGGGCACTGGAGAGAGAGAGAGAGAGAGAGAGAGAGAGAGAGAGAGAGAGAGAGAGAGAGAGAGATGTGCATGGTGTTATTTCGTCAAAGAACAATTGGTTCCTCTCTATCTCCATCAGTTATCAGACCCCTCAGTCTCGTATGGGGTGGCCCCTGACAAATCGTCTCCATGTAGCCCTGTCCAGTGCCACTTCACTACCTTGCTCCCAGCTCACATACCCTTCTCTCTCATACCTCTCCAGTCCATCCCTCCATCTCATCCTCGGCCTCCCCCTCCCTCTCCCCCCCTTCACCTCAATTGCATACACTTTCCTCGTTAGTCTTTCGCTCTCCATCCTCTCCACATGGCCAAACCACTTCAGTGTATATCTCCTAACACTTTCTATGACATCCACATCCACACTGTGGCGTATATTACACCACAAAGTATTGTACATCGCATTTCATCTACACACTTGGTTTCCTTCCCTCGTGGCTTTTTCCTCATTTCACCTACACACATGGTTTCCTTCCCTCTTGGCTTTTTCCTCATTTCATCTACACACATGGTTTCCTTCCCTCGTGGCTTTTTCCTCATTTCATCTACACACGTGGTTTCCTTCCCTCGTGGCTTTTTCCTCATTTCATCTACACACATGGTTTCCTTCCCTCGTGGCTTTTCCACACCTTGTTCTCGGAATTAGCATCGCTATTGGTGCCGCTACCAAGAGAATTCGATTTCTCTTCCCTCCTCATCTGTAGTGGTGCCTAAACCAATCAAATTTGTATATTCAGGCGACCTAGGCCTACCAGTGCTCCGCCTACCTCATTAAGGTGCTTAAAACTGAGCGGCCGACCTAGCTCCTGCCTTCTTTCCACTCAGAACTTCACCTGGCTACTACCTGCCTTGCTCTCCGTCTCTCCTGGTAAAATCTGGCCATGTGGTACTACTTTACATGTATGATACACACAAACACAACAGCCCAGCCTCCCCGCTGCTCACTAAATTCATTACTCATATTCTTAGTTTGTAACTATTCATTCATGTAATTGATCTACACACGCTATGATGTAATTGCCTTGTACTATTTTGATATTATGCAATAACTCTGTATTGCTCCAAGTCACTGCCCTGTCTATTTTTCCCAGCAGTGTCTATCTAACTATCTATTGCCAGGCGTCTTAATCCCGTACAGGGTGGCAACAAACAAATCGCCTCGACGTCTCCCTGTCCCCCACCATTTCACTGCCCTGCTCCCAACTCACACCCCCCTCTCTCATATACCTCTCCACTCCATCCCTCCATCTCATCCTCGGCCTCCCCCTCCCTCTCCCCCCATCCACCTCACTAGCATACACTCTCCTGGTCAGTCTCTCATCCTCCATCCTCTCCACATGGCCAATCCACCTCAGTGTGTTCCTCCTAACGCTTCCTATCACATCCACATCCAAACCACAATGCTCCTTTATATCCTCATTCGTCAGCCTGTCTCTCCATTTGACTCCACAGGCTCCTTTTAAATAACTCATTTCCACTGCTCTCACTCTTGACTAGCCTTGTGTCCTTCCAACAACGTCTAAGCTTCACTTCCATACGTTAGAGTTGGTATCACAATACTGTCATGTAGTAACTTTTTCGTTTCCATGCTCACTTCCCTGTTTCTTATCACAGATTTCAAGGAACTAGCAACCTTTCTTCCTTGTTGTACCCTTTCAAGCACTTCACCCTCCAAACTTCCATCCTTACTGATCACACTCCCCAAGTGCTTAAACGTACTCACATTTTACATTTCCTCACCATCCAACCTCACTGTACATTCACTGACTTCACCTCTCTCAAAGACCAACACTTTACTTTTCCCTACATTCACCTTTAGATTCCGTTTCTTACACACTCTCCCAAACTCATCCATCAAGCCTTGAATCTCCCATTCGTCTTCACTTAACAGCACAGTATCATCTGCAAACAACAGTACAGGGAGTTCCCAAACACTACCCTCTCTCACTAGGGCTATTCCACCATCCACTGCCCTACCTTATACCTCTTTTATTACCCCATCCATTTACAGATTTGAACAACCATGGAGACATGACACATCTCTGTTTCAACCCAACCTTCAAAGAGAAAAATTCACTCAGTTCATCCACCCGCACTGTAGCTTTAGCACCGTCATACATACTCTTCAAAGCATTCAACAACTTCCCATCTACTCCATATATTCTTAATACTTTCCACAATCCTTGTCTATCCACCCTGTCATATACTTTCTCATATCCATCAAGGCCGCATACAACTTCTTTCCCTTCTCTAGAAACTTTTCCACTAAAGATCTAAGAATGAATATCTGATCTACAAAACCTCTTCCCTTCCTAAAGCCTCCCTGTTCTTCTCCTACTAATACCTCTGCTATTTCCCTAATTCTGTCAATAAGTATCCTATCATACACTTTTCCTATTACACTAAGAAAACAAATGCCCCTATGATTACCACACACATCTTTTTCCCCCTTTTCTTTTGTACAAGGGAATAATTATACCTGACTTCCAATCGTCAGGGACTCTACCTTCCTCCCAGACCAATCTGCACATCTTCCATATGCATTCTACTACTATATATATATATATATATATATATATATATATATATATATATATATATATATTTATGCGAGGAAGAAGGAACCAAAGGCCATGAGCCTGCAGTAACAGTTCCCTCCAAGAGAAAAACAAAATACAATAGAGAACCAAATTCAAGATCCGATCATTTTGAGATGCCTGGACACACTGTGTTTGAAAGACTGGAGATCATAGGCAGCAGGAAATTCAGATAGAGGAAGACAGTTCCAGAGTTGACCTGTTGCATAAATGAAAGACTGGGAGTAACGGTTAACTCTTGCATTAGAGAGTTGGACAGAAAAGGGATGAGAGTTTGCTGCCAGACGGGTGCTACACGCCCGTCGTAGAGGTGGAGGAATGCAAGCAGACAGTTCAGAAGAGCAGTGACCATTAAAGTAGAGATAGAAAAGAGATAAAGATGCAACAGTGCGGTGAAGAGACAGAGGTTGAAGGGAGTCAGTAAGAGGAGGAGAGTTAATGAGACGAAAAGCCTTTGACTCCACCCTATTGAGAAGAGCTGTATGTGGGGAGCCTCCCCACACATGAGAGTTGTACTCCACACAGGGGTGGATAAAACCCCTGTATAGAGTCAACAATTGTGCAGGGGTAAAGAAAGAGCGGAGTTGGCTTAGCACACCCAAGCAGATTTTACAAGAGATGTAATATGATCTTTCCAAGATAAGTCCCAAGTAAATGAAACCCCAAGCATGTTCAAGGATGATGCACGATTAAGCTGAATATTATTAAACATTAGTGGGTATACCTGTGGAAGATTTTGTCGGGTTGATAGGTGTAAGAACTGAGTCTTAGATGCATTAAAAACAACCATATTATTTTTACCCCAGTCAGAGATACGAGCCAAGTCAGACATTAGGTGTGCCATAGCCTCATCCCTTCCTTGTTGAAGTAACTGCTGAGTTGGGCGTTGCGGGAACCGAATGGAAAGGTGAAGGGTGGAGTCATCAGCGTATGAGTGGATAGGGTTAGATGTACAGCTTAGAAGATCATTGATGAATAAAAGGAAAAGAGTTGGTGATAGGACAGAGCCCTGAGGAACACCACTGTTGATAGATCTAGAAGAAGAACGATGGCCGTCTACAACAGCGGCTATAGAATGACCAGAAAGGAAGCTAGTCATGAAGGCACAGATAGAAGGATAGAAACCGTAGGAGGGCAGTTTGGAAATTAAAGATTTATGCCAGACTCGATCGAAAGCCTTTGAGATGTCAAGTGCAATGGCAAAGCTTTCGCCAAAGTCCCGACAGGAGGATGACCAGGAGTCTGAAAGGTAGGTGAGAAGATCGCCAGTGGATCGTCCCTGACGGAACCCGTACTGACGATCGGAAAGAAGGTTGTGATAGGAAAGATGCCTTAAAATTTTTCTATTGAGAATTGACTCGAAAACTTTTGAAATACAGGACGTTAAAGCAATTGGACGATAGTTGGAGGGTTGGGAGTGGTCACCTTTCTTTGGGACTGGCTGAATGAGAGCAAACTTCCAGCAAGAAGGAAAAGTACAAGTTGACAGACAAAGGTGAAAGAGTTTGCCTAGGCAGGGTGTAAGCACAGAAGCACAGTTCTTGAGAACAACAGGAGGGACCCCATTAGGCCCATATGCCTTGTTAGTACTGAGGCCAGTGATGGCAGAAAATACATCAGCTGAAGAAATTTTAATGTTAGCCAGGAGGAAGTCAGAGGGGGGAAGTGATGGAGGAACATCACCGGAATCGTCTAAGGTGGAATTGGAGGAGAAAGACTGTGTGAAGAGATCTGCTTTATCAGTAGAAGAAATAGCTACAGAACTATCAGAGTAGAAAAGAGGAGGGAAGGATGATGAGGTAAAGTTGTTAGAAAGGTTTTTGGCAAGGTGCCAGAAGGAGCGGGAAGAATTCGAGTTGGAGAGTTGCGAGCATTTAGTACGGATGAAATTATTTTTAGCAGAGCGAAGAACAGACTTAGCACGATTCCGGGCAGAAACCTAAAGATGATGTGATTCGGTGGTGGGTTGGCTCCGGTACCTTTTGTAGGCCATCTCCTTGTTGCGGACAGCATTAGAACAAGCGTGATTAAACCAAGGCTTTCTTGCGTTAGTCAAAGGATATGAGAAAGGAATGTATGCCTCCATGCCCGAGAGAATAACCTCCGTAATGCACAAGGCACACTCAGATGGCTCCCGGCCATGGAAGCAATAATCATTCCAGGGAAAATCAAAGAAGTACTGCCTGAGGGCCTCCCAGTCCGCGGCTCCAAAATGCCACAGACGACGTTTCCCTGGAAGGTCCACAGGCCATACCGGAGTGATAGGACAGGTTAAGGTGATAAGGTTGTGATCGGAGGAGCCCAACGGAGAGAAAAGATTAACAGAGAAAGCAGAAGGATTAGTTGTGAGGAAGAGGTCAAGTATGTTGGAGCTCTCTCCAAGGTGGTCAGGGATACGGGTAGGGTGCTGTACAAGCTGCTCTAGGTCATTAAGGATAGAAAAGATGTAGGCTTGTTCACCAGGTGGATCAGTGAAAGGAGAGGAGAGCCAAAGGTGGTGGTGAACATTGAAATCTCCTAGAATGGAGATTTCTGAGAAAGGAGAAATGGATAGAATGTGTTCCATCGTAGAAGTAAGACAGTCGAAGAATTTTTGATAGTCAGTAGAATTAGGGGATAAGTAAACAGCACAGATATATTTAGTCAGAGAATGACAGGAAAGCCGAACCCAGAGTGTAGAGAATTCAGAAGAATCGAGTTCAGGAACACGAGAGCAAGATAAGTCGTTGCATATTTATATACAACAGCCACCTTTGGCTTTGAAATGAGTATAGAGAAAGTAGGAGGATACAGAAAAGGGTTTGCTGTCAGTTGCCTCAGACAGCTGAGTCTCAGTTAGAAAAAGAAGGTGAGGTTTAGAGGAGGAGAGGTGGTGCTCAACAGAGCGAAAGTTAGAGGAAAGGCCGCGAATGTTGCAGAAATGAAGAAGTGAGTCAGACAGTGGTTCCAGGCACCTCGAGTCGTCACCGGGAGAGGGGCGGATGGTGGGGGCGTTTATGGTCCCCCCCCCCTGGGGACTCTGAGGCTTGGTGAAGATTCACCATAATTTTTTATATTTTGGAAAGGGAAGTGTAGTGTGTACTGTGCATGTAGTTTGGCGTAGATAGTTAGAGAAATTTGTACTGGAGAGCATGCTGGCCTACTCTCTGCGTAACTGAGACACTGAAAAAGTTCAGCAAAGGGGGATGGTCAGGAACTAGTCCTGAGGGCTGATGAAACGGGAGCTCCAGCACTCCCTGTCATCATCTTTCCATCCACCTCGGGAGTACTGCCCTGCTCGACTGGTGCCACAGTCTACTCCTATGCTTCAGCATTTCACCACATACTCCATCAGTTCCTGGGGCTTTTCCCAATATGACTTTCTTCATTGCTTGCACAACTTTTATCCTACTGCTTTCTTCCTGTCCTCTCACCTCCCTCCTCCCAGCCATTCCCCAGCCACTTATACTCGCATTACTTCCATTCTCTATGTTCAACAATTCCTTAAGGTGTTCTCTCCATCTGCTCACTTTTTCTCCCTTCTCCACTAGTAATCTACCATTATTATCTTCCACTCCCCTACTAACTTCACTGCCAGCCTGTCTTACTCTCTTCACCTCTTTCCAGAAAATTTTCTTACAGTCACTCCACTTTACACCCAAATTCCTTCCAAATTCCTCATCCACTCTCTTCTTACTCTCTCTTACTAATCTTTTCACCTCTCTCTACCTTTCTACATATAACTCTCTCTTCCGCCTCTCAACTTCTTTCATGCCCCTATTACTCATCCATTCATTGTATGCTTTCTTCTTTTATGCCACAGCCTGTCTCACCTCTTCATTCCACCATGCTGTTCCTTGCACCCCCTTCCTTCTTCTCCTCACCCCACACACCACATTACATGCTGCACATATTTCTTCTGTGACTATCGTGCACACACCTTCCATGTCCCCTATCTGCTCCAATTCATATTTACCCAATCGTTCCTCCACTTCTCTCTTATATTCTGCCTTTTTCTCATCCTCTTGTAACCTTTCCACTCTCCTTGCAACTACTCCTTCCTCCCGTCCTTCCCTTCTTCTATTTCTCCATTTTACTTGGATCTTGATTCTGGCCACCACCAAGTAGTGGTCAGAAAGTCCACTCCCCCAACCTCTGTAAGCTCTTGCATCCATTACACATCTTCGCATCCTTTCATCCACACACACATAATCAATCATTGCCTTCCTTTCATTCAGTTCACCATCCACCCTTCTCATCACTCACCATGTATACCTGAGGATCATTTTGTCCCTGAAAAGGGTAATGGTTATCACCAACCCTCTCCCGGTACAAATGTCCACTAACGCACTGCCATTCTCATCTATCTCAGCAGGCCCACCCCACCCACCAACTATTCCATCCACCTTCACATTCCCTACTTTACCATTCATATCACCAACCAAAAACACTCTCATTCCTTCCAAACTTTTCCATGCACACTTCCACATTTGTCCAGAACTCTGAACTCTTCTCTCACTATTCTTGCACGATCTTGCATTGGCACACACACACACACACACACACACACACACACACACAATTGCCCACATTTGTATTCCAACTTTCAATCTTACCCCCACAATCCTTGAGCCAAGTGATCCATACTCTCTTATGTTCATCTTCCATCTTTTACTCACAACAATACACACTTCTTCTTTTGCCCTCTCATTCTCACATATTCCTGCATATATAACCCATCCATACTCCCATTCTCTCACACTCTCTCTTCTCCATTTAGTTTCAGTTATTCCATATACATCCACTTTCACACCCTCATGCACCTGGACAATCTCTCTCTTTTTCGCCTCATCATTTGCACCCCTTACATTCGACATCACAATCTGTACTATGTCCTTTGTCCGGTCCTTGGTCATCATCTTTTCGTCAGTCCTTGTCCGAGGCTTCTTGTTCATCCTTTTAGTTAGATGTTTTCCAGGGAGGGGCACTAACCCTCCACCAATCCTTTTACTTGCCTCATATGACAAGCAGGGATACTGGGGGAGTATTCTTGAAAAACCCCTACCCCCAGAGGGTATTTATTTATCCAAGCCATTTGCCTTGGTGTAGCCCCTAGTAAAATATATATCCCTGTAACTAGAAAACGACACAGTGGTGATCTCAACCTCAAACTGCCACATTGGTGACTTCCGGGAGTGTTTAAACAACATGGATACCTTACCACACATCCGACTATTCCTTTCTACATTCACATACGATATTAACACGTGGTTTACACAAGTTGATGCCACGTGGCCTGAAGATACCAGTGATGATGGCAAATTCAGAGCTGTTGTCTGCACTTTCCCAACTCAAGTAGCTGCCCTTGTTCAGGACGCACTCCTCTAACCATCTACAGTGTACAAATATACAATCCTGAAGGAAAGTCTGCTGCGGGCCCTGGGCTAATCAAAGCAGGCACTTTTAATGGAGCTAGATGTCATTTGCTCCCAACGGCAATGCCCCTTGGCCCTTCTTGCCCACATTCAAGCTACTCTTATGGCAGCTGGGACCACACTATCAGATGACCTCCTATGGCACTGACTCCTCCAGCTCATGCCACAGGACTTCTTACTCCATCTAGCATCCCTGGGCCCTGGCACGTCCCTTGCTGAGTTCATCGAGAGGGTGGACACTCTATACGAAACTCAACAGCATTACTCCAACCACCCAGTAAGTGCACACTCCTCTCTTTCCCCTGTCATAGCTCCCAGTGCTACCCCTAGTGAAACAACGGTGTCAGTGAACAGTGTTGCGAACAAAAATGATTCCATGTCAGAGCTGTGTACCTTATTAGCAAAGTTAACAAATAGAATAGACGAGCTGGAAAGTAAAATAAGTGGCTTCACCACTCAGACCCCCAGTGTTGCAATTCATCCCCCAGCCCCTCCATGTTCCACCAGTGTTCCCTTAGTGAACCATGCTCATAATATTAATCCCCAAACAACAAGGGACAATTTCTTGTTGTGCACATATCACAAGCGCTTTGGCATGGAAGCCAGATGTGCACCACTCTGCATATTCACGGGAAATGCATATGGCGGGAAACAGTCCTAGTAGTGTCCCCTGCCAAGCACACCAAATGCCCCCTCAGTATCAGCACACCCAAGCCAAGCCACATTCCCTGTCCCGTCGAGTTTTGGCTGTTGGCCCTACATTACCCCTGTTTGACCATGCAGGCTTGGCCTGGAAGCAGGACGATCAGGAACTCCAAGAATTGCTGCAAGTCACGACCTCACTTCAACTGCAACAGTTTGATGTCACTGGCACACCCCAGAAACACTGGTGTGACATATCCTGCGGGACAGCACGGCCCTATATTCCGATTCCGAAGGCTAGTCTTTAGTCATTAACATGAGATGGCGCACCCAGGCATTCGTGGCAAGCACAGCTTACTTAGCCGGCTAGTGGTATGGCCAGGGATGAGGCGTGACACCACCAACTGGGTCCGAGTATGCGTGGCGTGTCAGTCAACAAAAGTGCATTGCCACACCGAGACACCACTTCAACCAGTGCCCACACCAACTCAACGTTTCCATACGGTCCACACTGACGTCCTCGGCCCCCTCCCTGAATCTAGGGGTAACCGCTATATCTTAATGTGCATAGATAGAGCGACAAGGTGGGTTGAGGCCACGCCCATGTTGGACGCTATGACTGACTGTGTGGCAAATCACTTCCTGACATCCTGGGTCACTCGTTTTGGCGCCCTGCAGGTCATCATCACAGACCAAGGCCCCCATTTTGAATCTCGGGTCTGGCAGGACCTAATGGACTTCCTGGGTGCTAAATGCCACAGAACATCCGCATGTCACCCTCAGGCAAATGGGATGATTAAGTGCTGCCATCATTGCCTGAAGGAAACACTGAGGGCACTTCCCCATCCAGTGAATTAGGTGGCCGCACTGCCAATGATCCTCCTGAACTTGAGGGTTACGGAGAAGGAGGACATCAGGAATTCCCCGGCAGAGCTAACGTATGGGGAAGACTTGAGGCTGTCGGGACAGTTCACCCCGCAATCAGGCACACTGGCCCTGGTTTTCCTCCCAGAGCTCCAGCAGGCAATGCAGGCACTCCAACCAGTCCCTCCTCATTCTTGCCAGCAACAGACGATGTTCATCCCGCACTCCCTACCAGATGCCGAACAGGTCTTCGTGAGGAGGGGTCAATGCACTTCACCACTCCAAACCCCATACAAAGGCCCATACCCTGTGATCACAAACTCACACAAAATAGTCACAATATACAAACACGGGAAACCATCCCCAGTCTCTACAGACAGAATCAAACCGGCCACACCACAAACCCAGTCACAGACAATACCGCACATGTCATTCCCCAACCTTGCCAGCCCACCAACAACATGCACACAACCAACTCCTCAAATCCCAGCACCAGCATCTACATGCACCATCCACACACACACACACACACACACTATCCCCTTTGTCATTTCGTACCCTCCGCTACGTGTCATCACCACACACCAACTCAGGCGTCATACAGTACAGGAAATCACTACCACTGATGCAAACACTCCCTCACTACCACCTACACTACCTTCCACAAACCCTACCTCCCGCACTGAACCTACAACCACTAACCCACACTCTCCGTCAACCTCACACGATGCTACCTCTCACCTTACTCCCCCACCCACCACCCCTCAACCCGTCCTTATGCCTAATCCACCCTATCCGTTAGCCCCAGCTCCCGCTCCTTACCCAGTCCTTAAACCTAACCCACCCTTTCCTTCAGCCTCAGGCGATCCTACCCCACACTCTTTCCCACCAGTCCCCACCCCTCCCCCAGTCAATACCCCTCATCCATCAACACCTGTCGTTCTCGTAATCCCTCCACCACTCACCACAACCCTACAAACTACATCATAACTACCACATTTACCCTCACACAATCAGGCCGTCTCAGCAAACAACCACTATTTTGCACTCCAGCATAATCTGATACCAAAAACCACAGACACTCCAAGGCATCACACCTACGTTGCATTTGTATGGTACTGAATTGTTTTTGTGTGTGTGCTACATCATATAATAGCTCAATTGTAAAGACGGGCATAACTCTCTCATTCGTTTGCACATGATAACTAAGCATTAGTCAAATTTTCGTACAGAAAGTTATGCCCGGCTATTATTGCTTAGTTTATACTCATAACCCCCCCTCCATTTAATATGTTACTCCATCACACATAGCCATGGAATGGACTTGTCATTAGAAATTCTCCTGACTATCACAACTGCTATTTGTAATTACCGCATCCAAATCACTTTAAAATGTTCGCCCACTTTATCTGTAATTACCGTATCCAAATCACTTTCAAATGTTCGCTCAGTTTGCAAATTATATATATATATATATATATATATATATATATATATATATATATATATATATATATATATATATATATATATATATATATATATATATATATATACTTATTTTTTTTTGACCTTGTACTCTAATCAATTATATATATTTTTTCTCTCTCGCTTTTCTTCCTGTTTTATTGCCATAAAACAGAGGGAGGGAGGAGTGCTATGGCGTATATTACACCACAAAGTATTGTACCTCGCATTTCATCTACAGACCTGGTTTCCTTCCCTCGTGGCTTTTTCCTCATTTCACCTACACACATGGTTTCCTTCCCTCGTGGCTTTTTCCTCATTTCATCTACACACATGGTTTCCTTCCCTCATGGCTTTTCCACACCTTGTTCTCGGAATTAGCATCGCTATTGGTGCCGCTACCAAGAGAATTCGATTTCTCTTCCCTCCTCATCTGTATTGGTGCCTAAACTAATCAAATTTGTATATTCAGGCGACCTAGGCCTACCAGTGCTCCACCCACCCCATTAGGGGGCTTAAAACCGAGCGGCCGACCTAGCTCCTGCCTTCTTTCCACTCAGAACTTCACCTGGCTACTACCTGCCTTGCTCTCCGTCTCTCCTGGTAAAATCTGGCCATGTGGTACTACTTTACATGTATGATACACACAAATACAACAGCCCGGCCTCCCTGCTGCTCACTAAATTCATTACTCATATTCTTAGTTTGTAACTATTCATTCATGTAATTGATCTACACACGCTATGATGTAATTGCCTTGTACTATTTTGATATCATGCAATAACTCTGTATTGCTCCAAGTCAATAATCATTGACCTGTCTATTTCTTCCCAATACATTGGCATTTATTTATCCTAGCCATTAGCCCTGGTGTAGCCCCTAGTAAAACATATATCCCCTTAACTAAAAACGACACAGTGGTGACCCCAACCTTAACACACCACAACACCACAACGCTCCTTCACTTTCTCATTTGTCAGTCTGTCACTCCATGTAATGCCACAAGCTCCTCTCAAATAACTCATTTCCACTGCTCTCATTCTTGTGTCCTTCCAACAAGGTCCAAGCTTCACTTCCATATGTCAGAGTTGATATCACAATACTGTCATGCATTGACTTTATTACCTCCTCTCCCTCTCCTAATAAATTTAAGTCACGCCTTTGAATATAATAGCGATGACTGTTTTTCATGGAGCATAGTCTTTCTGATTTTTTTGTTGTTGTTGTTGAATAATCCCTAACACCATTCAGCTCATTTGATGGCTAATAGGAATCAGAATGGAAGATCGATCTGACTAGTAACCAAGGAGGCTATGACATCCTATAAGCCTTAGTTACGAGGTGGGATTGAGTCTCCTTGGTTACTACTCAAATCGACCCACTTGACCATCAACTGAACTGTTTAGTGATTATGGGTCTTACACAGATATGAGGCAGTAGTTTAAGTGGCATAAGGAGACTGTAAGAATTTTGAACATAACACCTTAAAGTTTCCTTGTGTCATTTCTCCCACTAATTTGGTATAGTGGTGCTGGAGAGGGACGCCTTCATGTGGTGGCACTGTTATCACCAAGCTGCTCGTTTGCCTGCTTGTACAAACGTCCCTCAACTCCCCTCCCTATCTCTCTGAGAGTAGGATGGTGGACTGCAGGAGGGGGTTAGCTTTAGTCTGCAGTCCACCGAGTTCATGTTTCTGATGAACCTGGAGCTGCAACTACTACCACTATTGCAACAATAACAACAACAACAACAACAACAACAACTACTACTAATACTACTACTACTATTGCTACTCCTATTACTACTACTAGTACTACTACTACAACTTTTTAAAATAAAACAACTCCATCCATTTGGGAATTATAATATGAGTATCAAGATCAACTTCATAATACCTGTACATTTCGCCATTTAGAGTTGTAATGTGAAGGTTAACACTAACCCTCATAATGCAATCTGTTGGCCCAATCACACCAACGACTTTGGTTGCCAATCAAATATTACCACTTTTATTACTTTATTATTTTTGTGATTTTTTAATTGCTTTATTACTTTATCACTTTATTATTTTATTACAGTGCTAATAAAGGCAATCTATTGGAGTCGCTGCCCTATGCGACTCTCGACTACAGTAGCATCGTAATCCATACCCGTCAGAGAGACAGGCCTGAGGGCTGATGATCTTATGCCCCTGAGGCATAGGAGTGCAGACCTAATGGGGGAGAATGACAGCCCACATCTCATTCAGGTCATCACAGAGCTATGAGGTTGATGCTTCTTTTCAGAATTAACCTCTGCTAGACTCAAGTAAAATCACACCGCCTCTGGACCCATCCCACCTAATGTTGTGAACACAAGGGCAGTGAATCGACCAAGGTCCACATGTTCGATCCTTTCTTGATAGTTTGTTGTTGTTTTTGATGCTGTCATTTTTTTTTTCATTCCTCTTGTGTGCAGTCTCCAGAGTGACATGCTACCAAAGTATGAAATATCCTAATATCAAAGAAAGACTTTTCCCCAGTGCCCAAAAACCTCGAGCTCTGACATCCACTCTTGCATCATTTGATGTGTCTGCTGTTCTGTGAATGAAATGCTCACTGTCTAGAGGGAGCAGAGCTGCCTCTGTGATGACAAGGCATATTTCCTGTAGCATTTTCAGCGAACTCTTTCGCCTTTGTCTGTCAACTTGTACCTTTCCTTCTTGCTGGAAGTTTGCTCTCATTCAGCCAGTCCCAAAGAAGGGTGACCACTCCCAACCCTCCAACTATCGTCCAATTGCTTTAACGTCCTGTATTTCAAAAGTTTTCGAGTCAATTCTTAATAGAAAAATTTTAAGGCATCTTTCCTATTACAACCTTCTTTCCGATCGTCAGTATGGGTTCTGTCAGGGACGCTCCACTGGCCATCTTCTCACCTACCTTTCAGACTCCTGGTCATCCTCCTTTCGGGACTTTGGCGAAAGCTTTGCCATTGCACTTGACATCTCAAAGGCTTTCGATCGAGTCTGGCATAAATCTTTAATTTCCAAACTGCCCTCCTACGGTTTCTATCCTTCTATCTGTGCCTTCATCGCTAGCTTCCTTTCTGGTCGTTCTATAGCCGCTGTTGTAGACGGCCATCGTTCTTCTCCTAGATCTATCAACAGTGGTGTTCCTCAGGGCTCTGTCCTATCACCAACTCTCTTCCTTTTATTCATCAATGATCTTCTAAGCTGTACATCTAACCCTATCCACTCATACACTGATGACTCCACCCTTCACCTTTCCATTCGGTTCCCGCAACGCCCATCTCAACAGTTACTTCAACAAACAAGGGATGAGGCTATGGCACACCTTATGTCTGACTTGGCTCGTATCGCTGACTGGGGTAAAAATAATATGGTTGTCTTTAATGCATCTAAGACTCAGTTCTTACACCTATCAACCCGACAAAATCTTCCACAGGTATACCCATTAATGTTTAATAATATTCAGCTTAATCCTGCATCATCCTTGAACATGCTTGGGGTTTCATTTACTCAGGACTTATCTTGGAAAGATCATATTACATCTCTTGTAAAATCTGCTTCCAAGAGATTGGGTGTGATAAGCCGACTCCGCTCTTTCTTTACCCCTGCACAATTGTTGACTCTATACAGAGGTTTTATCCGCCCCTGTGTGGAGTACAACTCTCATGTGTGGGGAGGCTCCCCACATACAGCTCTTCTGAATAGGCAGGAGTCAAAGGCTTTTCGTCCCATTAACTCTCCTCCTCTTACTGACTCCCTTCAACCTCTGTCTCTTCGCCGCACTGTTGCATCTTTATCTCTTTTCTATCGCTACTTTAATGGTCACTGCTCCTCTGAACTGTCTGCTTGCATTCCTCCACCTCTACGACGGGCGCGTAGCACCCGTCTGGCAGCAAACTCTCATCCCTTTTCTGTCCAACTCTCTAATGCAAGAGTTAACCGTTACTCCCAGTCTTTCATTTATGCTACAGGTCAGCTCTGGAACTGTCTCCCTCTGTCTGTATTTCCTGCTGCCTATGATCTCCAGTCTTTCAAACGCAGTGTGTCCAGGCATCTCAAAATGATCGGATCTTGAATTTGGCTCTCTATTGTATTTTGTTTTTCTCTTGGAGGGAACTGTTACTGCGGGCTCATGGCCTTTAGTTCCTTCTTCCTCGCATAAAAAAAAAAAAAAAAAACTTCATCATGTCCAATGCACACAAAGCCTCCCTTCTTGCAAACCATTACATGTTTTGCATCATAGTGCCACAGGCACAGTGTTGAAGCATGTTTTCTATTTGCCACCCATATCTCAAGGCTATGGCATCACTAAATTCTTGTTTGTTGAGGTGGAAGTCTTTTGCCTTGAGAGGCAAGGTTGTCAGCCAACTCGATGCACCAGCATCCCCTGTCATTGCAGTTCTTCTGCACAGGTCTGTGGTAAGATGTTCGGTTATGTGCTGCAGCTGGTACTTTTGCCTTGTTTCATGCTCTTTGCATACTTGTGTCTTTATATCTTTTTACCGTTGTTGGTTGATTTCACTCGTCTCAGCCAGGGCATAAATCTTCTGTGAGAAGGAGTCGATGAGCCTAAGCAAATTTCTGTGTAGCCTGCCATGGCTACTGGATTTACAATGACAAAGCCTCCCATCCTTGGTGGTAATGCTGGAAGATCCCTCTCTTCTGGTGTGGGGATGTGGCCATTGGTCAATGATGGGAGGAATGATTCCCTGATAGCATCCTCCAGTGGTTGTACCAACTCTATGTTGGGGATGGTCCGCATCACGAAGGTCCATTTGTGCTTTACACCATACGTAATTGTGCTGCTGCTGCTACTACTACTACTACTATTGATGTAATACCAAGAACAGACATTAGGAGGTTGTGGTGTAAAATGCAAAACAATTCAGTTGGCAAAAGGTGCTAACCTGCTGCATCTCGGAAAATTTTTCACCAGTGACTCCCCCCAATCCTGGCAGATTTTTGAAAAGTTTTTTTTTTTTTTTACTAGAAGCTCTGCTTCTTAAGAGAAACATTGCAAATTCAGAGAGAAAATGCTCAGTTGAGTTTAGAAATACAAATACAGGTAACAGTACCCTCACCTTGGTACCATGTTCTCTCAGGCCAGGCTCCAGAGACGTTTTCTTGGGAGCAGTAACTATTCCAAACCACTCATTATATGTAAACATTTATTTATTTGGTACGAGTTTATATGTAGTACAAGAGTATATTGATTTTCACACAATAATATGAGCGATATAAGCTTTGTTCACTCACCAAACACATCAACATATGGCCCCTTCCTTTACGACATTACCACCTCATCACTTCTTGTTTCTTCCTCAATCTTGTTTCTCCCTTTGTCCTCCACCTCGGGAATCACTTTCGTCTTGAATTTCATCATTGTAGAGACCATGGTGCGACATGTCTTTACTGGCCAGGTTACTGATAACAGGTGGGTTGCCAAGAAAATGGCATGCAGGGAGGAGGGGGGTCAGGTGGGGCCAGGCATTATCCCCACCTGGCATTAGGTAGAGGAAGGCCTCCCACATATGCCAACCAAAAATCACCTGTGAAACATGAAAAATGTGCAAATGATGGTCCTCGCAGTTGCAAAACATATGGATACGTCGTTGGGTGTCACAGTGACAAAACACGGCAACATATCCATACGTTGTCGGGATGCCTCGCGTTAAGGCACACCGAAGTTAAACCCTCGTGTAATGGGGTGTATAAAAGCCCTTGTTGTTTAGAGGCAAAGAGGGGATCCTCTCTTTGGCTCAGTGGTAACATGTGCAGGCATGAAGCATGAGGGCCTAAGTTCTAATCCCAGCCAGACCAGTGATTAATTTGTTAAGTTTCAGTTTGGTCCTTTACATTGGTTGGCAGCAGTGTGGGATGTGAGGCTAGGCCTTGAGGACAATGATGTGTTGCTAAACCTTATATCCCAGGGGTGAGCTGTCTGTGTGTGGTTCACGGGCTCCCCCAGTGGTGGACTCCAGTGTGCTATGCTACCACGTGTGTTCGAAGCTGACCAAATTAATCACCAGGGAATGAAAAGAGTGATGTAATGGGGTGTATAAAAAGCCCATATAGCTTACAGGCAAAGTGGGAATCCTCTCTTTGGCTCAGTGGTAACGTGTGCACATATGAGACACGAGGGCCTGAGTTCAAATCCCGCCCAGACCAGCAATTAATTTGTTAAGTTTCAGTTTGGTCCTTTGCACTCGGACTAAGAACTTTCGTAACTTAAAGAACTTATTCTCAGTCACGTATTTTCTTAATGTACTGGCGAATCCTAATAAGCAAGATCAGTATTTATCATCATAACCCTCCTTGACCCATATTTTCGTCACTTAAGGAAGCTCCCTTACACCTTTACCTAAGCGATTTATTTAGCTTATTGCACCTGTGGACTGTTTTAAGATTGTATGGACTTGATGGTAGGTTACTAAAAGGAGTGAAAAGTTATATATGTAAATAGTACAGCGTGTGTAAGAGTGGGAAATACTGTGAGTGATCGGTTTCCCATGAGACTGGGGCTGTGGCAGGGATGTGTGATGTTGCCTTGGTTGTTTAAGATTTATGTGGATGGTGTTGTAAGGGAGGTGAATGCAAGTGTTTTAGGAGGAGGTCTGAGTCTGGTGAATTTTGATGGTACAGAGTGGAATCTGAACCAGCTGGTGTTTGCGGATGATACTGCGCTGGTGGCTGATTCAGAGGAGAGATTGAGACAGTTGGTAGAGAAGTTTGGAAGGGTGTGTGAAGGGAGGAAATTGAAAGTAAATGAGAATAAGAGTAAAGTGATGAAGTGTATGAGGTTGGTAGATGGTAGTAGGATGAATATAGTTTTGAATGGTGAGTTGCTTGAGGAGGTAAAGTGTTTTAATCCGCCGCGTCCCGGAGACGTGAATTCACGTCCTCACATGATGTGCACTCATATCCTGGAGACGTGAATTAATGCGGCAACATTGCAAGGTCCCTAATTTGCACAATTTTCAATTTTCGCGAGTGATTTCGCAAGTGATTTTTGGCACGTATACACGGGACACCTTCCTCTATTCCTCTACAAGATGCCAAGCAGGGACAATGCCTTACACCGCATAACCTCTCCCCACCCCCTGCACGCCATTGTCTCAGCAATTCACCTGTTACCAGTGACCTGGCCAATAAAGACATTCAGGGCCAGAGTGATTCCCCAATCGATGACAATGTGGAGGACAAAGTTTACATAGCATTAGAGGAAGAAACAGTCAGAAATGATGATCAGGTAATGTGGGAAAAAAAGGTCATGAATGGTGATGAGTTAGTGAGTGAAACAATGCTTATAATGCCTATATTACTGTTTGAAAACCAATATACTCTTGTACTACATATAAATTCGTACCAAGGAAATAAATAAATACTGTTTATGAGTGGATAAAATAGTTACCCTCCCATAGAACTCGTTTTCTTTGGTGCCAGCCTGTTAGAAAACCCAGTCAGGTAAGGAGGTACTCGTACCTAGATCGAGTATTTTAAACCTCAGGTGAGCGATTTCTCTATGAATTTTCGATGTTTCTCACCAAAAGTGGATGTTTGAGCCAAAAAAAAAAAAAAAGGTCCAAAAATGTCGGGACTGGGGCATACCACTGCCCAGAAAACGTCAGAATGGGGCGGGTTAAGTATTTAGGGTCACATGTTGCTGTGGATGGAAGAATAGATGCAAAAGTGAAGTTTAGAATGAATGAAGTAGGAAAGGTGCTGGGAAGAATGAAGAAAAGTTTTTAGATGTCGTCTGCTTAGATTGGATGTAAAGAGAAGGCTGTATATGAGGGTGTTGTGATACCGACTGCGTTATATGGGGCTGAAACATGGAATATGGGTGTAGCAGAGAGGAAAAGTTTGATTGTAATGGAGATGAGGTGTCTGAGGAGTATGTGTGGAGTGACGCATATGGATCAAGTGAGACATGATGAAATGCGAAGGAGAACTGGAGTTGTTCAGGAGATGGCTGATCGAGTTGAGCAGAGGGTGTTGCGATGGTTTGGACATATGGAGAGAATGGATAATGAGCAATTGGTGAAATAGATAACTAGATAGGATGTGAGAGGTGTAAGGCTGAGAGGAAGACCACGAATAGGATGGATGGACAGTGTGAAGAGAGCGTTGGATGCGAGAGGGATGACTGTTGAGCAAGGAGTGGCTGTGCGTGATGGAAATGAATGGAGAGAAATTATGAATGAATAAATGATGATTCAGCCCTGAGGGGAAATTCTCCTGCATTATGTCTGATCAACTGATCAGGTCAAGTGCGGGTAAGGGGATGGGTCTATTATGATATGGCAGGAGTAAACCAGCTCTGCTGTCAGGCTCTGCTGCGGATGTCACTGATTGCACTGCACAGTTGACCCTCGTGCGGTGTGCGGTGAGGATCTGTCCGTTCTCCCCTTTGGGGCTAAGATGCGAATGAATGTGTTTGTGTGGATGAGTAAATCGGGAGTGTGTTGACCTGTCTCGGCTGCCTCCCTTTCCTTTGGGGAAGCAGCCTAGGTATATAGATAGATAGATAGAGTACACCTCACTCGTTATTATTATTATTATTATTATTATTATTGTTGTTGTTATTATTATCATTATTATTATTATTATTATTAGTGGTAGGAGTAGTAGCAGTAGTAGTAGTAGTGGTAGTAGTACTGTTATTGTCATTGTTATTATTATTATTATTATTATTATTATTATTATATAAATCATTTTGATATCGCCATACTCAGACAAGGTTTAAAAGGATATTAACCAGCCACGTCCAAAACTAAGTCGCTAAGGAAGAGGTGCTAGGGAGCTTCCTTCACCGACGAGAACACGGATCCTTGGCTCCAATGGCCTGTATTCTCGTCGGGATAGGAAGCTCCAAAACACCTTTTACTTTGCAATTTATTTTTGGATACGGCTTGTTAATATCATTTTTTACGTTATTAGTGCAAAATATGGCGATATTAGAATTTATTAAGTAACACAGAAGAGGACGGCATAGTCTAATAAGCAAAATAAATCGCTAAGGAAGGGGTGATAGGGAAATTCCTTAACCGACGAGAATACTGACCCTAGACTCCTATGGATGGTATTCTCGCTGGGTAAGGAAGCTCCCTAACACCTCTTCCTTAACGATTTATTTTCCGAACTACACATTATTATTCCTGGTTTGCTTCTCATATCTTTTTAATTTTGACATAAACTGCATGAATAACACAAAAATGTACTAACAGTCCACAATCAGAAATAAATCGCTTAGGAAGAGGTGTTAGGAAGCTTCCTATCTGTGCTAGAATACCGCGCTATGACCCACTCTCACCTGCATGTGATTAACTGGGACGACCATAGAGTTATTCAGGGCATGAGGGGGTTGGGGCCTTTAGGGGGATATTATATGCAGACTGACATATATAACACTCCTCTCTCCACCAAGCTCAGTCCCTTGTGTTCTCCAGGGACGGCTTTGTCAGCATAGCCTTTCTAAAAGAAATATTTGAATGTTTATACCTGGAAGCAGTGATGATGATGATGATGATGGAGTAGTAGTAGTAGTGGTAATAGTAGTAGTGGTAGTAGTGGAAGTAGTAGTAATAGTAGTAGTAGAAGCAGTAATAGTACTAGTAATAGTTGCTGTTGTTGTAAGTAGCCGCTGAAGTAGTAGTAGCAGTAGTAGTAGTTGCTGTTGTAGTAGTTCTTGTTGTTGTAAGTAGTCGTTCAAGTAGTAGTAGTGGCAGTAGTGGGAAGGATCCTGGTTCGATTTAGATGAAATATTGTCAAAAGTTAGAATTTTCGTCGGGTAAAGAGGCTCCCCAGTGCCTCTTCATTAGCTATTTAATTTCCAAGCAACCCATTAACATTGTCATTTTTGCTTCTTATATCTTTTTAATGTCGCAATAGGTTCCATGAATAACACACAAGAATATATTAACGGAACAGAATCAGAAATAAACAGGTAAGGGAGAGGTGTTAGCAACCTTCCTAACCGCACCAGAATACCGGCCTGAGAGATGGGGTGCTGGGTCCCTACACTTATGTATTGTGCTTTTTTTTTTTTTTTTATGCGAGGAAGAAGGAACCAAAGGCCATGGCCCGCAGTAACAGTTCCTTCCAAGAGAAAAACAAAATACAATAGAGAGCCAAATTCAAGATCCGATCATTTTGAGATGCCTGGACACACTGCGTTTGAAAGACTGGAGATCATAGGCAGCAGGAAATACAGACAGAGGGAGACAGTTCCAGAGCTGACCTGTTGCATAAATGAAAGACTGGGAGTAACGGTTAACTCTTGCATTAGAGAGTTGGACAGTAAAGGGATGAGAGTTTGCTGCCAGACGTGTGCTACGCGCCCGTCGTAGAGGTGGAGGAATGCAAGCTGACAGTTCAGAGGAGCAGTGACCATTAAAGTAGCGATAGAAAAGAGATAAAGATGCAACAGTGCGGCGAAGAGACAGAGGTTGAAGGGAGTCAGTAAGAGGAGGAGAGTTAATGAGACGAAAAGCCTTTGACTCCACCCTATTGAGAAGAGCTGTATGTGGGGAGCCTCCCCACACATGAGAGTTGTACTCCACACAGGGGCGGATAAAACCTCTGTATAGAGTCAACAATTGTGCAGGGGTAAAGAAAGAGCGGAGTCGGCTTATCACACCCAATCTCTTGGAAGCAGATTTTACAAGAGATGTAATATGATCTTTCCAAGATAAGTCCTGAGTAAATGAAACCCCAAGCATGTTCAAGGATGATGCAGGATTCAGCTGAATATTATTAAACATTAATGGGTATACCTGTGGAAGATTTTGTCGGGTTGATAGGTGTAAGAACTGAGTCTTAGATGCATTAAAGACAACCATATTATTTTTACCCCAGTCAGCGATACGAGCCAAGTCAGACATTAGGTGTGCCATAGCCTCATCCCTTGTTTCTTGAAGTAACTGTTGAGATGGGCGTTGCGGAAACCGAATGGAAAGGTGAAGGGTGGAGTCATCAGCGTATGAGTGGATAGGGTTAGATGTACAGCTTAGAAGATCATTGATGAATAAAAGGAAGAGAGTTGGTGATAGGACAGAGCCCTGAGGAACACCACTGTTGATAGATCTAGGAGAAGAACGATGGCCGTCTACAACAGCGGCTATAGAACGACCAGAAAGGAAGCTAGCAATGAAGGCACAGATAGAAGGATAGAAACCGTAGGAGGGCAGTTTGGAAATTAAAGATTTATGCCAGACTCGATCGAAAGCCTTTGAGATGTCAAGTGCAATGGCAAAGCTTTCGCCAAAGTCCCGAAAGGAGGATGACCAGGAGTCTGAAAGGTAGGTGAGAAGATCGCCAGTGGAGCGTCCCTGACGGAACCCATACTGACGATCGGAAAGAAGGTTGTGATAGGAAAGATGCCTTAAAATTTTTCTATCAAGAATTGACTCGAAAACTTTTGAAATACAGGACGTTAAAGCAATTGGACGATAGTTGGAGGGTTGGGAGTGGTCACCCTTCTTTGGGACTGGCTGAATGAGAGCAAACTTCCAGCAAGAAGGAAAGGTACAAGTTGACAGACAAAGGCGAAAGAGTTTGCCTAGGCAGGGTGTAAGCACAGAAGCACAGTTCTTGAGAACAACAGGAGGGACCCCATCAGGCCCATATGCCTTGTTAGTACTGAGGCCAGTGATGGCAGAAAATACATCAACTGAAGAAATTTTAATGTCAGCCATGAGGAAGTCAGAGGGGAGAAGTGATGGAGGAACAGCACCGGAATCGTCTAAGGTGGAATTGGAGGAGAAAGTCTGTGCGAAGAGATCTGCTTTATCAGTAGAAGAAATACCTACAGAACCATCAGAGTAGAAAAGAGGAGGGAAGGATGATGAGGTAAAGTTGTTAGAAAGATTTTTGGCAAGGTGCCAGAAGGAGCGGGAAGAATTCGAGTTGGAGAGTTGAGAGCATTTAGTATGGATGAAATTATTTTTAGTAGAGCGAAGAACAGACTTAGCACGATTCCGGGCAGAAACGTAAAGATGATGTGATTCAGGGGTGGGTTGGCTCCGGTACCTTTTGTAGGCCCTCTCCTTGTTGCAGACAGCATTAGAACAAGCGTGATTAAACCAAGGCTTTCTTGCGTTAGTCAAAGGATATGAGAAAGGAATGAATGCTTCCATGCCCGAGAGAATAACCTCCATAATGCGCGAGGCACACTCAGATGGCTCCCGGCCATGGAAGCAATAATCATTCCAGGGAAAATCAAAGAAGTACTGCCTGAGGGCCTCCCAGTTCGCGGCTCCAAAATGCCACAGACGACGTTTCCCTGGAGGGTCCACAGGCCGTACTGGAGTGATAGGACAGGTTAAGGTAATAAGGTTGTGATCGGAGGAGCCCAATGGAGAGAAAAGATTAACAGAGTAAGCAGAAGGATTAGTTGTGAGGAAGAGGTCAAGTATGTTGGAGCTCTCTCCAAGGCGGTCAGGGATTCGGGTAGGGTGCTGTACAAGCTGCTCTAGGTCATTAAGGATAGAAAAGATGTAGGCTTGTTCACCAGGTGGATCCGTGAAAGGAGAGGAGAGCCAAAGGTGGTGGTGAACATTGAAATCTCCAAGAATGGCCTCAGAAAAATAGTTGCTTACTGGTGGTCGACAGGTCCGCTCGGCCAGACAATGACAACAACAACAACTACAACTACTACTACTACTATTACCACTACTACTAGCCAACTATTCCTACCACCACCACCAAGATCACTACTAGTACTACTACCACCACCACCACCACTACCACCACCACCACCAACACCAACACCAACACCACCACTGTCATAAAAGACCTTGTAGTTACTTGTAGAGAAGTTATATATATATATTAGACTTGTGGACGAGCGGTTGTTATACTTGAGTAGCTTTGTAAGTAGATAATCTTCTTTCCCATTTGTCATTCAATGACAAGGAGAGATAAAGAATAGTATGGAACTATTTTTATTTGTCTTGGAAATATTAACAAGTCTCTCACACAGGGCGAAGTATAAAGTAGAGTCCCGGGAGCTATCTCCCTGTCTCGCTCTCTCTGTCTCTCTCTCAAGTTGCTAAGCCCTTCTCCTTACGACCTGTCTATTCTCTGGCTAGCTTCCTTCTGAGCTCTATTTCCTAAATTCTGGTGAAACAGAAGTCGTATCACGTGTGTTCCCTGTGACTGGAAAGTTCTAGAAGCCTGTGGGTGAGTATGTGTGTATGTGTGTGTATGGTCAACAAGGCTTTGTTCACCTGGTGAATTGCTGACAACTAACTGACTGGCTACTTCGTAATCTGTCGTCAGCTTTTCCTCAGTGTAACTTGCAAGATCATTTCCCATTCCCAGGCTCGCATAAAGCTGTCTATCTATCTATTTATCTATCTATCTATTATAATTTGTAATTATAATATGGAGTCCTAACATATGCTCGGTCATGCGAAAATGGTGTACCATCGACAGTTAATAGTCACAACATATTAATACATATTATATACACATTATAATGAACTCATAAGCTAATTAAGTGAAATACATAATATTGTAAAAGTAACATAGTTGTATGAATATTGTATACATATAATATTCATAGTAAATAGTGATTATTCAGTAATATTACATTTTAAACAAGTTGTATACATATTTGAATAAATGTAATGATTGTTGTATGATACTTTGCAAGACGTGCATGTACAACAGACGTAAGCATATAATTGTGCAATGGCAATACTGCTAGGTTACACATTACATATTGAGTTATCCCTTTAGTAATGTCTAATATTTCACCTAACTTGTATGATGATACTGGTAATACAGAATTGTGGTATAGTTGTATGACTTATAACATTGTAGTAGCATTGTGGTAATACATAATTGTAACATTTTATGAATTGTTACAAAATATTGTGGTAATGCATAATTGTGTTGGCCTATAATTGTAGTTACATTTTGTTAATGCAACTGTTACATAAGTGTCTTGGCCTTATAATTGTAGTTAAAGTTACATAAAAGTTACATCTTGTTAATGCAACTGTTACATAATTAGCAAAGTGTAACATAATGCAATCGTTTGTCGTTACATAATTGTTACATATCGTTTGTAGTTACATAATTGTGGTTAAAGTTACATAAAAGTTACATCTTGTTAATGCAACTGTTACATAAATGGTACATATTGTTTGTAGTTACATAATTGTAGCAAGTGTAACATAATGCAATCGTTTGTCGTTACATAATTATAATATGGAGTTACATAATCGTTACATATCGTTTGTAGTTACATAATTGTAGCAAGTGTAACATAATGCAATCGTTTGTCGTTACATAATTGTTACATATCGTTTGTAGTTACATAATTGTAGTTAAAGTTATATAAAAGTTACATCTTGTTAATGCAACTGTTACATAAATGGTACATACTGTTTGTAGTTACATAATTGTAACAATTGCAGTCCTGACATATGAATCCGGTCATGCTGCGGTCGATGATAGTGATGATGTGACATGCCACTGGCTCGTGGAGACAACAATCTGCTTTTTGTTTCACTTATAGAAGGAGTTTATGTGATGATGTGCCATGCCACTTGCTTGTGGAGACAACAATTTTTTTGTTTCACTTATAGAAGGAGTTTATGTGGTATTTTGACATATGTAGTAACAATTACACTTATTTTCATTTGTTTGTTATGTGATCTCACTCTATTTCTTTCTTTTTTCTTTCTTACTTTTTCTTTCTTTCTTTTTTTCTTTTTTTTTGTATGTATTGATTTTCTATAGTTTGTTTTTCTTCGCTTGTGTACGCTTTTTCTATATTGTTCATGGTTGCATAATTACTGGCTAATTTCCTTGGGATACTTTTTTAAAGTTTAGTTTATATTGCACAGATATTATTGAAAATGATATTATATAGTCCCATATTTTGTTATTATATATATATATATATATATATATATATATATATATATATATATATATATATATATATATATATATATATATATATATATATATATATATACACTATATACGGTATTAACTATACAGTATTAACTATATACACTGAATTGTTGTTCACTTGTACCTATCGTGGGTAATATGTGTGTCAGCACTGTGTGGAAATCGTTGTCTTCACGATTGTTTTGAAGATGTTCATTCTTGCTAACGTCATTTGTGTTGGCCTTTTTTTTTTTTTCTCTAGTTTACCTTGTAACTTAATTTATATGTTTCCACTAGGTAGCTTTAATTAATAAATGTTTAATACAGTTCTTTTAATTGCTCACTGAGTAACTGTGATGATATATTTTCTTTATCACTTTGTAGATATAATAATGTATAGCTGTATGTATGAAACACGTATTTTATGTAGGTATAAATGGTAACACTCGTTGGTAGTAAATAAATGTTATAATAAATGAATGAATATATCCAGTGTAGAATATTTATTGTTGGTGATTATTTAGTGTTTGAGTTATGCAGATAACTGAAGTAAGTATGTGTATTTAAGTTGTAACTATACAGCACGTTTTATGTGTTTGTGCAGAAGATTATTGTCTATCACTGTGTATTGTATAAATGAAGTAACTATGTAACTCACTAATTTTTACCGTGGTGGGAATAGTGTGAGTGGTGGTACAGGTGGTGTGTTGACCGACGTGGCGTCTTTTCAGCAAGCACGCATGATGACGTCGACTTCTCACACTGGTAGCCGTGGTGAGTGAATGAGTAGCGATGAGTAACTTGAGTGAAGACGAGTGAGTAAGATGAGTTGTGAATATGGACTTGGTATTTGCTTCGTCGTCTTGGCCTCTTCACACCTGCGTAAGCGGTGGGGGTTGGGTGGATGTAGCAGAGAGAGGAGGGTGAGGTCTGGTGGTTATGAGTTATGAGTCGTGTCTCACTCTTCGTTTGTTTGTTTTTTATTCTCTTACTTGATGTATTCTTGGTCCTTTTTTTTTTTTTTCTTGTGATTTACTCCTTGTAGGATGAAGACTGCCGCTACGTGTAGGTGCGTGTAGAAGATTATATAGACGACTCGTAGAGTTGTTACTTGTAGTTGATTGTAGATGGTTGTAGTTCGTTGGTTCGTCGTAGAAATTTCAAGATTGTTTGTATCAGTACTTTGTTAAACTACTTGCAAGACGTCGTGTGACCTCTTCACCTCTACATCAGCGTGATGATCAGGGAGACGGAGGGGGCTGGTTGGAGAGAATACTATCAGGAGCTGGTTGTAAGTTGTTGGTTGTGAGAGGTATTTTTTTGTTTTCAATCTTGATATTTTGTGGGAATTCACTGTTGATTCGTAGACGAGGTTCGTTCTTTTCGCTGCTACCAAATGTCATAAAAAACTTTGTAGTTCCTTTGTAAAGAAGTTATATATATATTAGACTTGTGGACGAGCGGTTGTTATACTTGAGTAGCTTTGTAAGTAGATAATCTTCTTTCCCATTTGTCATTCAATGACAAGGAGAGATAAAGAATAATATGGAACTATTTTTATTTGTCTTGGAAATATTAACAAGTCTCTCACACAGAGCGAAGTGTAAAGTAGAGTCCCGGGAGCTATCTCCCTGTCTCGCTCTCTCTGTCTCTCTCTCTCAAGTTGCTAAGCCCTTCTCCTTACGACCTGTCTGTTCTATGGCTAGCTTCCTTCTGAGCTCTATTTCCTAAATTCTGGTGAAACAGAAGTCGTATCACGTGTGTTCCCTGTGACTGGAAAGTTCTAGAAGCCTGTGTGTGAGTATGTGTGTATGTGTGTGTATGGTCAACAAGGCTTTGTTCACCTGGTGAATTGCTGACAACTAACTGACTGGCTACTTCGTAATCTATCGTCAGCTTTTCCTCAGTGTAACTTGCAAGATCATTTCCCATTCCCAGGCTCGCATAGAGCTGTCTATCTATTTATCTATCTATCTATTATGGTTTGTAATTATAATATGGAGTCCTAACACCACCACCACCACCACCACTGCTACTACTACTACTACTTCCAGACAAGCCAGAGACCACAACACAACTACAAAACATTGACTTATTCACCTTGATAGACTTGCTAAAGATTACATTTTTGTGGATATTGCAAGAATCAGGCAAACATTGGACTCAGAAATAATGTGCTTCGGTTTAAGACAATTTTTAACAACGAATACCTGGTCTAGAGGCATTTAGGGCACTGCGCACTGAGAGGAGGGACTTAGTGTTTGTGTGACTGCCATACAGGAAGGACCTACGTAACAGCATCGCCATCCTTACTACTACTACTGGTGCTGCTACTGCTACTACTACAAGGCGGCTACCCTTCATCATCACTGTAGTAATGATGATGAAGGGTAGCCTCCTTGTAGTAGTAGCATCGTTATCAATACCACAACTATCATTACCACCACTGCTATTATCATCATCGTCATAATTGCTACTACTACTACTACTTCTACTACTACTACTACTACGACTACGACTACTATTATTACAACTCCTACTACAGGTAATATTCCTTCATCATCACCATCATCATTACCTTTGCAACCATCATCATCATCACAATAATCATCACCACCACCGCCACTACTACTACCACTACTACTCATTATTACCACTATCACTATTATCATCATTGCCATTATCACTGTCACTACCACCATTATCATTATCGTAATTACTAACTACTACTGCTACTACTACTAACTATGACAACTGCTGCTGCTGCTACTACTACTACTACAAAACTCCTACTACTTCATCTTCTTTGCGTCGTCTACTACTATTACTACTACTACTACTACAACTGACTACTACTATTACTACTACTACAACTACTACTACAAAAAACTACTATTATACTACTACTCCTCCTCCTACTACTGCTGCTACTACTACTCCTACAACTTCTTCTTCTACAACTACTACTACTACTACTAGAACCTCTTCTCCTTCTACAACTACTACTGCTACTACTATTACTACTACTCTACCAATTTCACCCAACTTAGGAGAGCCTCTTGGAAGTGAAGGATGTTTGTGACGACCATATATACAGTATAAACCAAGCAGATCGACGCATCCCTCCAAATCTTAATGAAAGAGTATACTGCAGTTGTTTCTCATCAGTTTTGCCTTGATTTTTTCTCTATTGCGACATATTCTGCTCATCTCTGTATTAAAATAAGACATTAGTATGGTTATTCAGTGGTTCGTATTCTCATTGGTTATAGAAGCTCCCTAACACCTCTTCCTAAGTGATTTATTTTCCCTAATGCACTTTACTGTCCTCCTCTGTATTACATATATAAATCTTTTATATATCGCCATACTCTCCAACCCTATAGCCCCTAAGGTGACCATATGGTTACCAAAACAAGTACCATGTTCTTTCCTGTCTGGTCACCGTGGGACTAATGGAAACAGGTGATAACAGGTTTGAACTACACATCACCCTGTCAAGCCATGTAGGGAAGTTCTTGAGTTGCACTAATCGAGGACAGACATCCATTTCTTATAGTGAACCAATTCTTCTGAGCATCAAAACTGATGGTACAAAAAGGTAAGCCTTGAAATTCTAGAGTGTCTGTTATAATGATGAGCTATTGCTACCACAGCGTGGGCCTACAGTGGTATGTTTTAGTGTGGAATAATCAATCGAAATTCGGTAAAAGAATACCATATAAACAAGTTTGTTTTTTAGGTAACCTTATGGTTACCTTAGGAGAATATTATTACATTTTTTGATTACTATGTTCCTATATGCTCTGTCAAAAGTATCAGTATTGCCATATGTTTCCACATATTTCAGAAAGAACTTAATCCTCGACGAAACCTTAGACCTGCTAGATGAGTTGGGTAGATGTGAAGATATAGCCTATACATCGAGCCCCCAGACGTTAACACCTTGAGTGATGAAGATTCTGTTGCTGAAGATGGAGGAGATATCTTTTACGCTGAAAATCTATCCGGCAATCAATTACTAACCCCTGCTGAGTTTCGGGCATTTCGTAGTGATAATGGTAATGATCAACATATACAGGAAGCAAGTGAGGAACGGAAATATCAAGAAAGTGATGAACAACAACATAAAGCAAAAAAAACGAAAGTGATACAAACGTCAGGAAAAGTGAAGCAGAGCAAAAATGAGAGAAAAGCAGCCCATGCACCCTTTTTTTCCCGAAATGAGTTGCAGTAGATATAGAGATTTCAGTATGGTTGAACTGTTTGGCTATTCTTTGATGAGGAAATACTTGCAAAAACAAAGGAACAAATGACATAATATTGTTTGAAGAAAAATTGGCCTGATATTAGTGTATCCATATGTGAACTGCGATTTTTTTTTCTTTTTTGCCACTTTGATCGTGTCTGGTTACAGTTCATTGCCCAGTAAGGCTCTGTACTGGTCTCATGATTCTGACGTGTTCAATCAGGCCGTGAGTAATGCAATGCGCCGAGACGGATCTGATTCAGTTATGAAATGCCATCACTCCAATGCAGCTGATAACCTGGACAAAAATGACAAATATGCCAAACTGCGTCCTCTTATCGCTCATCCTCCAAAAAAGTTTATGGGACACTTTGTCCCCACACAAAGTATATCACATGACGAGGCAATGGTGAAGTATTTTGGAAAGCACTGTTGTAAGCAGTCCATTCGTATGAAACCCATTCGCTTTGGGTATAAAATTTGGTGTCAAAATACTCCTTCTGGCTATTTGCTGGCTTTGATCCATACCAAGGGAAGACCTATAAAGCTAATGAAAGTGTGGAAAAAGAATATGGGAAAACCATCCACTGTTCTGTACCTCACTGATGAGTATAGTTAAGGTAAAAAAAAGTCAGCCATATTCAATTCTTCTTTGACAATTTGTTCACTACAATCCCGCTATTACTTGAACTAGGCAAGAGAGGCTACGATGCAATTGGAACCAACCAAAACAACAGATCAGATAAAACATGTCCCATACAAAGTGTTGCAGCACTGGAAAATGAAGAAAGAGGAATTTCTTCATCAGTGTTTGGAAAGGTCGATGGAAGTGAAATAGTTGTAACATGATGAAAGGATAATTCTGTGGTAACAGTGGCATCTACTCATCATGGTCAAAATCCTATTGGGAAAGTGAAACGGTGGTCAAAAAAGGATAACAAGCACACTTTGATAAATGTTCCTCATGCTATTCAAACTTACAACAGCAACATGGGTGGCACAGGTAGAATGGATCAAAATATCAATGCATATCGCATAGGTATTCGGGGTAAAAAGTGGTGGTGGAGTTTGTTTACATGGATGCTGGATGCCGCTATTCAAATGCTTGGCAGCCCATTGTAGAGGAACGTCTATTGATCAGTTGTCTTTCAGACGAGAGTTAACAATGTTTTACCTCCTCAAGTATCAAGCAGAACCAAAATCTCCTAGAGGAAGGAAACTTTCTGCACCAGGGAGAGATGAAATCAGGTATGACAACACAGGTCATTTTGTTCAGCCACCTCAAGGTCATTCTAGAAGGAAATGCATGGGTGAGTTCTGGAAGTCTGTTGTGCGCACTGAGTGCTGGAAGTGTGATATAGAATTGTGTGTGACATGCTTTGCCTCCTACCACAAGAAGAAATGACATGTATCTAAGTATCGGCACTAGTCATTTGTACAGGATATTCAGTGATGAAGCTCCAATCGCCAAGTAAATTTTCCTGTTTTGTATACTCAGATAGGTCACAATTATTTTAACACATAATTTTGTATATGTGTTTGAAGTAAGCTTCAACAGTGTAATTGGAAATTATATGTATTGCTCGGATGCATCAATAAAATAATATCTCTTAAAAAAGGTGAGTTTTTTTGTACCTGCAGTCTCCTAAGGTGACCATACGGTCACCTTGTATAATTCAGGTACTACTTATAATTTATATAATTTTTCACTTTTCGAAGCTAAGATACACCCAAAAACAATGTATTTCAAAAGGATTTAACATAAAAAGAGAAAAAAGTTTTCCCAGGAGAAAAAGGGTTAATAACGTCTATCTATCTATCTATTGCCAAACGCCTCAATCCCGTTTGGGGTGGCCACAAACAAATCGCCTCCAAGTCTCCCTGTACCCCGCCATTTCACTGCCCTGCTCCCAACTCACACCCCCCTCTCTCATATACCTCTCCACCCCATCCCTCCATCTCATCTTCGGCCTCCCCCTCTCTCTTCCCCCCTCCACCTCACTCACATACACTCTCTTCGTCAGTCTTTCACCCTCCATCCTCTCCACATGGCCAAACCACCTCAGTGTGTTCCTCATAACGCTTCCTATCACATCCACATCCACACCACAACACTCCTTTATATCCTCATTCGTCAGCCTGTCTCTCCATGTGACTCCACAGGCTCCTCTTTAATAACTCATTTCCACTGCTCTCACTCTTGACTTGTGTCCTTCCAGCAACGTCCAAGCTTCACTTCCATACGTTAGAGTTGGTATCACAATACTGTCATGTAGTAACTTTTTCACTTCCATGCTCACTTCCCTGTTTCTTATCACTGCTTTCAAAGAACCAGCAACCTTTCTTCCCTGCTGTACCCTTTCAAGCGTACAGAAGTATATTAACCAGCCATATTCAAGAGTAAATCAATAAAGAACAGGTGTTAGGTAGCTTCCTTAGCCGATATGAATACAAGTCTTAAACTAATTCTTAGGTTATTGACATCCCTTGACCCATATATTTAAAAAGAGGCCTTAAACCCTAGCCCCCCCCCCCACACATAATTCATCTAACCAACTCGATCCCTGTCAGCTTCCTGGGTCCGTATTCTCGTCGATTGAGGAAGTTTCCTAGCGCCTCTTCCTTAGCGATTTATTTATGGATCCGGCTGGTATATATAAATTTGTATGTTATGCTGAAAATGGCGATATTGGCATTACTTAAACAACACAAAAAAGGAGTGTAAGGAACAATAAGCAAAAGTAATCGCTTAGGAAGAAGTGCTAAAGAGCTTCCTTAATCGACGATAATACTAGCCCAAGGTTTGTATTCTCATCGATTAAGGAAGCTCAATAACACCTCTTCTTTAGCGATTCATTTTAGGGTTTAACTGGTTAACATCCTTTTGTACGTTATTTTTGCAGAGTATGCTGGTATTGCAAGGATTTTTTTTTTTTTTTTTTTTTAACACAGAAGAGGAAAGTAAGATGAAATTGACAAAATAAATCACTTAGGAAAAATGTGTTAGAGAGCTTCCTCAACCGTCGAGAATACCAGTCTTAGTGTTCAAGTATGAGTGGACCAGTTCTGTTAGGTGAAAGCAAGCCAACTTTAATTTTTCATATCTACTCATCATCTAAAAACTATCAACATTGATTTTGCAGAAGCGTGAAGCAAGAATGGATTTAATTGCCTGTCCACGCAACAATCCATCAGAAGCAGCCAAGAATAAGAAGGACGGTAGCAGAGGTCAGATTGTTGACGGTGAGAGCAGTTGAAGTTACGGTAATTACGGATAAAATCATTTCCTTATCCATAATATGATGCATAGTGATGTTAATGGATGGTGTGATTGTGTAATTTTCAGTGTGTGTTTGCACCAAGGTGAGGTAATCGGGAAAAGTAGATTGCTGGTAGATGATCCATTGCCTCAAGTAGAAGTGTTGGGTTGGAGACACAGGGTAGAGTTTGAGTGCTTTATTTCTTCTAAGGTTTCGAGATGAAGATGGGTTCTGTGGAGCCCGAAACTTTAGAGAAAATAAAGAATTCAAGATCTAACCTGTATCTCTCTCCCACCCAATACTTTCTCTTGTGGAAGATCCATTGAGAGAAGTGGAAATGATCGGTGGGAGAGAGATGCAGGTTAGAGTTTGAAGTCTTTATTTCCTCTAACGTTTCGGGCTACACAGAACCCATCTCCAGAGAGTAAACAAACAGTTCAAGCTCTGACCTGTGCCTCTCTCCGACACCTAACATTTTGGCAGAGTGCTTGTACTGTACCATAATGAAAGGGTAAAGGTGGATATAGGAAATTAATCAGTACGAGCCTTGGAAGTACCTCACCTCACAACCGCTAAAAATTACTACCACGTGACCACACAACTGCTAAACATTACAAGCACCCTACCACACAACCGCTAAACCTTACAAGCACCTGACTACAAAACTAAACTTCAAAAGCACCTGACCACTCTACCGCTAAACCTTACTAGCACCTGACCGCACAACCGCTAAACGTTACAAGCACCTGACCACTCAACCACTAAACTTTCTAGCACCTGACCGCACAACTGCTAAACCTTACAAGCACCTGACCACTCAACCACAAAACTTTCTAGCACCTGACCACACAACTGCTAAACCTTACAAGCACCTGACCATAAAAACTGCTAAATTTTACAACATGCTGACCACACAACCGCTAAACTTCAAAAGCACCTGACCACTCAACTACTAGACCTTACTAACACCTGACCGCACAATCGCTAAACCTTACAGGCACCTGACCGCACAATCGCTAAACCTTACAGGCACCTGACCGCACAACTGCTACACCTTACAGGCGCCTGACCGCACAATCGCTAAACCTTACTGGCACCACATCGTACAACCGCTAAACCTTACTGGCACCACATAGTACAACTGCTAAAAATTCCAAACACCTGACTCTGAAAACACTAAACTCTGGATTCACAATAACTTTTACAACACCTAGACCTCGTAACTCATAGGTCCACATTCACGTCGGTCAAGGAAGCTCTCTAACACCTTTTTCAAAGCGATTTATTTTGCTTATTAAACCTTACTCTCCTCCTCTGTACAGTATTATATAAATCCATCCAATAACGCCATAATCTGTACAAATGACGTACAAATGGATATAAACCAGCCATATCAAAAATCAGTTACTTAGGAAGAGATGTTAGAGAGCCTCCTTAACTGATGAGAATATGGGCCATAGACACCGAAACCACCATAATTTACGACCGCCATAACTTACAACCACCATAACTTACAACTGCCATAACTTACAACCGCCATAACTTACAACCACCATAACTTACCACCATAACTTACGACCACCATAATTTACGACTCCCATAACTTACAACCACCATAACTTACAACCGCCATAACTTACGACCACCATAACTAACAAGCAGGATTTTACATGTATAGTCTTCTTACCTTAACTTGGCCAAGATTTTCGTCATTCTGAAGCTTATTACACGAAACTCAGTGGCAGAAAAAGACAGTAATAAAACTCTGCCTTTGCATAGCGCTTCTTAGTGACCAGCATCACATTCTAAATATGATCTACTGCCACTACTCAGCATTCAAGATGGAAAGGGGAGATTTTAGGCCAAGTTAGTGTAAAAAGACTCAATCAAATGATCTCAGACCCACGCCACAGAATACTTTCTAGGTTCATATTCTCATCGGTTATGGAAGCTCCTTAACACCTCTTCCAAAGCTATTTATTTTGTCTATTACAACTTGCTGTTCTCTTCTGGGTTATTTGCATCATCCTAATATCGCCGTTTCCTGCCTAAATAACTTACAAAAAGATATTACCCAGCCTTATCCAATAATAAACCGTTAAGGAAGAGGTGTTAGGGAGCTTCCCTAACCACCGACTATATAGCACAAAAAATGGCAAGAAGTTAGTAAGCGAAATGAATCGGTTATGAAGAGGTGTTAAGGAGCTCCGTTAACCACCTCGAGCCCTAATCTTGCCTCTCCACCTCAGGGACCACTCCAGCTACTCCTGCACCTGGATCTTCACGCCCGACAGCCTTTCAGGTGGGTGGCTTTGTTGTACCGTCGGCCTTGGCCACCTAATGGCGGCTCTCCACACTGCTAGATCTCTGGCACGCTTGTTCGTATGGTTTATAAAGGCACCAGCATGCATAAATGCATCGGCATTGGTCACCAAATGGAAGTTTTCCACGATGCTTGATTTCTGGCAGCCAGTTCCTGGTTTGTTTCTACAACAGTGTACAATCACAGACAAAAATTAGGATACTCATCCTCTGGGACTATTTCACGTTTAGAACACGTCCGTCCATTTCCCTTCCTAATTCACTTTATTAAGAAGAATCAAGTATAGGCAGAGGGATATACCAAAGGTTGTATTCCCTTGCTGTTAGGAAACCTACTAACACCTATTCTTTAGCAATTTATTTTGTATTACACCTTACAATTCTTTTCTGTATTACATAAACCCTTCCAACATCATGATACTCTGCATAAAGTACACAACATGATTAACCACTAAAGTCCGTAATTCACTCAACCCACCTCCCCCTGAACCGCAAAAAAAAAGGGTGTTTTTTCAAGTACTGAGTAAGAGATATTGCAAGAGCAAGAATTTACACACCCGAAGATATAAGTCTCGTCCAGATTGGTCAAGTAGTTCTCGCACAGCAGCACTGCAAAGAAAATAATAGTTATCCTTCCCAGCCTGCTGACAGGTGGTACCTCGCAGAAAGTGGCCTCATTACGGTGACTCACCTGTTATGGAAAATGTAATATGACTATATATCTGTAACATAAAGGTAAAACACGGGTTTATATGTGCAAAAATCTTTCATTTACTGTAGAAATACAAATTATTACAATGCTAAAGGCGTAAAAAGCAGTGGCATAGAGATGTCACCCACAGAAAAATACAGTAATGCATAGTAAATTTCCAATAATATACATTACATTGGGCTAATAACATACACACATATTACTATACATGCACTAAGTATTGTTACAATAAAAGCAAAGTCTTATTTTGATTTATAAAGTGTAGTAAAGTTGGAAAATGAATCCTCATTCCATGTGTCACGCGAGGGTATAGGGGAGTAATACAGTGGAGGAAAGGAGGAAGATGGAGGGAGGGTGGAGAACTTCCAAAGGGAGGGAGTGCAGAGCTTGGAAATATAATCTTTATCTGCACATTCGAGTAGGAAGAAGTGGTGAGGGTTAAATCTCTTGGCAGCCAAGCCAGGGGGGTCAGGTGAGTGGATGTGGAGGCAGGAGCCAAACCTCTCCTCTATGCTCTAGTGGCAGTACGAAGGGTACAAAGAGTGGGATACGTCACATGAGACATCGACTGAGGGGGTTGGCAGAGGGAGCGACAGGGAAGTGGAGGGGGCTCACCCCCCACTCTGTTGGTGGGCTGGAGTCCTCCTTCCCTCTCAAGTCATAGCTGGGATGGTCTTGGAGCAGGTTACATCAAGTAAGATGCAGGAAAATTTGAATGCAATTTTTTATTGCAATTGCTCAACTGGGCATTTTAGGCCAAGGTGTCAAAGTAACACAAAACCCCATGGGGCTTTTAGGACTTTAGGGGTTAACCAGCCATATCCAAAAATAAATCGGTAAAGAAGAGGTGTAAGGGAGCTACCTTAACTGAAGAGAATAGGAGCCTAAGTGCGGTATCCTGGTATGGTTAGGACACTAACACCTTGTCCATACCAATTTGTTTCTGATTCTGCTGCGTTACTATATGTTATTCATGCAATCTATGTTGATATTAACCCTTTCAGTGTCAGTCACGTGATTCGTGTGTCATGTGGATTGCTCTAAATTTGTTCAGTCACGCGAATCGCGTTTATGAGCACCAAAAAATTCGCCAAAAATTAAGTTTCTGGCAGATTTACGTCAAATTTTGGTGTGTCGTAGCAATTGTAGCACTTTCCAATGGTAAGGCATTGGCAACACTGAGCTGCCTCACGGGGCCCAGCATGTACCGAGAAACCTCAGTCTCTTCCAAGCAGCCAGGCGGTGAGGTTGTGTCACTTGTACTGTCCCTTTATATTTCTACTAATTCTCCTCCTCTTGCCCAAGCCAAAGCCCCAATGGACTCAGTGTGATAATGCAATATTTGTTAGCATAGTTGTATGTGATATTGTCGATGGAACATAGATATATGTCACGAAAAGGAATTGTGTCTGTTATCAAGCGTTAGGCTCACTGCCGATATGAGTGTTCACTGTTGTGGGGTTTCGCCTCTCGCCCTCCTCAAGGCCCTATGGCGTGAATACAAATATGTATATAATGAAGCCAATGCCTAAACTGTTTTTAGTGTGAAAGATATTGTGGCTGGCTTAGTGAAATTATGGAACTAGTTAGCATTGTGGATGCCATGAACTATAGTGTGGAATGGGGCAGGCATCACGTACAGTTTTTATAGTAGGGAAGGGAGAATTAGAGGTGTTTAAGGATGGAATTATTGTGATTTTGATAGTGAAAATGCATATGGAATTGTGTGAAATATACGTCTAACATGCTGTGGGAGTTCGTGAAGGAGTGTGGTGTGTGCCAATACAATAGAGTTGCTTCGTACTCTCTCGGCGAAGGATGCTGCATCACAGTCATGTTGAACCGTAGCAAGGAAAGGAGTAATTGCGGAGGTTAGGGTGGAATCATTGTGGTAGTCATGTATTTGTGTATGATATTGTGTCAAGTGTAAGTGAAATGTGCCATGTATCCTCATGACGGCATAAATTATGGTGCGTAGCTTAGGTGAGCAGTACCTTAGTGACAGGTGTGCTGTGAAAGGTAATGATGGCAAGGAACGAGGGACGTAATTGAACAGGTACTGTACCTTGGTCAGATATTTATTGATAAATTATACTTTATGTTAAATATATGTGAACTGTGCTGCGAGTGTTCGTTTAGGTGCGTAGTGTAGGTGAGTGGTACTTTAGCGGCAGGTGTGCTGTGAAAGGTAATGATGACAAGGAACGAGGGACGTCACTGAACAGGTACTGTACCTTGCAACACTGGGCAACCATGGACGTCAGTGGACAGGTAGTGTACCTTTCAAAAACAATTGTTGAAATTTATGATTCTTATCTAAAATGTTTGTGATATGTGCCACGAGTGTTCATGGGAAATATTGTAACATGTGTTGGGGGAAAGTTTGGGGAAGGAGGGGAAAATGTGTCTATATATATATATATATATATATATATATATATATATATATATATATATATATATATATATATATATACACATATATATATATATATATATATATATATATATATATATATATATATATATATATATATATATATATATATATATATATATATATATATATATATATATATATATATATATATATATATATATATCTATATATATATATATATATATATATATATATATATATATATATATATTGTTACATAGCTTATGATTTCATCATCCTTTGTATAATTCTAACGTACAGTATGGTGCATGTTTGATCACGATTCGCCTCGTGGCTTCCATAGTGACCAAGCTCCTGTGTTCTACCTCACTCCCCCCTTCTCCTCCCTTATGGTAGAGTAAGTCGTTCTTTCTTTTGTTCAGAGCAGGAGTGTCAACTCTTTGTCCCCTATGGTTTCATTTGTGCGTCCTTCTTACAAGTTGTATCAAGCTCTGCCGGACCCTATATAATGAGCTCAGTCTCTGCATTAATTGCCACTTAGATCTACTCCTCATTTTGTTCACATCTCTCTCCTCCCCTGTACAGTTGTTATTATTTTTGTGAGTGCTCAGGAAGTCTCCAACCATCTAGCTGCTGTGTAATTTGAGTATAAGTGTTATTACATTTTTTTTCTTGTACTGTATAGCATAAGGTGCTAATTCGTAGGCCTGGTGAGGTTTTTGTGATTCATGTGGAGTTTTTGATGTCAGCCATTATTAATAATATTTGTATCTGTAATAATATATCTTGCATTAGCTGAGGATTATCCGGTTTTCTCATTTTATCAGGGCTGACTTAGATAAATTTACTCTTGCTAATTTCGTGTTAATAGAGGCTATTGCAGTTAACCATATATTTAACCTGTTTTTTGCCATTACATAATCCTTATGAGTCCTGAATGTTTAGTTGTTAGTTTGAGCATTAAACTTTAACTTGTAATTTTACCTAACTCTTTTGTTTTGAACCTGGAACTTTGCGGGACAGTAGTGATTTTAGTATTCTCACTTGAAGTGTTCATTATCTCTCTCTGTTCCATAACAATATATATATATATATATATATATATATATATATATATATATATATATATCTGATACATAACTATATATATATATATATATATATATATATATATATATATATATATATATATAATATGGCACACACCCACGTATGCCACTGAACAGTTATAAGACCGTGAAAAAACACTGAAAAGTTATCCTTTATGTGAACTGTTCGATTTCCTGTACAGAAAGATATAACATGACGTGTGTAGTGCTACTCTCAATGGAAGGTGTTGCGTGACATTGAATAATATCTCTTCCTTTTCAGCAGAGAACCTAAAAAGCTCAGACTTGACTTTCTGTATCAGTGATTGCCAGGATGGAGAAGAAAGGTCTGTCTTCTGACCAGTGGCAAAAGGTTCTGTTTGAGGAGGAGACCAAGAGCGAAGTAGAGGACGAGCTGAGCGATGCCCCAAGTGAGAAGGAATGGGACGAGGTCCAGGAGGATTCCCCTCGGCCGGCATTGCCCGTGCTACAAGAACGACGGGAGCAGACACCATCACCACCAGTGTCAAGACTGTCGACCCAATCATCGTCTTCACTTGGACGACAGACATCGCCTTTGCTTGGACCTCTTGCTCCTACAGCCATCATGGTCTCTCCACCTCAAGCCTCTAGTTCCCCCTTGGCTGAGCCTATGTCACTGGAAGCTGGGCCAAGTTACACGACACTGGCACCTGCACGGCGCACACTGTCTGCGGCGCAACTGGTGCAGGAGGCGACTGTATCGTCGTCCCCTGTCCAGTCGACAAGGGCACTGTCTCCGACAGAGATAATCCCCCCCGACGTTTTCCAGCAGCAGGAGACAGTCTCATCCTCCTCATCGTCAGAACCTCCACCACCTCGACGAGGCCGGCATGGTCCATGGCCCGGCTATGGGGGGTGGCCAAGGGGTGTCCGAAGAGGAACAAGGGTGTTGGTACGCTGACCCACTGCAACCACTGCGGGAGGTGTTGCTACAACGGATCAAGGATGGAGCAGTGGCCCTTTCACACCAGCTAATGGGCCCTTCACAGGATCCCCAGGAATGAAGGTGGATCTGCCAACAACTCCTCTCCAGTTCTTCCAGCTGTTCTTCATGAGGGAGTTGTTGACGTATTTCACCCACGAGACCAACAGCTACACATCATTCCTGGGGACTGCATTGGACACATGGTTCATCTGCAATGAAGAGGAGATGGCCAAGTTCCTGGGGCTTTACTTTTTCGTGGGGGTTATGAATCTCCCGAGCATCCGGGACTACTGGATGAGATCCCGCCTCCACAACTACCCCTTCTTTACGCAAGTGATGAATGGAAGGCGTTTCAGGGCGATCCTGAAACACTTCCATGCGTTCAATTCGCTTGCAATACCCCAGGACAATGAAGACCGGCTCATCAGGGTTCGCATGGTGATGGAGTACCTCCTTCATCGGTTCCAGAACACCTACTTACCCGAGGAGCACCACAGCCTGGACGAGGGCTTACTGCCGTGGAAGGGGCGCCTAAGTTTCTGTGTGTACAACCCGATGAAGCCCTCAAAGTATTCCATCAAGCTGTATATCCTGACTGAGGCTTCCTCAGGTTACATCTGGAATTTCGAGGTGTATACGGGGCAGAAGAGGGCGATGGAAACCACCGTGTAGAGCCTCGTAGAACTGCTGAAGGATCAGGGATACAGAGTTTACATGGACAACTATTATAACTCTGTATCCCTGTGTGAACGCCTCTTCAGTGCAGG